>NW_023270865.1:3950134-4029979 GCF_011800145.1 Mirounga leonina | reverse complement strand
TTTATTTATTTATTTATTTATTTATTTATTTATTTATTTATTTATTTGAGAGACAGAGAGCACAAGGGATGATGGCAGAAAAAGAGGGAGAAGCAGACTCCCTGCTGAGCAGGGAGCTCGATGTGGGAATCAATCCCTGGACCCTGGGATCATGACCTGAGCCGAAGGCTGATGCTCAACTGGCTGAGCCACCCAGGACCCCTCCTCTGTTGTTGTCTTCATTACATATTCTTTTATTACTCTTTTAGCAGTAACCCATAGGTTACAATACGCATGCCTGACTTACACAATTTAATTCAAATCATTAGTTTTACTACTTCCCTGATAAGGGAATTCAGAGCTAGGAATTCAGCGGTCCATTCACTTGCCTGACATGCAGTGTTATTGTTGTCCTGCACTTCAATTACACATGTGGTTTAAATCCCATAGGGGAGCATGATTATTGTTGATGCCACCAGTGCTCATTTATATGTCCCTTACTCTCAGAATTAACCCGTGACTATTCTTCTGCGTTTCTTTCTGCCCTTCCAGGCCTCCATCTATGAGGAGTGTCCTTCTCTGTGAACAACTGCCTTCAGAATTTCTCTTAGCGAAGATCTGCTGGTAATTATTTTTCTTCGTTTTGTTTGACTGAATGTATATTTACTTTGCCTCATTTTTAAAGGGTATGTCACTTGGCAGATAGATGATTCTAGGTTAGCAATTCTTTTATTTCAGCACTTCAGGATACAGGTATAGTTCCACTGTCTTCTGGTTTCAAGGGTTCCTGTTTGAAGTCAGCTTCTAGTGTTACTGTTGTTCCTTTGACGCTGTCTGATTTTTCCCTTCTGGCAGCTTGTTATATCCTGTCCTTGCCTTTTTTGACTATGATACAACCAGATATTTGTTTGTTTCGTTTATTTTGCCTTGATTTTCATTTTACTGTTTTTTGTAGAGATTCTTGAGTACGCAGGTAGTTGTATTTTATCACTTTTTAGAACAAGTAATGCTTCTGCCCCATTCACGAATGCCTCTCAGAGATCTCAGTTATATCTTTGATAAATTCTTAAATTTTTTATAGTCCTCTTATGCTCTTTCCTGAATTTTCTAAATGTTTCTCCCTTTCTAGCAATCATTTTAAAATATCTTTTGTTTCGTTTGTTTTTTTTGTTCCCAGACCAGCAATAATACTTGAATGTAGAAATGCATATAGTGTTTGGGGGTCTTAATTCAAGTACACATTCTTCTACTGGCAGTTAAATGCAGGTCCTGTCCCTCTTCTTTCTTCCCTTCCATCCTTCCTTCCTTCCTTCTTTCCTGCCTTCCTGCCTTCCTGCCTGCCTTCCTTCTTTCCCTCCCTCCCCTCTCCCTCCTTCCCCCTCCATTTCTGTTGGGAGAAGGCATTGGTGTATCTTATGCTTCTGTGCCCCTCCTGTGTTTCTGCACATCTTGCATCACCTCTTGTTCCCTCTCCTTTCTGGGAGTTGTTTTCCATATTTGCCCACCTAGGTGGGACTTCTCCCTTGGACCTCCTCTTCACTTTCTACAAAGCCTCAGGATAGGCTCTAGAGCTCATGTCATGAATTTGGCTGCTTATTTGAAGTTCGTAGTATTCCTATATCCTAAGTATACTACAGGTGTGTGTTATGAGTGGTATGGCTTGATTTTATTGTGGAATTATATTATTCCATTTGAAAATGTATGGATAGTTTGGATTTCAATGACCACCAGCATTCGATGGGCTCTCTTCAACCAGACACTCAAGGTGGTTGTTGGGGGTTATATCAAATAGAAATATCCAAACTTATTTATGTGTAAATATGCCTTTTATAATGTATTCCCATTTTCATTGTTCTGATTGTTAATATGCTTTTGTTTTTAAAAGAACATCCATTCTACTCCCTTAAAACTCTCTGGTCAAGGGCACGTGTCTGGTCTGCAGCCCGTGTTTGGTTGTCCTTTCCTCCGGGGCCACTTTCTATATATAATCCATAGCTGACACTCTGGTGTGCGTTCTAATCTCAATTCACTGAACAGCTCGTTTAAATGCTAATTCTTGGACTGTATCTCCAGAGATTATGATTCAAGAAGGCTGTTGTGGGGGCTGAGAATGTCTGAATTTCTAATAAGCATCCCACATTATTCTGACTCAGGCAGCCCCATTACTGCCTTTCCAGAAGCACTGATACAGACGTACCTCATGGGTCCATCATCAGGAAAGGAAGATCTCAGCTGCATGAGATTTGTGCCAGGACTGGCAAGATAATGTCATGCCAGCAGGAGCCAGGGCACAAATAGGCAAGATCCTGAGAGCATCAAATAAGATCTAACATTCCTGAACATAACTTTGCAGACAACTAGTTCTCAAAGAACATAGGCAGATGCTTTAGAAATAATTTTACAACATATCTCTCTTTTGAAATTTGGAACTCACGGTTCAGAGACACTCACCCAACCCAGGTATAATGCTGATAACAGGTGAGCACAGACACAGGGGAAACAATAGGAGTCAAATTACTAGATCAGAGACTGCGGATTGGGACAGAGTATCAGTTCCAGTCAAATTCTCCTGATCCGTGAGGTTTGTCCTAAAGCCAAGAGTGTCCCTGAGACCCAGGACAGAAGAGATTCTCTCTGCAGCTGCAGAGAGAACATCCAAGAAGGACATAATATTTTTTTCTTCTTTTTAACCCATTTTCTTTGCAAAAGGAAGGTCCTTTTCATAACCTGCTGAGATTGCTATTGAGCTTCAAAACAGCAGTGACCAAGAATGTTTGTGTGGAGGTAGGAAGTGCCAGAAGAAACAAAATGGACTGGTCGTCCTGGGAGGGAAACATCTTATGAGTAAAAATACTTTTCCTTGGAGAAGAAATTATTTCATGCCTTCCTTTCTTATTCCAGAAATAAAATCTGTGTTGGTTAACCAGGTGTTTCAGCTTCCCAGGCTCCTCACTCTTGACCATGAGCCAATTATTACCAAGGCAGTGTGCCTGAAACTGGCTGTCCCTCTCCATGATTCCGCTAGTGAGCATGTTGATTTAACTCATCCATTGGAGATCACAAAGCATCGTCCAAGACCAGGGTCTTCCCTACTGGGCATGGGGTGAATGGCTTAGCAATTTGGGGGTGGTTAATAACACCAATAGCTCTTAAAAAGGCACACTACCATCTGGAGAAAAAATTACAAAAGGTGTCTTTATGAGCAGTTGATGTGTAATGTGAAGTGCGCTTGCCAAACCAACCAGGGTCTTCTAAAGAGAGACCAAGGAATTATGCCCACATTATTTTAACAAGTTTGCGAAACACCTCATGGACCTCTGTTCATTAATTTTACCAAGAAATTAAATTTTATATACCTCTTAGGTTATAGGAAAAGTTTTCATTTTAGAACTGAAATTCCCTATGTTCCAGAGACAATTTTGGTTTAACTTAAATTAGCTTTGATTACACTATAATGTCACCTTTGGTCTGTCCTTTGTCCCTGGCAAGAAATCATCATTTCTCTCCGGGATTTGATTCACTTTCTTTACAAAGGAACTTTTCTCTAAAAAAAAGACAGGATCAAAATTCTAGATCGCTGGGAGAATCTGAACTTGACTTACTTGTACTGCTATTGCTATAGCTTGGGGATAGAATCAACAACCAGCAGAGTTATTTATAGTACAAAAATCTCAACGTGCTCTGAGTATTTTAATGAGTTACTCCTCCCAGAGGCATTTCAAGGTTGTATTTTCCTTTTGATCCCTCAAATACAGATAAGGACAGTGTGTCCCAGAAAGGACAAGAAACGTGACCCCAAATCCAAGGGAGCTGCGCTCACAGTCCTTGATCTTTGAGTCTTTGGATTAACATACGGGCACATCGGTTCATAGAGAAGATTATAGGTCTGAACATTGTCGCCGTTCAAGACAAATTAGGCCCAACTTAGTCCCAAATTTCAACTATAAAGAGCTGACAGCAAGCACTATTTGTATGTGGTTAACTAGTAATTTTCGTAATGCTGCTCTTCGTTACTATTCAGGGTGCTATAATTAATACCATTTCGGTATATTAGTTTTAACTCATATTTCACTTCAAGCAAAAACTTGGCAGCCATTGTAGGGTATAAAAATAAGCAAAGGGATAGACTATTTTTAGAATGCCAAGAAGTTTTGAATCAAATTCTGGGATGATTATATAAAATATGTGCAGCCATCAAGACCGCCAAACCATCATGCGCCCAGTGAGTCATCTTCTGCATACTTGAGCTCGCCTGGAGGCCAAGACCGGTAAGAACAGCCCCGGACTGCAGCACAGAGACCAGGCTTGCCTAGGAGGGACACGGTTTCACGGACTGTCAGGATAAGCCTGGGGGAGGTCCCTGAAAGTCCACTAGTACCCAAAGAAATGGGGTGTATAGTGAGAGTGTGTGTGCACATTACATAATGAGTAATTTTCCATGTCATCCGTGCCTTTTTACATGAAGGGAATGAAACACGGAGAGGTTAAATCAGTTACTGAGGTGCTGGTGTGAGTGTGATCGACTGGGATGGAACCCCCCAATGCGGCAACTGACACATGGCGGGCACTCAAAAAATATCGATGTGATGATTGAGTAAGAAATAAATCCAGAAAGCTCTGGAAAGGGGGACTAGGTCTTTGATATTTTCTGTAATGAGCAAAAGGTTAACCTCTCGTGAATTAGGCTGAGATTGAGGTAGGTTCCAGGGACAGCCCAGCATCCAATTATGTCCAGATGCCCTTTGGCGGGGATCCAGATGTAGGCACAACTCAAAATTAGTATCTATCTCCTAAGATTTTTCCCCAAAACCATTGCTATTCCCAAAAATGTGACAGGGAAAAAAATAAAAAAAATTAAAATGTGAGGGAAGAAAAGGAGGGAGGAAGAGAGGGAGAGGGAATTATTCACCGACCCTCCATGTTGCTCTGGTCAGCGGCATGCCTGGTTGCTGGTATGGCTGCCTGCTCCTCTCAGCTAAATGTGTTGTATGCTAAAGTGGAGTAAAAATGGAAGGACCGGAGCGTTTTCATTTATTAAACGTAAGCACTCTGCAGAAAAAGGCATTTCTTTGTATCCACGGCAAAACACATCTCACCTAAACAACAGCTAAGCTTCATGTTTCTTTTGGCCAGATGGATTTTATGTAGCATCTGTGGGTAATTCTGTTTGTAGATATCGACCCCTCCATCTGGATAAAGCTTAATTATTACCAAATCCAGTTACAGAATGATCGAAAGACAAGGAAGACCAGAGGGAGAAAAGGAATAGTTCACATCACACATTTTTGAATTTCATTTTTTTTCAAGAATGATATGGTTCGGTAAGAAAATAAAACTAGATTAAAACCAGATGGGCTAAGTGGAAGAGTCTTGAAACTAAACACAGAATGATTTCTTCTTCCAAAGAACAACATGTTTTCTTTGAAGCAGGTGATATATTTGGTTGAGAATTTAGCGTCCTCCATGTGTGTCCAGAATGCATGAGGCTCTCTCTGAACACGTGCTAAAAGACATTTATTTTTTAAATGTGAAGGTTTTATCTGCTTGATTTTTTTCCTGAGTCAGGAATAAGTTCCCAAACTTATTTTTATATGTTCCCAGCTGGTGGCAGAGGGCAGTCTCCAGACCATCACGTAGACTTCCGGCCCGTGGCTTCATCCACTGTATTATTATTACTAGCATGATTCCTCACCCGCTTCCTCTCCTTTCCAGTCTCAAAAATAAACCTCCAGAAACCATTGTTTCATTAGAAATGTTCTCAAAGGTGAAATCATTGTATTTGAGTTGATGTGATCGGGGCTAGCATTCACCAAGTGCCCACTGCTGTGACTCGGGCCCCAGTATGGGGGCCTCACGTTCACTTATAAACACACTGATAAATGTGTTATCACCACCACACAGCCCCGGGACCCCTGTCCCCCCCAAGATGCAACAAAACTGAAGATCAGAAAGGCGAATAACCAGCCCAAGAGAGCACAGATCACCTGTCAGAGCCAGAAGTCGAGGCTGTGCTCTGACGTCAACCCCCTGCGTTTCCCTGAGCCTCGTGATCTGATTGGAAGTCACGTTCTCTGCCCCGCGCCCTGCAGCGGTGGCCAAAGGTGACCCCCCAGGAACGCAGCCACTCCGGGAATCCTGAGCTTTAGGGCCTGGCTGAGATCTTAAGTTGGGTATTTTCTGTGCATTTGTCCATATGCCCCTCCTGGGGCTCAGACTTCTACTGTCCGGGAAAAGGTTGATTTGATTTCAGATACACACCTTTCCCTCAATAACCTCTCCTCCTTCGAGGATTTTGGAGTATTTGCTGAATCCCTGACAGGTGGAATTCCCCTGGCATGCCTGGGGACCCCGGGGCCCAGGCGGCCGGCCCACCCCCCACCCCTGTGGCTCTGGGGGCAGTGCACTGGCAGGGTCAGGAGCTCCAGTCCCGCGCCCTCCCGGTCACCGGGAAGCCCGGGCAAGAAGGGCTTTCATTCTGCTTCCAGTCTGCGGCCATGCAGCCTCTCTCAATCCCTTTTGCCAGCCACTTAAAAAAAAGCAAAAGCAAACTTCGTTGTTTTCTAGCTGTCTCCCAGGAGGCACGTAGCCAAGCCCTACATGCCGGAAAATAAACTCCCACAGAAAGCATATGCTGTGCATCCCTGCCACGGCCGTGGGCCTTTGTTTTGACAGTGTGAGCGTGCAGGCCGAGGGGAGAGAGCCGGGCCGAACAGCGGGGCTCACAGAGGACGGTTGCAGACAGCCTGGACCACCGTGCTCTGCCTTTCGCCTCCCTGAGGGTGGGAGGGCCCTGCTGTCGCCCCTGGTGTCGAGGAGGAGCGTGTGGGGCCCTCATCACTGTGGGGCTTTCAAGGGATGCTGCAAGGTGCAGGTGCACGCTCTCCTCTCTCACACACACACGCGCTCTAGATACTGTATTACTGGACACGTGCCCTGCAAGTTCCTTGCCTTTCTGTGTGAAACTTTGAATACATGACTCATGAGCAAAGCATAGAACACAGAGCTACTATGTACCAAGATACACAGGGCTAATAAAGAAGGAGCCAGGAGCCAATGTGAGGGGGAGCTTTGCAGATCTTCTAAAACAGTGGGACAGACCCAGCCCCACGGCAGCAGCTGTCATGGGGGCTGGAGAGAGATCCGCACCTGCTGAGGCTCTGGGTCCCCATAGATGTTGTGAACCAGGAGGCAGGAACAGCTCACAGGGATTCATCTCCAGTGGACGCTTCCAATAGTCCAACCGCAACTTTTAATTCCTTTCCTCGAGAGCAGAAAAGCCCTCTTATTTATGTGTCAATGTGAAGTAGGTGGGAAACAAGGGTCCACGACCACAGTTGTGTCTGAACAGGGTCACTGTTCAGAGAAATCTGCATGTCACCCTGAATCTAAGGTTCAAGTGAGAAATCTGGGGCGATCTCTTTCTTCCCCCTCTGATCCACCTGCTGACGTATGAAGGTGCACTCCCTTCCTACACGCTGGGTTTGCTCAGATAAATGGCAGAGGCGGGTGGCAGAGGTGGGTGGAGGGAAACAGAATAATGGGAGTTTAAAAATACAGCGTGACAAAATTATCATGTAAGTCGAGAATGTGTCTGGGTTTAATTTAGGAGACGAGTTGCACTTATACACACATTTCCAAAGGGCCTTGAGTTTTCGACTTTGTTCACTGTGCAATGAAGCAGCCCTGGGACCCTTGAGCATTGTTAAACCCAAACGGCCCTACAGAAATGAGGGAGTCGCCGTGGCCCATTCTTGGGGAGAAGGGAAGGTACCCCAGAAGTGTCCTTCAAGGCTTCTCATTGCAGAGTGGAACTCGCTGAAATCAAAATGAGTTTTGGACGTGGCTGGGAGACCCGGCTGGCCTTAGATGCAAGACATTAAAGAGAAACCCTGTGGGACATCCCAGCGCTCTCTCTGGGTGGATCCGGGCTCCATGTCATCCTGTCGCTCTGGCTCCTTCCGCAGCACGTGCACGCCATCCCTGCCCCCAGCCCTCCGTGCTGCTCAACAACCTTGAATCTGCCCCATACTGAGTTTCTAGAACACCGCTCCCATGGACGGCTGTATACAGCACCCTTTCCTTATCCTCCCTACCCCGCTCGCATGGCCGTGTCCTCAGACAGACTTAGGAGCCACCTCTCAGGAGCATGGGTAAGAATTGTCTTGCTTCTCTTCACCTGGAAACATGTTTTTGTTCCCATCCTCCCTTCTCTTCTCCTGTCTCCTTCCCTCTTTGCCAGGCCAAGTTCATCCTTTAGGACTCAATCCAACCAATCATCCTTTCCCTTTAGTACTTTCATTCCTTCTTTTAACAAAGAATTGACTCTCTCACTTTGCAAATACGCTTGAGACTTCACATCTTTTAAGTCAAAAAACATCATCTCATCTGCGCCATCGCCCTGAGTTTTATCAGAAGCAGGTGGGTGGCCCCGGTTAGGTTCAGGGTCTGAGGACCCTAAATGCCAGCCGCAGTCTCGACTTCCAGCTCTGGGAACGCTTGGGGTCTTGGGCTCCAAGCCAGCAGAGAAAAGGGTGCAGAGGGGAGGCAAACATCCTGAGAGCAGCTCACAATGGCCACCCCTTGGTTCCCAGGCCCAGGGCTTCGGCCGTGGGTGAGACAGAGCCTTGCAGGTGCCTCTAATTCAAGCGTATGGTATGTGCTTGCAGAGCACGGTCTCCTGGATGTCACCGTAATAGTGTCCTCCTTCCACCATTCCTAACTGCTATGGGGCAGATGCTTCTCGGGGAGGGTACGTGCCCCATCAGGAATGCCTTCAGCTTAGGTCCGCTGCTGTCCCTCATGTGCCAGGAAATTAGGTTTTGGTCCAGAGCAGTGCTGTCCCACATGCCCTGAAGGGGAATAAAAGTGATCTCTGTCTCCCCTTACCTTCATTCCTCCACTGGTATCAAGTCGGAGGGCTGTGTCACCACCGCTTGATTGAAACCTTTTTCTGCAGGGTTTCAGGTCGCCAAGAATTGCTAAATTGCCTGTATTCCAGGCCATTTGCATTGCGGCCCCTCCCTCGCCGGCTTTCGGACTATCAGGTCCCACTAGCCCCGTGGGACGTAGGCCACTGTCAGCCCCCTACTCTCCTGCTGTCTGTTCTGAGCATGGCAGCTAGAGACCGGTGTTGACAAAGCCGTGGGGCTGAAGAGATGGCCAAGAAAGAAAATACAACTAAAGAGAAGATAAAAGTCTCTATTGCTGCCAATGGAGACGGGATAGAGGTCAGGGCCCCTACATTTGGATATGAGCTTAAGAAAGCTCGCACAAGAGAGGTCAAGAATCCTTTGACCCCGACGTCCTCAAAAAGGAAAAGGAAAAAGGTCATCTTCAGTGTTCATAAGATCATGATGAGTAGATTTCACAAATAAAAACAAAATATAAAACAGTATACCCACCGCAACATAGGATCTGGCTTGTCGTAACTTCTTTTTTAACTAAAATCTCAAAGATGCCTTCACCTCTCGCGAAGCCCGAAAACTCAGGATGTCCCGTCGGACTCGGGCAATAAGCAGCCATTGGCCTGACAGACACATACACCGTCCAGCAGGGAGCTCAGAGGACATGTCTCTGAGGATGGAGGGGATCTGAGGACGGCACCATACTGTCCATTCAGGTCTCAGTCATTCAGAGAGAGGACATTGTGAAGGCGGCAGGACCCAGCACTGCCGTCCATGTCCTTGTCCAGCGCAGAAGCTCAAGGGCACCCAGCCATCTCCTTGCACCCTTTCTCATTAGAAATGGCCCGGGACTGATGTAGGAAGGGAGGCTGTGCACGGGGACGGCACAGAGATTTCGGGTGACCCGTAGGAGACGCTGTGAACGGAATAGCCAGGCCACTCCTGGCAAAGCTGTGAGGGACCTTCCCCCACAGACATTAGAGCCCCCACAGGACAAGCACCTGCTGTGCCCATTTGGTCTCAGAGCCACCATACAGATGAGCCATCCCAGATGGGTTCCAACCTCCAACCGCCATCCCGGGTCCCCTTACAGGCTGCACCCCAAATGCAGGTCATGCCTCCATATACACGAATCATGTCGGATTAACTAGTAGAGTTTCCGCAATCCTGGAAAGAATTGAGCCCTGGCCTCCTCCCAGAGGGTGGTAGCCTGTGGGGCTCCCAGCGGCCAGAGTGGATGCAGCAGAGAACTTCGCAAGGGGAGCAAGCTTCGGTCCTCGACCAAGGGCTTTATGCGAGCTGCGAGCGAGGGCGCAGCTTTATGTCAGATGGAGTCAGGAAATAAATATAAGCTCCATTATTATTTGTTACTGAAGGGAGGCCAATGGAGATCGATGTGTCTGGGTAGGCTAGGAATTAAGCCAAGGTCTTAATATAGCCGTCCCTATACCACACGCATGTGCATGAACACATTACACACACACACACTTGCACACATATGCATACCCACAGAGATGCATGTATATAACCATGACAGACTCGTGCATCTGAGCTCACACACACGGATACAGACACGCACATCATGCATCCGGGCACACCTGCCCTGACATGCGTTATGTGAGCAGGTGCGCACACGTACTCCACACCCTCACCACGCACACACATGCACACACGCAAGGATGCTTCTGAGGAATACTAGTCAGCTTCAGTGACCAGAAAGCAGGGCATTCCAGTTCCCCCTGGCACCCCGGGAACTCCATGCTCACTTGCTCTCTGCACTTCCCCTGCGCATCCGTGTGGCTCTTCCAGACACCTGCCTCCCGGCTGATCTGTGGGCCCCGGGGGCACGGCCTGCTGTCCTCTCTACTCCCTGAGCACAACGCCTAGGCTGTTCAGTGCTGGCCATCTCCCTCGGACCCTTCCCGACAAAGCAGGGTAAAAAGGCTGCAGGGCCTCAGGGGGCCCAGGGCTCAGGCTGCAACAGCCAGAAGAACACGTTGTCAAGAAGGTATGTGTACGGAGCTCAGAGAGCGGACTTGGGAGAAGTCCAGTAGCCTCGCTCAGAGTAAAGACAGACAGGCTTCACTGTTTTTGATAGACTGGAAAGCACTCTTCTCCAGGTCTGTGTTACCCTGCACCTCCTAGATGGGGTGCAACTCCGTTAGGCAGTCCCCCTAAACCTCAGTGAACGTGGGAGGCATAGAACAGGGCTCTGCTGGAAGGTTCCAACCTCCATCCTCCAGAGCCCTGTGAGCTACTCGGAATGGCCTTGCTGTGTTCTTCTTCTGGCCGACCCCTGCAACATTTATTCAGCTGTCTAGTCTCGCCTGATGCACAGACTGTCAGCTGCCTGATGGGACCTGAGCCACCACTGCATAAAATACATCATCCCTGTCAGCGAAACAAAGCAAATCCCAGCCCCAGCCCCTAACAGCGCCTAGAGCCAAGGGCAGCCAGGGATGCTGCATGATTTCCCCCTTGCTCCCTCCTTCTCTGCGAAGTTGGAATTCACCGCCTGCTTCCGGGGCCTCGGGGAAGTCTGGGATGAGGGCTTAGATCATGTTAAACAGTGTGCTAAAGGGCAGTTCCTGCAGCACCAGCCCGCACTGCAGCAACCTGGCGCGTCAAGAGCTCCTAGAAGGTGCCCAGTGGGATGTGTGACTCAGCCTTGTGCTTCCTTGCAGAAAATGTTGACTCTCGCCATCCTCCAGGGGCCGTCTTAGCTGCAATGCCGGTGCTCCCTGGTGGCTAGTTAGGCACCCTGCACAGAATGTGTCTCTGAGCCTGGGAGAGCTGACAATGTACATGAAATAAAAAAACCCCGAATACTCGATTTTCATTGTTATCACAAAGATGTACACGCACAAGAGCCAGAATTAAATTTCCCCATAATCAGAGAACATTAGACTGGCAGCCTGGAATAAATATTCAGGAGAAGTCCAAGGTCCCTGGGTGGAGCTCACTGGCACATTTGCATATCTATATACAATAGGATGAGGCTTGTTTCCTAACAAAGCAGGGACCTGCAGCCACACTGCTGGAGAAAAATGTCTCAAGAGTTCAGTGCTGGGGAGCCCCAGAGGGTCCCAGAAAGGCCTCAGGTCTCCATTCAAGGCCATGGGCTCTGTAATCCTAGCAGGTGCTGAAGCTCCGGGAAAAATGAATGGTGGATGAAGAAGTCACAGATTGTCCGTCGTCTATGGGAGAAGGCACGCCCGACCTGAAAATCACCACCTTTAGATGGTCCTAACTGGGCTGTGATTCAGCAACCAGACAGCCTGGTGAAGGCCCACACCCCTTCACTCAAGGAGCTGTGAGAGCCAAGGTCCAGCTAAACCTGCTTCAGGGTAGCTGGGGCAAAGTGCAGAACTGCAAGAGAAGCAGGATCTGGGTCCCCTCCACCCGAGCCTCTGTTCCCAGCCTGGCCCTGCACCCCAGCTTCCCACCCCATGTGTGTGCCCTGCTCTGTGGCCCTGGCATGTGTCCAGAAGATTTCAGGGGGCAGGATGACCCTCCCCTCCCACCGCTGGGACAGGCACCCGATTCACCATGCACACAACCGTCCACAGCAGCTGAAAAGCAGGGACTCAAGAAGAATGGGAAGCAAGAGGAAGGAAGGAGACAGAGATAGTAAGAGAAGCAAGCAGCAGGAAGATGCTCGGGTGTGGCACCGCCCTCTGCCCAGGGCCCTCTGTCCTGCCCGCGGGGACAGGGGACAGGGTGCAGGGCGCAGGCCTGATTGTATCTCTGCACCTTTACACTAAGCGTTCTGACCGGAAAATAGTTCTGAAGGCTGATGGCCGAAGGTTGCTAGACATGCACACACATCGTGCCCCAAGGGATCCGCAAGGGTGAGCGATCACAGCGGACTGTCCTCCGGTCCTCGCGCCAGATGCAGACGGCAGTCCAGAGGGCAGGGCCTTGAGTCTGTCTGTCCCTCTCCCTCTTAGTTTTGTCCCTCTGCATATCCATCATCCATCCCTGGTCCCCTCAGAGTCAGCCCTGGGCCACTCCTCACTCCCTTACACCTTCCGAGTCTCGGGGGAGCTGGGGCATAGGAGCAGTGACAGCAGAGAGATGCCTGTGGTATCTGGGAGATGGGACTCAGGGAGGAGGAGGAGGAAGGAGCCCGCTGCTCTGCACCAGCACCTCTGGCCAGCCTGGGGTCCCTGCTGCGCCCTGCAGGGAGCATCCAGAGAGATGCTCCCTGCCAGCCCCCTCCCTGCCTCCCTCCCTGAGAGCCCCCTCCCTGCCTGCCCCCTCCCTGCCTGTCCTCTCCCTGCCTGCCCCCTCCCTGTCTACCCCCTCCCTACCTGCCCCCTCCCTTCCTTTCTTCCTCTCAATTTCTTTTGCTTTCTTTCTTTGTTTTATGCAAATTTAGTTACTTAGAGCAGTTTTGGGAAAGTATAGAGAGTTCCCTTACAGCCCCCCTCTTCTGCCCCCACAGGCACAGCACAGCACCCCCCCCAGAGCAGCAGGTTTGTGACAGTGCATGAAGCCACATTGCACATCATCACCTCCCACAGCCCACAGTTTGCATGAGGTTCCCACTCAAAGTTGCACAACCCATGGGCTTGGACAGTGTGCGATGACCTGTGTCCATCATTATAGTGTCACCCAGAGTATTCTCACTACCCTAAAATCCTCTGTGCTCTACTAGGTATTTACCCCCAAAACACAGATGTAGTGACAAGAAGGAGCACCTGCACCCCAATGTTCATAGCAGCAATGTCCGCAATAGCCAAACTGTGGAAAGAGCCGAGATGCCCTTCAACAGATGAATGGATAAAGAAGATGTGGTCCATATATACAGTGGAATATTACTCAGCCATCAGAAAAGATGAAATCTTACTATTTACATCAATGTGGATGGAATTGGAGGGTATTATGCTAAGTAAAGTAAGTCCATCAGAGGACAATTATGTGGTTTCAGTCATATGTGGAATATAAGAAACAGCACAGAGGATCATAGGGGAAGGGATGGAAAACTGAATGGGAAGAAATCAGAGAGGGAGACAAACCATGAGAGACACTGAACTCTAGGGAACAAACAGGGTTGCTGGAGGGGATGTGGGTGGGAGGATGGGGTAATTCGGTGATGGACATTAAGGAGGGCAGGTGATGTAAGGAGCACTGGGTGTTATATGCAACTGATGAATTACTGAATTCTACTCCTGAAACTAATGATGTTCTATATGTTGGCTAATTGAATTTAAATAAAATAAAATAAAACAAAATAAATAAAATAAAATCCGCTGCACTCCGCCTACTCATCCCTCCTTCCCCAACCCCTGGCGACCACCGATCTTTTTTCTCGCTCCATAGTTCTGTGCTTTCCAGAATGTCTTGGAACTGGAGTCACACAGGATATGGCCTTTTCAGACTGGCTTCCTTCACAGAGTAATAATGTATTTACGGTTCCTCCTTTCTTGGCTTGATGGCTCATTTCATTTTAGTGCTGAATCTTCCATTGTCTGGATGGACCCCACCTGACTTCTCCGTTCACCTACTGAAGGCCATCTTGGTGACTCCAGAATTACCTCCAACAAATGCAAATCTGTTGCTTCACCCCACAGCTCGGCCCTCCGCTCCTGCCTCTCCCTGGCCGCTGCACACGGGCCTCCAGCCCCGCACCCCAATCTCTTCCTTCAGTCGGGAGTGACTCCTTCTCCCCAACCCAGCAGAGTCCCAGATAGGCTTCCTTGGTGAGGCCCACACTGACCACATAAAGGAAAAACTGACGTTCTGTCACAGTTGCTCAGGGACCCTCTGGTTTTCCTTGGCAACAACTCTGATCACACAATTGCCTTATGCCTATTGATTTCCTGTCTGCGTCCCCCGCACCCCAGCTTCGAGCCGGCAAGGACCTTGTCTGGGTCAGGTGTGTGGAACAGGTGCTGATCGTGGTCCAGGCACATGGAAGCTGTCCGTAAGCCAGGGTCGAGGGTGGGATGAGACTGGAAGGGGTCAAGAGCCAAAGGGGCCAGCAAAGGCCAGGCATGGCTTTTCCCATATGGATATTTGATGAACAGAATCAGATTCACCCAGGGCGATGTATACACATTATTTTACAGAGAGAGACAGAGTATGTGTGTGAGTGTATATGTACATTTATACATTTATCTAATGAAATTCCAATATAGGGCGCCTGGGTGGCTCAGTTGGTTGGGCGGCTGCCTTCGGCTCGGGTCATGATCCTGGAGTCCCGGGATTGAGTCCCACATCGGGATCCCTGTTCAGCAGGGAGTCTGCTTCTCCCTCTGACCCTCCCCCCTTTCATGTGCTCTCTCTCTCTCATTCTCTCTCTCAAATAAATAAATAAAATCTTTAAAAAAAAAAAGAAATTCCAATATAAAATGGAGGAAAAAACAAAGGAAATAAATAAAAGAAGCACCTCATTAGATTTGCATGGGAAGTATACTCATTTTCATCTGTTATCATATTTCATCGTATCCAAGATGTATTCTAACTTCAGAGCTGTTAAAATATTAAAATACCACAAGTAAGACATTACCAACTGTAAGCCTCAGCTCGATGTCAGAGACGCTGTTCCATTTGTCCAGCAGTGTCCAGTATACACTGGGCCCCACTCACGACGTTCCTGAACTCAGCAGATCAGAAACCGTACAGGGCCCAGCAGCAAAAGCGTGTTCTTCTTCACAATCTGAAGCACTCCCTGGAAAGACTTGAGCTTCTGGAAGTAACTTCATCAGCCAGGGGCTAGAATAATCTGGAAGGTTTTTTTCTGGCCTGGAGTCTGGTCTGGGAAGACCCAAAGGCCGGGCTCAGCTACAGCAGTGGACGGGATCACCTCCATGTGGCCTTGTCAGGTGGCTTGGGCTTCTCACTGCATGGCGGCTGGGTTCTGAGACAGATCATTCTGGAAGGAGGTGTCTTAGTCAGTTCTGGCTGTTGTAACAAAAATACCACAGCCTGGGCAGCTTAGACAGTATTTCTGACAGCTTTAGAGGCTGGAAACTCAAGATCAAGATGCCCACAGATCTGGTGTCTGATGAGATCCTTTCCTGGTTTGTAGATGTCCAACTTCTAGTTGGATTCTTACATGATGGAGAACGAGCTCTGGTTCTTCCTCCCCTTACAAGGGTGTTAATCCCACTCCTGAGGGCTCCACCTTCAAACCTAATTACCTCCCAGAGGCCCCATCTCCAGATAATACCGCACTGAGAACTTAGGCTTCAAACACATGAATTTGGAGGGGACGCAAACATTCAGCCCAGAGCAGAAAGCACCCAGAGTGAGCCTTGCAAAGAAATCGGCAGAAGCTGCAGCAGTGCTTCTGATATAGCCTTGAAAGTCATGAAGGGTCACTTCTGGCCCTCTGGTACAGGGGAGTCCCGACGGCCAGCCTCCACTGAAGGCGAGGGCCAGGAAATTCGAGCCGGCTCTTGGGAGGAGTGAGGAGGTCGGCAACGCCAAGGCAGAAGAGCCGACGGAGTGGTAGAAACTACCGCAGCCGTCTCTGGAACATTCAAGCTGCCCTGAGCACGGCACTGTGGGATGGTAGGTAGCGCAGAATTAACTCGATACCGGCTTCACAGAAAGCTTGTCTTGAAGGACCGAGAAAGAGAGAGACAAAGTGCACATGCTTATATGTAGATTTGCGCGTTTATAGTCATTTTGAAACCTAGTGTGCAGACACACTTACTGTGCCCCGATTGTCCGCTCGCCGCACGACCCCTCCCAGCGCCCCTGCCAGGGTCTCTGGGCCACAGAGCAGCTTCCGGCCTACAGCACACAAGCAAAGGGACTGCATCAAAACGTCCTGTTCTGTCTCCGTGGCCGCTCAGGTGCATTCACTGCAGGCGTGCAGCTACGTGCAGGCACCTCCTCCTTCCACAGACGCCCCACAATCGCCCCCCATCTCACTGTGTCTGTGTCTGTGATGTGGGCAAGAGGCAAGCTTTCGTTGCGTTCAATCGTGCACCCTGAGGATTTGTCCGCCACCCCACACGGCACAAGGCTACCACCGAAGTATAAACACTGGTACAAGGATGGAGACTTGCTGACATAAAACCCCCGCCAAAGCGACGCTGACTCAGTGGCTAGAGGAGCGTGTGGATGGGGGCTGATTCCAGAAGGAAAACAACGGGGATCCATCCGTACTGTACAATGGAAAAGTGGTGATGTGCACTGGTCATCACTCGGGTCCAGAAAGGTATTCCAAGAAAGGCAAATGAGCCCAGAAGAATTGGCCAGTTTGCAAGCGCGGAGGAAAGAGAATCACGGGAGTCCAGAATTTGGGGCCCTTGTAATGTTGGGTGATGTGATTATTTCCAGATTCTAGTAAACTTTGGGTTTCAAGAAGATTTCGAGAGATAAAAATCTAATACAGCCTCAAAGGAGCCTCCATTAGGGAAAGGGGAGTTCACGGGGATGATACAGCAAAGAAATAAAGATCTGTGCCCCACCCAGGACGCCTCCCCGACCAAACCTTCCTTGGCTCCTCTGAGCCCACTTCTCAGCCAGGCCTTGTCCGTGTCCTGTGCGGCCAGCTGAGGGACAATTCCCCACCCCTGACACCTAACTGGTTCCAGTTAGTGACTTCCCATCCATGGACTCTCTCCCTCCAGCCGCTGATTTTAAACGCCCCGACCTCCTCGCCGTATGCCGAGTTCTGCTCAGCCCTCCCCTTCCCCAGTGGTCCAGAATCAGTTCTTCCCTAGCTGCTTAAGTCTGTCCGGCTCAGTTCCTCTGTAACAGTCTAGAAAGCAACTGTGAGGATGTTTACAGAAAACAGACTAGCAGTGCATTAGGTTTTGGCAGGAATTAGGTAGCACTGTGAGCCCTAACTCTGGCGTCAGAAAGCATGTGAGTGAGTGTTTGAAACTTGGGGTCCAACATTTCAAAGGCTAGAAGTGGGCTGACAAGGCTATGTTTCTCCCCAAATACATGTATGCCCCCCAAACCCACATCTCATTTTCTGGGATTTCAGAGTTAATTTATTACCACAGCACATATTCACATTACCTGAAAAAATACCTGTTTGTTTATATGTGCATATTTATATTTATAGATGGAATTTGAGAATAGTTTGAGATACGTAAATATTTTGGGAATTATGTCTGGAATGTTGCCATGCTATCAAACGGCCTGAGTGACTGCGCGTATGTGTGTGTACATGTGTGTCTGCGTGGATGAGTGCAGACGTGTATATATGTGTATGGATGTGTGTGCTCATGTGGAGGCCCCAATTCTTCGGTGACAGGTGCTTTACAATGAGGCAGGCGAGGTCAGCAGGGGCCAGAACCCGCAAAGTTGAAATGTACGGTGACCGCTTGTCCCAGCTGCAAGGGAAGATCCTGATTATCGTCTTCCCATTTGATCTGGTATTTGTCTCAAATTTTTTGGTTTTTAGAGAATTATTGTTATTGCTGGGTGTACCAAAATAAAGCAAAATGGGTTCGGTGGAGCTCTTTTTCATAGTCCCCACTACAAGCACACTCCAGTCTCACAGCATGTGAGGGTTGCATGACCTTCCATTCAAGGGCAGCATGCCCAGCACCTGCTGATAAAAATGTTGAGACGCTCACAGCCACAAGCAGCTAAGTCCCTCCTCTCTCAAGTCCTAATGGGAACATTTTTTAAACCTGCCCTCCTGCCATCTATTGATTTACTAGCCAATTTCGTCACATGCTTGCTGAAGCCCCTAAGATGCATCCTGTCACAAGGCTACCCAAACCAAGGGTAGTGGTAAATGTGGGAAATCACAGCCCGGGGGTGAAGGAAATGGAGGCAGAATCATAGGACCTAGAGCATGGAGATGCTCTTGCTGCTGCAGCTTCCTCATAGGTTATAAAAATCTACAATTGCTTATTTATTTTATTTGACTAGTTTTCATTAAACACGTTCAGCAGCAATGACCTAACCATTGAAAGTGCATGTTTGGTGAGAAATGATTCCTATTTTTCAGGAACATCGGTGATAAATTTGTAACCTGCGTGACTTATCGGCTGATACTTGCCACACACCCTGCCCAGGAAGGACATGGGGACATCACAGCCCGCATCCACATCAAAGACACAAACCCGCCGGGAACGATCAGCGATTTTAACGAGATGACTCTGGAAGGTGCCGATTTCACAGAAGCAACTACAGAAGGTGAAGTCACTTTTCCCTCTGACTCGCTGAACCTTAAATCAAATGACAGTTTTCTAAATTAATTTTGTCCATTTTCAATTCCAACTTTTCTTGTGCATGGACAGAAAGTGAAGAACTATCTATTAATAGCTTGGCTCCATAACAGAAAAACTTCGCAAAGAGTTAAAGGATGCAGTTTAGTGTCGATGTCATTGGGTGCTTCAGATAAAAAGCCAGATAATTACAATAATGTTTACATATCTTATGCAATTCATGGAGTCAGAGAGAAGCTTTCAGAAATTTATCTCGATGAAGGTAAAACATTATTGTTAATGTTCTTGTATATTCAACACTGAACATAAAATTATTTGTTTTGTGTAATGTGAACACAAATTTTGATGGAGCAAAAGATCATGGCAAGAGCAAAATTCTTACTGAAATAAAATTTTATGAATCAGAATTTCACTTCAAATTCATCATGGTGCATCCATAATTCATAACTGCCAACGAGAGATTCCACTAGTCAAAATAGGAGGTTCATTATTAGATGCACAAATATTTAACATACGCAGAGAGTCAGTAAACCACGTATGTTTTGGTTAAGGATGATGTTAAATGTATAAAAGTATGTGATATCAGAAATGATACTGGGGCAACTAAACATTCAGGGAAATATGAATAAATGTTGGACTCTACATTATGCTGTATTAGAAAGTCAGTTCAAGAGGGCTCCCGGATCTGAATGTAAAGCTAAAGCCATAAAGCTTCTAGCACAAAATGTCGGCTTTTATCTTCACAATAACTTCAGGACATAAAACACTAACCAGAAAAGGGAAAAAATTATAAGTTGGGCTTTATCAATACTATAAACTCGTGCTCTTCAGAAGACACAGAAAAGTCAAGACTCAGGCAGGTGGAAATATTCACAATAAATATATCTGACAAAAGACTGTATCCAAAGTGTAACTTTTAAAAGTCCAACAAATCAATAATAAAACCAAGCGACCTAATCTTAAATGGAGACAAAAGATTTGAACCCACCACTCAAAAAAGAAAAAATTTGCTTGTCTGTAAAATCATGAAAAAGAGCACCACAACCTTATTTTTCAGGGATAGACATGTTCAAATTTGAGGGAGCTCTTCATACCCACTAAAATGACGATAGTTGAAATGACTGACAATACCAAGTGTTATGGTGAATCTGGAGCAACTGGATCTCTCCTACATTACAAAGTAGAATCACTTTGAAAGATAGATTGGGAGTTTCTCATCTAAGTTAAACATACGTTGACCATGCAACTCAGCATGCCCACTGCAAAGCATGGATACAAGAGAAATGAATGAATATGACCAGAAAATGACTTGTAGAATAATATCCATAGTGGTTTTATTCATATTAGCTCCAAACTGGAAACCATCCAACATCCACCAACAGGAGATCAGATGAAACATTACGCCAAGAAAAAGAGGCCAGACATAAAGAACACACACTATGATTCCATTGATGTGAAGTTCAATTGTGGACAAGCTAATCCACAGTGACAGATATCAGAGCGGTGGTGGTCTCTGGGGACTGGAGTGGGGGTTACCTGGAAAGCAGCTTGAGGGAACTTTTTGAGATGAGGGAAATATCCTCTGTTGGACTGAGATGTTGGCTACATAGGCATCTATTCCATTGTCAACTTTTATCAAAAACGTAAGCTTAAAGGGGCTCCTGGCTGGCTCAGTGAGTAGAGCATGTGACTCTTGATCTTGGGATCATAAGTTCAAGCCCTACACCGGGGGTAGAGTTTATTTTAAAAATATTTTTTAAAAATGTAAGCCTATAGGGCGCCTGGGTGGCTCAGTTGGTTAAGCGACTGCCTTCGGCTCAGGTCATGGTCCCGGGGTCCTGGGATCGAGTCCCGCATCGGGCTCCCTGCTCTGCGGGGAGCCTGCTTCTCCCTCTCCCACTCCCCCTGCTTGTATTCCCTCTCTCGCTGTGTCTCTCTCTGTCAAATAAATAAATAAAATATTAAAAAAAATGTAAGCCTATAATTTGTACCTTTTACTTTATACCTCAACAAGAAAGCAAAAATTACATCAATTTAATGCATGAGGTAGGCTTTAAACTGAATGTTTGCATCCCCCTCCCCAAATTCATATGTTGGAACCTAAGCCCCATTGTGATGGTATTAAGAGGTGCGGCCTTTGGGAGGCAATGAGGTCATGGGGGTGGAGCCCCTACAATGGGATCAGTGCCCTTATAACAGAGACCCCAGAGAGCTCCTTCACGCTTCTGCCCTGTGAGGACATAAGGAGAAGTCGGCTAGGTGTGAACCAGGAAGCGGGACCTATCCAGACACAGAATCTTCTGGTGCCTTCATCTTACACTCCCAGCCTCCAGAAATGTGAACAATTAAAGGTCTGTGGTTGATAAGGCACCCCTTCTATGGTATTCCATGATAGCAGCCCAAATACACCAAGACAGCGTCGATTAGTTTTCCATTGTTCCTGCAATAAATTACCACAAACTTACTGACTTAAAGCAATGCAGATATATTATGTCACAGTGCTGGAGGTCAGAGTCTGAAATGGGTCTCCCCGGGCTAAAAATCAAGTTGTGGTCAGAGTTGCGTTTCTTCCAGGAGACTGTAGGGGAGAATGTATTTTCTCCTGGCTCTTGGAAGCTGCCTGCATTCCTTGGCTCCCAGCCCCTTCTTCCACCTTCAAAGCCAGGAATCACCAGTAGCATCTCTCACACATGGTATCACTTCTGTCTTTGTCATCCACGTGTCAGGACCTTGTGATCACATCAGGCCCATCGCAGAATTCAGGCTCATCTCCCCACATTAAGGTCAGCTGATTAGCAACCTTAATTCCATCTACACCTGAATCCTATTTGCGTATAACTTAGCATACTCACAAATTCCAGGGATTAGGACCTGAACATCTTTGGGGGCCCTTCTTCTGCCCACCATGTAGGAATAGAGATCAAATAAAAGACACCATTGTTGGGGCGCCTGGGTGGCTCAGACGGTTGGGCGTCTGCCTTCGGCTCGGGTCATGATCCCAGGGTCCTGGGATTGAGTCCCGCATCAGGCTCCCTGCTCCTTGGGAGCCTGCTTCTCCCTCTGCCTCTCTCTCTCTCTCTCTCTGTCTCTCATGAATAAATAAATAAAAAATAAAAATCTTAAAAAAAAAAAAAAAGACACCATTGTTGAGTAGAAGAGGCATGGGCTATGAGGGGAGCAGGTGGAGGAAATATTCTAAATCTTCATCTGGGAGGTGTGTATACAGGTATGTGAATTCATAAAAAATCCATCAAGATCACGCCGTACATATAAAACGTATGCACTTTAAAGATAACATATGTCAATAAAAAGCTTCCAAAAAAACAACT
This sequence comes from Mirounga leonina, assembly GCF_011800145.1. Lineage (NCBI taxonomy): Eukaryota > Metazoa > Chordata > Mammalia > Carnivora > Phocidae > Mirounga > Mirounga leonina. The sequence goes on along the minus strand of NW_023270865.1, from coordinate 4,007,617 downwards.
GTGTCTTAGAAGCACTACTTGTAAGTCATCAGTGTCCTGCAAAAAGATTGAGTGACGTCCTCTGAACAAAAGTGGAAAATTCTAGATCCAAGTGCTCAGTAACATAGGGCAAGAAAACTTAAGCTTTTGAAGTGTTTAGCAAATGCAAATGACCTAAAACATCACCAGCCAAAAAAGGAGACTATGAAATTTGGCCTCAAAAAGGAATTAAGCAACTAAAAGATGAGAGATTACATAGTGTTCAAAAGAGAATTTTGAAGTTTTCTGTCTCTCTCAGCTTTTGTGACAGATCTTTGGAGGAATGCCAATGTTTACTTGCATAAAGAGATATATCCGGCAGCAGAATGGGATACAACAGAGGCCTACAATTTCTGACATTAAAATTTGGTGCAATTTTAAAAGTTCATAAATAGAGACGATTTATTTAATAAATTTTGTCTTTAAAAAATATTTGTCTGGGTGATACATGCAACTAATGAACCATTGAACATTATATCAAAAACTAATGATGTAGGAAATGGTGGCTCAGTGAATTAAAAAAATATATATATGTCAAGGAATAACACTCGGAATGGAGAAAGAACATCAGCATTTGTCCTGAAATGTTTGTGTATTTCAAAATAAAATGTGAGAGTTCCCGGGCGCCTGGGTGGCTCAGTCGGTTAGGCGACTGCCTTCGGCTCAGGTCATGATCCTGGAGTCCCTGGATCGAGTCCCGCATCGGGCTCCCTGGTCGGCAGGGAGTCTGCTTCTCCCTCTGACCCTCCCCCCTCTCATGTGCTCTCTCTCATTCTCTCTCTCTCAAATAAATAAATAAAATCTTAAAAAAAAAAATGTGAGAGTTCCCTCTTTTGTTGAGTGATTTGCTTTGGGTTCACCACATATATCTGCATCTGCAGGAAGAATATTTTCTCAATTAAAAATGCTATGAGCCAATTAAGGACATCAGTGACTTCAAATTTATTAACCATGAAATGCAACTGAGTAGACTATTACAGCTAATTTTTTGAAAATATTATAAAAAAATAAGATCATATTAAAAATACATTGTGCAGAAAAATACTAGTGACCTAATATTAGTGATAAATATGCTAAATAACTAATACAGTTTGTGAATATATACCAAAAATAATTATTCTGTATTATTTTAATGTTAATATTGCCAATAAAAGATTAAATTTCCCCTTAGTGTATATGTTATTTGATGTTTAGATAATCTTAATAATTTTTAATAGAATTATTTTAGAGGACCACTAATATAATAAAATTAGCTGTTGTTCAGCAAATAAACATTTTAAAATGGACATAAGTTAAATTATTTTTCTTCTCTCTTATACTCCCCAAACTTTCCCAGTTTGGCCAAATTAATATCCATGAAGGAGCCTGCTGTTTGTTGGTCCCCAAGAACAAAGATAAAGCAGTGAAGGATGCCAAGTAAAAGATACCATGCTCAAACTACCATTTTGCAAATATCACTAAGGTACATTTGGGAAATAGATGAGGACCACGTTTCGGAGGGCAGACCCCAAGCTTGGAGCTGGGTGATGCTATGAGGCCCACTCATTGCTGCAGGCTTGTTCCCCAGAAGCCGGCTCTGGATGATGAGTTCACATGCAGCTTTTTAGCAGGTGCTCCTACAATCACGACCCATGGGCAGCCCCAGGCTGAGGGAGAAACCGGATGTGATGCAGTCCCTGTGGGAGCCCAGCCCCCCGGGGGGGGGATCCTGAAGGTGGCAGTGGCCATCACCAGCAGAGGAGGTGTGACCGCGAGCCGGGCCGCTCTCTCTGCTGAGGCATGCCCAGCACCTGAGGAGGGAGGTCTTCATTCCAGAAGGTGGCTCTGGGCCCCGCATCGCAGCATCCACCGGGTTCATCCAGAGCCGTTGCCTCCAGACACACCGGTGGTGTGCCCAGCACAGAACTCAGCTCTGGGGCTGGGGGAGATGGGTTTTCTCATTCACTCACGGGCATCTCCCCTCACCCAGTGGCAGCCCTATTTCCACTTATGGAGAAGGTATTAGAAGTAACTGATGGCACAGTTCTCCCAGGTGAGGCCATGCTTCCTCACTCCTTGACCTGGAGGACACCCAGACAGGAGCCTTCTAGTGGGACTAACAGAAGCTCGGGTTTGCACTTGTCCTGACGAGCTGTGTAAGGGCTCCAGGTAGCACGATTAAGAAGACAGGAAGATCTCCAGCCTGCATGTCTCTGAGTTCCACCTTCCCCAGCCCAGGAGTTTACAAAGTCAGGGCCAGATGGAATGGGGGGATGCATGCAGATGCACAGGACCGCCCCCTCCCTGGTGGGCATTAGCCCAGAGCCAGGGCAGGACTGCCAACTGATGTTTACTTCTGCTCCTCCATCACTCATCTGCCTCTTGCACAGTGAAGGTGTTTGCTGGTTATAATTCAGAACAATCATTTTCTAATCACATTTGAAGCTAGCAATTTACCAAAATGCCATTTAACAAAATGCTCTGCAAACACACACACACACACACACACACATGAAAAAAACAAATGATGAATTATCGTCACAAAGGAAAACAACCAAATTCCCAAAATAGCCTTTGCTGTGAAGGCTGCTCTCTGCTTTATGTGCTTCATCTGCTGATTCATTCTCCGCTCAAGGCCTGTTCTTTCTGAACATTTTGGTGTGAAAGAAAATGAAAGCCCAATTTTCCAAAGCAAAAAATGGTAATTTGGTAAATATTGTTTTCCAGCACTCAGCATTATAAATCCCATTTATTGATCATAAGCAATCAAAAACTTCCACATTTTTAAAAGTTCTGCTCCCAACACTAACAACTCTATTTTTTTTTCCTGATAGATCATTCCTTTTTAGGCCCAAATCACCACTCTTCATGAAGGACGATTCTGGATCTGAGTTTTATGTCAAAAAGAGCAGTCAGGAGAGCATTCGATACCATGTAAACTGCTTGAATATGAGGTATTGATGTTACTCTCTTCATTAGCAGTAAAAATGATGTTGAGACCACCACCTGACACGGTGTGAGGGCAGAGACCAAGGGTAAGGAAGTCGAGAAGCATGACACAGCACATGGCCCTTCTGCCGCATTCCCTACATGTTCGGTTATGGCCACGTAAATGCACTGACAAAACCTGCAGAGGAAAGCGTTCCTGCACGAACCCGCCTGGCCTTGCTTGGACAGAGTGCGGGACCCTGTGCCTGTCCTCTTCTGCCCATGGCCGTGAATCCAGGAGGCTGTCTGACCCCTGTGAACTGGACTGTCAGGGCTGAGGCCCCTGGTTTAAAGTTAGAAGAACCTTCCACACCCTGTGCACAAAACGACTCTGAGTCTTGCTGTCACGCCAACCCTGGGTGCTGGCCGTGCTGACAGCCCAGGCAGGCCCCACTGCAGCCACGGGCCCTGGCACGTGGCCTCTGAAACAGGCGGGATGGATGACGTAAGGATGCGGAGTTGCAAGCACCCTGCCAAGGAGTTCCTGTGCGGCCTGCAGCATCTGGCCAGGCTCGCCTGAGCCTGACGTGTAGAGCAACTGCCTCCGGGGTCCCTAAAGGGCATAATTGTTAAGAGGCACCTGACAGCTCTTCGCAGCCAGAGGTCTCGGGGACTCTTGAGGCCTGTCCCTCTTCCTCTTTGGTTATAAAGGTTTGATGTAGCATCTTTCCACCACCAGGGATGCCTCCCATCCCCCTCGCTTATTCGTGTCTCGACACACGCCCTCAAGACACCCAGGTTGGTGTCACCCCACTCGCAGTCTGGGCACATCTCCCATGGGTCACCCTCCTTCTGTGAGTTCATGTGAGCAAAAGGCAGGTTCTTAGAGCAGTGTGAACACCACACCTTCAAATCTGCTCGAGCTCCACCCTCAATCAGTCCACGCTGATATACAACCCAAGGATCGTGGAGACTAACAAGTTCCTTACTTTAAATAAAATCCAATACAATCAAATTTCAAGATGACTACATCATTCGGATGCCCTTTGGATTATGCTATGATGTTCTCATTCAACAGACCAAGTAAACTGAAGGCGATCACTCCCACGGAGGCCCTGAGCCATCAGGATCTTTCCTTACAGTGAAAAGTCATCGAGGCTATTCTGTACTGTGTGAATGGAATAGGGGGCCCTTTGTGTCAACGGTGACTCCCTCTTACCCGGAACTTGAGGTCGGTGTGCCCATTCACTGAAGGTGGCCCTGAGAAGCATCCAAAGGGTGTGATGATATCGGGACATGTTGCTCTCTCTGCCATCCACGCCTACGAAAACCAGACGGGTCCCGGGGACCTGAGGGAGCACCAGGAGCCAGCTGGTCCTTCCTGTACCCGCCACCGATTGATTAGTGGATGGTGGCTTTTGGGAGGGAGACATTACATCCATATCAGCATGTGGTGGAGGATGGAAAGAAGACTGTGCCGCAAGCCACCTGTCACTGCTGGGGATGCCCCACCTAGTCAGGAGCCTGCAGGGCCCTCTAGAGACCTGTCCAAGGTGCTGCTCCTAGGGGTGACGACTGAGACCACCTTGAGGACCCTGGACCCAGAAATAGCTGATTTGTTTCAAGTGACCACCACAGGTGGAATGCCCTGCCCAGATCCTCCAGGGTAAGGGAAATACTGTGCGGTGCCACCAAACCCCTTCCACCTTGATTCAGAGATACACGGCCTGGGCAGGACCACAAGCCACATCATACCCCCAGATGCCATGGACACCTGCAGCAGAAGGAAAAGGAGCCGTTTCACGTGTGCGAGGAGCCTCTGGTACTGAGGCGTGCTGGAAAGCTCTGCCTGAGCCCTCGGGCGGCAGGAGGGGTTTCTCTCCAAGGCAGGAAGCCGCCACAAATGACAGCCGTGACCGAAGGTTTCAGGCTAATGGATCACCCAGGCAGGGGACTAAAGGATGGGGTAAAGGGAGCCAGATGGAATCTAAGTCCTCAGGGGACCCAAACGCACGTCTTATTTCTTCTGCGTGTGGTCAGCACAGCTGAAAGATGGTACGATTGTAAACTTCAAGACAACCCTGGCCTCCACCACCTCGGAGGTGCAAGGCCAGGTCTGCCTTCTGTTGAAGTACTCAGAGATGGGTAGGAAATGGAGGAAGACAAGGCCTGCTTCTGCTGAGTGGAAGCTTCCAGAGGATGGTATGTGTGATCCTGGGGTGAGGGGGTTTCTCAACGTGTAAACAGCAATAAACCACCAGATCTATGGAAACAGTCCACGTTCAGTGCCATGCATAAACATGACCTGATCTATGGTATAAGGTTCATGGAGCTCATTATTTGTCATTCGAGGTTGCTCCACCTAACACGAAGAAAACCTGTAAGCCGCTGTAACGTCCTGGGTGGATAAAAGTGGTGATGTTGGGAAGCGCATCTAATGACTCAGTGGGTATCTGTAATGAGCTCAGCAAATGGTGGTGATACTTGAGCGCAAAGGGCTCTCGCTTCCATGCAGTTGGGGGTTAGCCAGTGGAGGGATGCTCGCTCGCTGTAGATCACAGCCGCTGAGCTCCTGGAGGTTCCAGAGTCTACACTCGTCCTTCCCAGAATGTTTTCAGGCAAGCTAACAGCATCTCTTTCTTATTGGAAAATGTGCCTTAGCAAAGTGTGCTCATCTGGAGGCCCAGGGACCACACTGCTCGCCAGCCAATGCAGGGAGGCTCCAGGGTCCCTGTGGGCTCACTACCCCACCCCCTGAGTCTGGAACACACAGCCCACATGCTGGAAGTCACCAGGGACAAAGAGCCTGGGGATTGCCGTAATGGGCCTGCGTCGATGTCAGGGGAGATGTTTGGCAATTTCGGGAATATTTGGCAGGATCTGTGAGGATGATCTCTGCAGCACCTCCAAGAGTTGAGCATAACATGAATCCCAAATGTTCCTTTCAACATCAATATCACCGACACCATAAGAGGTGCTGGCTGCAAGCAAAGGCGAAGAAAGTCATTCCTGGTTCCTTCCTTAACATGCCCAGCTCCCCTCTTGTTTATAATATGGGTATCCATACTTGGACCTGTATGACTTAGTACCTTCTCAGAAAACAAAACAAAACAATCCTTCAATAAGTGAGTGATTACATAATTACATGTCTGTGTGTATGAATGATCAGGGTTTTAATTTTTTAAAAAAATGGTAGAACAGAACAATTGATAGTATTAGGAAGGCGAATTTTTTTTTTCAAAAATAAAACTGGCCATGAATATTTTCTTCTCTTTTTTTCTGATTTCTAAAATAAATCTAGTTCTTAGTATCACCCTGCAGCAAGTGTTTTTGAAAGTAAACACTGGCTGTAGTGTCTGGGAGGAAAATCCAAGCCTGGAAGTCAGAGAAACACACCAGGAATGTTCTCTCTGACTCTTTGCAGTCTGGGGAAAATCAAGTTGAAACAGAGGAGCAGGATCCGCTCGTGGGTGAGTTGGAAACACTGGGGCATTCAGCACTAAAAACAATGCCTTGGATATTGTCAAGACTCAGTTGAAGTTTTGTGACTAACATATAAGTAAAATAAAGTAAATTTAGTTTTTATTACAAAATGGTACACGTGACTGTGTTAAGTTTTGCATAAGCAGAAATAAAGCAGAAGAAAATGATGATGAGATATAGATACAATACCATAGAATATTGTTATTTTTCTTTGTAATGTTTGTTCCGTTCATTTTCTTCTTTCCCTTTTTTTTTTTTTAAAGATTTTATTTTTATTTATTTGACAGAGAGAGACACAGCGAGAGAGGGAACACAAGCAGGGGGAGTGGGAGAGGGAGAAGCAGGCTTCCTGCCGAGCAGGGAGCCCGATGCGGGGCTCGATCCCAGGACCCTGGGATCATGACCTGAGCTGAAGGCAGACGCTTAACGACTGAGCCACCCAGGTGCCCCTCCCCCCCCTTTTTTTTTTACAAACATTAAATTCTATTTCGACTACTGTTTGGTAAACTTTATTATTTAATATAAAACAAACATGCTTTTCACATCATTAAGAAGTCTAGTAAAAATACTGAAATCATCAGATTAAAACGTATTCAATATCAGCCTACAAAAGAGCTACACAAATGTCTTCTGGAACAATGAGGATCATTGTGAGTGAATCAACCTGGGCACGTGAGAAATACTTGATAAATGAGCTCTGGGTGCTTTTATTCTAACTCTGAGGATGGATCTGGAGAACACCTGCTATTTTGCAAAAAAACCCATGTACACATACCACTTTTCTATTTCCAAGCACGAACATGCACCAGAACATAAGCTCCATGAGGGAGTACTAGCTCAGAGCTACTCAGAAACAACTCTTGACCATCACAGGTACTTGGTCAACACTTGCTGGATGCCCCCATTAATCACTTCCAGTGAGCAAGCACACCGCATGCTTCATTGTCACATCAGTGAATGTGGTCAGCCTTTCATCAATGACCAGGCACCTCAGCCATGAGGAATGTGAATAAGATAATAAACAAATCCAGTTCTGTGAATTCTTTGAAGATTCTTTGAATACTCTGGGCTTCTAAATTGCTGCTAAATCAGCAGCTGCCTGAATACACTCTCCGCTCTGGACCCCAGCACCCCCGTTGCTGTGTCTGGTTGGTCACTCTTGATGCCATCTAGGACTTTGTGATGTGGCTGTGCTCAGTGTGTTTATCTGTTCTACCGAAGGTGCATTGTTTCCAGATGTTGAGTGGTGTACATAGTGTTGAAAGTGTGGAGGGTCAGAGTATGTCCTGACAGGCGGACACGTAAAGTGGTGCAAATTTGCATTCCTATCCCAAGTATGTGAGACAGACAGTTTCCCCACATTTTTGCCAAACTTAATTCTGCCTTGTCTTCCTCTTCTTCTTCTTTTTTTAATTCTAGCACCAAAACAATCAGCTCTTCACTTGTTATTTTTAAAAAAGAAACAAAGAGAGGGAGACAGATAGGGAAGTAAATCATAAGAGACTCTTCACTATGGAGAACAAACTGAGGGTTTCTGGAGGGTGGTGGGTGGGGGAGGAGTGGGGTGGGTGATGGGGATTAAGGAGGGCACTTGTGATGAGTACTGGGTGTTGAATGGAAGTGATGAATCACTAAGCTATACTCCTGAAACTAATATTACACTATATATTAACCAACTAGAATTTAAATAATTGAAAAACCCCTAACTGGGACCGTGTTACATTGATTCTGTAGAGAAATTCAGGGACAAATGACATCCTCACTTTCAATCCACCCATGAACATGCATATGGCATTTCTTTAAGCTTTTCCTCAATTTTACTCAGGAAAGTTATATGGATTTCAAAGTACAGCCCTTGTACATCTTTTGTACTAGTACTAGAAGTCCTAGCAACAGCAATCAGACAACATAAAGAAATAAAAGGTATTCAGATTGGCAAAGAAGAAGTCAAACTCTCTCTCTTCGCAGATGACATAATACTTTATGTGGAAAACCCAAAAACTCCACCCCCAAATTCCTAGAACTCATACAGCAATTCAGGAATGTGGCACGATACAAATTCAATGCACAGAAATCAGTTGCTTTCGTATACACTAACAATGTAACTGTAGAAAGAGAAATTAGGGAAACGATTCCATTTACAATAGCACCAAAAACTATAAGATACCTCGGACTAAACCTAACCAAAGAGGTAAAGGATCTATACTCTAGCAACTACAGAACACTCATGAAAGAAATTGAAGAAGACACAAAAAGATAGAAAAACATTCCATGCTCATGGATTGGAAGAATAAACATTGTTAAAATGTCTATGCTACCCAGAGCAATCTATACCTTCAATGCCATCCAGATCAAAATTCCAAAGACATTTTTCAAAGTGCTGGAACAAACAACCCTAAAATTTGTATGGAATTAGAAAAGACCCCGAATCACCAAGGAAATGTTGAAAAAGAAAAAAAAAAACAGGGCATCACATTGCCCAATTTCAAGCTATATTACAAATCAGTGATCACCAAGACAGCATGGAACTGGCACAAAAACAGACACATAGACCAATGGAACAGAATAGAGAGCCCAGATAGGGACCCTCAAGTCTATGTACTATTTCTTCAATTGTGATTAGTTGTGTTCCTTGTGAACAGAATACAATTCCATTTTCTTTTTTATCCAGTCTCACTGTTCAAATCTTTTCATTGGAGTATTTAGCCCATATACGTTCAGAGGAATGACTGATATATTTGGTTTTAGGTTCTACAATCTTACTTCTTTTTTAAATTTGAGCAACGCATTTTATGTCTTATTTTTTCTCCTTTATTGTCTACTTGTGGATTAATCAAATACTTTAAATTGTTTTATTTTTCCATCTATTGGATTAGCAATTAAATATTCTTTTAGAGGTTACTGTAGACATTATAACACACATCCTTTTAACTTTTATTTATTTATTATACTTTTAAGACTACCCCAAGTGTCAGAACCTTAACATTTTTAAACCCTTCCCACTGTATTATCATCTTGAATTTAATTCAACACATATTAGATTCCATAAGACAATATTATAATTACTTTATGTAGTCAAAAATCATTTCCAGTTATCCACATATTTATCTTTTCTCATGCTCTTCACTTATCTCTACATTTCCATACTTATAATTGTAACATTTTCCTTTTGCTTGAAAAACTCCTTTAATATTTTCTAGCATGTGTTGTTGATAACAAATTCCCTTAGTCTTTATTTGTCTGGAAATATCTTTACTTCATGTTCTTTTCTCGAACATTTTATTATGAAAATGTTCCAGCCCACAGCAAACCTGCAATAATTCCACCATAAACACTTATATGCACACCAGCTTCTACCATTAACATTTTACTCTACTTGATTTAGCACGCATGTAAACTTCCATCTATCCATCTATCAACCTACCTTGTTTCATTACATTTTAGAGTAAATTTTAGATATCAGTACACTTCCTCCAAAATACTTTACTACCGATATTATTCTAAGAATTTGATATTTGTTAATAGTATCTCTCTTTTCATGTAAAATGTCTATACAAGGAAATACACAAACATAAAGATATTCGTTTCTGAGTTTTGAAGTGTACACACACCTGTGCAACCCAGCGTCCAGCAAGATAAAGAAAAATATCACCCCCAAATTCCCTCTGCCACCCCAAAAGCTCCCCATGTCTTTCTCATCAGTTTTCATGCCAAGCCACAAAAGGTAGGCACGTTTCTGCCTTTTCAAATCAAATATTAATTTCCTCTTAACAACCACAAAATATTGTTAGATATGTTAAATAAAACTTAAATGAATGGACAGATATGCCATATTTGTGGATCAGAAAATGCAACATTAAGATGTCAGTTCTCTCCAAAGTGACCCAGAGAATCAATGTGATTCCAAATACAGTTCCAACAGGCTTGTCATCTAAAAATTAACAAGCTGATTCCATGGTGTATATGGAAATACGAAGGACCTAGGATGTCCAAAACAATCCCATGCAAGAAATTCAAAGCTGGAGGACTTCACACAACAACACTGACCATTAAACTAGAGTAAGCAAGATAGCGGACAGACATGAAGACAGACAGATTGATCTACAGCACAAAATAGAGGGCCCTGACTGATGCCCATTACTAAATAGTGACCTGATTTTCAAAAATGTTGCCAAAACAATCCAAAGAAGAAAGAAATTATTTTCAATAAATGATTCTGGAAAACGTAAATAAAAAAAAAAAAAAAAAAAAAAAAAAAAAAAAAGTTTCCAAAAAAAATCCTTGAAAAAAAAAAAAAAAAAAAAAAAAAAAAAAAAAAAAACAAACATGGCTCCCACCTCACACCGTGCAGAATAGATCTAAACATAAAAGGTAAAATTGTGAAGCTTTAGGGGATCATAGAGAATAATGTCATCACTGTGATAGGTAAATTTTCATAGGTCATACAAAACAATAACCATAGCCTCATCAAAATACAGTGTCCCGGTGATTAAAAGACATCTTTAAGGAAGGAAATCTACTAGCCACAGAGGGAGAGAAAATATCCTCGAATCTTTAGCTGGTAGAGAACTTGCATATAATATGTAAAGAAACTCTACCTTCAATAATAAAAAAAGAACAATCCAACATAAGGGCAATTTTTTCACAGACACTTCACAAAAGAAAAACACAAATGATTAACAGACACCATACAAAGGTTTCAGAATTATTAGTCCTCCCTCGGTGAAATGCAAATGGAACCCATAAACAGATAGCACTTGACACCCCCAGAAGGATTAAAACAGAGGTGAGTACACAAATGCTGGTGGGGGGGCTCTAGCAGGAATCCGCGGGCCGCGTTGCTGGCAATGCAAAATGATGCAAACACTTTGGGTGAAGATCTGGCCGTATTTTTCATAAAACAAAATGTACATTTACTGTGTGATCTCATAATTCCACTTGTTGGTGTTTATCCAAAGGAAATGACAACAAATCTCTATTGTGTTTGAAGAGCTGAGTCAACCTGTTTTCCAGAGTGTAGACCTTATTTCGGAGTGCATGTGCCCTGAAGACACACAAGTTCATTATCGACACGACTATGGATACCCCCCTTTGCACAAAGCAAAATATACGTGCGTCTAGCAGACGTCCAATACATACACAATTACATGTGTCAATGAATAACCAGTGAGTAGAACTCACTTCAATGAGATAAAGAGTCTTAATGGCTTGGTCTTGGCTTACCTGCTCTTCTCACGCACAGGATGTGTGAGAGGCGGGGATAGTCCAGGCACTTTACGGAGCAGAACACCAGCTCTCCGTTCACTCTCCAGCAGACAATTGTCAAGCAGCCAAGGAGGGCATTTGTGGTTTGTTCTGGTGATGAGTCCCAGTGCTTGACCAATAGCTCCTACAGTCAGCCCAGGGAGCAGCTTCTATCTGCCTGGAACATGATCTGGTGCCACTTAGAAATTGTCTTCTAGGCAGGGGATGTGAGGAGTGATTCGGTCAAGATGACTGCTCACATGCACCTTCGAAATGTCTTGAGAACTGAAAGTGGACAAGCATCCTGACCACAGAAGTTCTTGATGCTAAGACAAACGATGGAGTCCTCTGCTCCAGGGGTACCAGGCTTATGGCCTCCCTCCCTCACTGAGCAAGTGGCACCTTTGAGAAAAGAGGCAGTTATCCGCACCCCCAGACTGGAGCACAATTCGGGAAGTCGGAGTTTTCTTTAAGCCAACAAGATGGCTTTATCCCATTTTGATTATTCTTCATATGATTTTTCTTAAAATGATGACAGCAAATTTACTCTTTAAACTTAAAATAAAAAAACACTCTACGAGCACAGAAATTCCTTGAAAGGGCAGTCATTTTCCCACCTAACATATTATTAGCAAACACTTCAGCACGCTAATTATTTTCACAGGAACTGGTGGAACACAGGTGAAAATGCTCCTGTTAATGTCTTTCTGCAACAATCTGACGCTGAAGACAGTTTAATTGGCTATTACTTTCCTGAAATAAGATGTAAATTATATAAATAGTTACAATCCTCAAAGTATATGCAAATGCACTCTAAGTGAATCGCTCACAATTAAAAGGGCCGGTCCCCCAGCGGGGTCACACTGCAGCCTCAGAGACTCACTCGAAGCTGGGAAGGAAAGGGCCTGGACCAGCGGCATCAGGACCCCAGTGGCTCAGCGCCATCCCACCGTCCAGACAGGTGGGCAGGTCTGGGTCGAGTGGGAAAATGGACCTGTTCGTTCCCAGCCCCCAAGTCCAAACTCTTCTTTGAGTTTTCAAATCTCTTTTTTGACTGCAATGGAAATGATCATCAAGCCACTTGGAAACAATGAATCAGATGGAGGGAACCGTGTAAAATTAAAATCGTGTCCTTCCTCTTATGTTAGTTTAAGTGGGTTTCTCTTTCTTAAGCCAACCAGTCCCAGACGGAGCTAACGCTAATGGACAGGAAATGATGTTGGTTTGCTTCCCGTCCCAGTCTTCCAAGAGAGCCACCCCACCAGGGAATGGAGGTGTCTGTCACCATCCCCAAGCTCTCCCAGGGAGTCAGCGATAGATCTGGGCATGAGACCAAACTCTCCTGACCTATTAACCAGACCTGTTGGTGTATCTCACATTTATTTCCTATGTTTAGATAATGAGATAATTTTCATTCAACAAGCTATTAATTATTTTTCTCAGCATGAGCATTGAGCAACTGTATCACCTTATAAGAACAAATGAGTATGGGGAATTTCAGAACTGACCTTGTAGCTACTAATTGTGCCTCTAAAATATTCAACAGTACAGAGTGAATATTCATCCCTTTTTTAATCTCAAATTAAAAAAAAATAACCTCCAGTTTTTAATCTCCAATGAACCAAAAGGTTCATACTCAGCGTTTTGGAAAAAGCGTCATTAAATGAATAATGAATAGCAACAATACCAATAAAAATAAATACCAGGGGTTGCCTGGGGGCTCAGTCAATTAAGCGTCTGCCTTCGGCTCAGGTCATGATCCCAGGGTTCTGGGTTTGAGCCCCACATCAGGCTCCCTGATCAGTGGGGACCTGCTTCTCCCTCTGCTTGCTGCTCCCCCTGCTCCTCTCTCTCTCTCTCGCTCACTCGCTCTCGCTCTGGCTCTATTTGCCCAGCACACACAGCAGGTGGTAGCAGAGTTAGGATCTGCACCCACACGGCTCAGGGATAGTCCTCACTCTGGTGCCTCACTCAGACCCTCTCTACGGGGGCTGGTGCCCACCTACCACCTGGCACCTCACCCAGGAAGCTATGTCTCCCCCACCCTGCGGCCACAGCCAATGGCTTACTGATTCAAGTTACAGAAGACTGTCCCCTGCCTCAAAGGGGGTAATAACACTTGGTGGTGTGATTTCGGATCCAGAGCTCCCCCCGTCCCTGCATCTTTCCCTGAGACCATAGCCTGCTCAGCATTCTCCCTCCCCAAACTGAATTGCTTTGTCTTTCACGGTTTTATTTCCTGAGGAGCATGGCGGTGAAGCTCATGGGCACCTACACCTCGGTCTCCAGACTCTGCTTCTTGCAGACGTGAGCTCACATGACTGGTGCTGTGTCGTCATAGGAAGAATTGTTGCATCTCGAAAACAAGGGGAAGAAGGAGGGGAGGTCCCAGTCACCGCCACCCCCAGGGTGCATGAGCATGAGCAGAGTGAGGTTAATGTGGGACACAAGTGGGTTTGGGCACTGCTTGGCATGGACTGTCACAGGCAATGTGACCAGACCCAGGCTCGCACCCACACCCCCAGATTAACCACCGGCTCACAGCTACTCCCTCCCTGAAGAGTCGTCCTCTGCTGAGCAGAACTGTTCATCTGGGAAGTTACACAAGCCCCTCCCAGGTGTGGTCCATCACCAGCGAGTGACTGATATGAGGAAACAAAATCTGGAAGGGGATGCAACTCAGCAGTTGACTTATGCTCCTGAGCAACCCCTCCCCCCTCCCGGGACCAGACCAGAGCTGGATTTTGCCTGTAAGCACATGCTTGGTGGGCTTTTCCTGTTCTTATCCTACTTCACTCCCTTCCTTCCAGATTTTCCAACAGGACCATCCCTCAATAAATTATGAGCACCCAAATCCCTGTGTTTGAACTCTGCTTTTGAGGAATCAACTTAAGTCCCCAGGTGGTAGGTTAATCCACACTTAGTTATCCCTGTAAGAAGAAAAACACAGCTCCTGATTTGCAGTTAGTTTTTACAACATACTTTAGAGTTTTTCTGGGTCTAATACGATTGCAAACAATAGCCACACACAATATGCAAGGGTGTAGGACAAAATGGTATTTGGAACAATTGAAAAGGCAAAATGAAAGTTACCAGCATGATATAATTGCTTCATAAAAAATGAATATCTGCCTATACACAGTACGAATTCATCAATAAATGGCTGCCTAATTACCCGAGAGTCTAAATGGATTGTTTTCATTCATTCCTGTTGTCACTTGCTAAAATTCTACCGTATCGAGGTATGGGATGTTCTTCGGTCCATCTTCTCAATAGCAGATTCCTATTTCCAACTGACAAGATTATTTTCTTCATGGTCTCCAGGAACTTGTCATCAAAACTTGAAAAGAAACATTTTCATTACATTTTTGAAAGAATTTCTCTCGTATCAACCATAATTGCGACAACTTGTCCATAATGTATGTTGATTTGCTCATGGGTTAACAACATGGAACCTCTGCAGAGAGCCTTCCAGACAGCCAGGACATGAAGGATTTGTACGGGTGTAATCTGTCTCCGAACTGTGCAGATCAAAGGCCAGAGGGCTGTTTTGGGTACCCGGGTCCTTATCCATGGGACAGGAACACATCTGTGTGACAACACAGAGGCTTCATTTCAGAGGGGGTCTTCTGCAGCCTGAAGTCTCCAAGCACCACCCCCCACCGCCGACCTTCACTGTTTCACGTATGTGCCTTTCAAGCCATTTTTAGTTTGTAATTTTCTTATGGTGTGTGTGTGGCAAGAACACTTCACACAAGATCTGCGTTCTTAAATCGTTGAGTGTATGACAACGTGTTGTTGACCGTAGGCACAATGTCGTAGAGGAGACCTCTGGAACCTGCTCAGCTTCTGTCACCGGGACTTAAAGCCCATGGATTAGTAACTCCCAGCTTCCCGTCCCCAGCCCCTGGCAACCACTAACCCACCCCTTGATTCCACGCATCTGACTCCTTTCGATATGTCATTTAAGTGGAATCATGTGGGATTTGTCTTCTTGTAACTGGTTCGTTCGTCAATATTGTCTCATGGTGCAAAACCTCCACCTTCTGTAAGGCTGAATGAGCATTCCATCATATGCATAGATCACATTTACTTCACCCATTTGTCTGCAGATGGGCATTCGGGCTGTTTTCACATCTTGACTTCGATGAGTAAGGTGTAATAAACACAGGAGTGCTAATATCTGCTTAGGATCCTGATTTCAATTCTCTTGGAAAATAACCAGTGGAATTTCAGAATCATATGTTTGTTCTATTTTTAACTTTTTGAGGAACCTCCATACCATTCTCCACAGTGTCTGCTCCAGGTTGCATTCCCACCAATGGTGCACAAGGGCCCCAATTTCAAGGATAATACCCAGTGCCTGAGGGTTGACAGCGGATCATGAGACAGGGCAGAACCTAAAACCTCTGACCATAGTCTAGACTTTCCCTGAGGTCAGCATTTGAAGGTGGGGGAAGAAAGCTAGGGGTACATGACACACAGAATATATAATGTACATTCAAAATAAAATAAATTCATTTTTCCAGCCAAAGCCAGCAGCATCATGAAATCAGTCACCCCATGGACCTGTTTGGTGCCTGTCCCCCAGCCAAGGCCTGGGAAGAAGGACATACAGCGGTGATGACGTCTGTGGTTGAAATCACTGCTGAGTCACTTCCAGCCATTTTGTGGATCCCAAGAACAACCACTAACACGACCAAGGATTTGCAAATAGCCTAACTAGGGTCCTATTGCAACAGGAGAAAGAAGCTAACCCAAGTATATGGGAACTTTGAATATTCCTCTCTCTTTTCACATTTTGGAACATTTTAAATATGCAAAAAAGAGGAGAAAAAGACAGCCAACACCCACTTACACATCACTCTTTTAAGAAATATTGAAATGTTGACAAGTTACCGGAATTATTTCAGATTTTGTTTAAAAAAAAAAAAAATATATATATATATATATTTGCCACCAGATTTTTTAAGTGCTCTCTGATCCCATTTTTTTAAAGTCATTACTTTTCTGAAATTTATATGTATCATTCATGACATATAAGGTTTTTTAAATTTTATTTTATGTTATGTTAGTAACCATACAATACATCACCAGTTTTTGATGCAGTGATCCACAATTCATTGTTTTTATTTTATATGCTCAAACACATGTATAATAGTGGGCTTGTGTGATGTTAAATTTACATGAACAGCAAATTATTCTGAATGTGTTCTTCTGCAATGTGTTTTTTTCCAATCCAATAGAATAGAAAATTATTTTTTTTCTTTAATTAAAAGTTTTGCCCACCCTCCACCCCCTGCCTCAGGCAATCACCAATCTGTTCTCTGTATTTATGAATTTGTTTTTTCTTTTTTTCAGATTCTGCATATAAGGAGACTGTATGGTATTTGTCTTTCTGAGTCTGGCTTATTTCATTAAGCATAATGCCCTCGAGATCCATCCATGCTGTTGCGAAAGGCAGGATTTCCTTCTTTTTATGGTTGAGTAATACTTCATTATATTACATACAGCTATATATACATATGTGTGTATATATATATATGTAGATAGATAGATGATAGATAGATGATAGATAGATAGATAGATAGATAGATAGATAGATAGATAGATAGATAGATGATAGCACATTTTCTTCTTCCACTCAACCATCCATAAGCACTCCAGTTGTTTTCTTTCATGGCTGTTGGAGATAATGCTGCAATAAATATGGGGATGCAGATATCTTTTTGAGTTAACACTTTTGTTTCTTTTAGACAAATGCCCAAAAGTGGAATTACTGGGTAATATGGTAGTTTTGTGTTCAGTTTTTTTGAGGAACCTCCATATTGTTTTCGAAATGTATGTGTGTGGGTAAATCTGTATATACACATACGTCCAAACACACATTTTAATTTATTTTATATAGATTTATTTACCATTTTACATTTATGCATTACTGAACTTGGTTTGCTAAGGTATTATTTAGGCTGTCTGAATCTAGGATCCTGGGTGATACTGGCCTTTCCTTCCTACCTCTATTCTCGTGTTTAACTTAGTAAGGGGAACACACTAGCTTCATAGAAGGAGTTGAGACGTTCCCCTTTTCTTCTGGAACAGCTTGCACAGGGTGGGACTCATCTAGTTCATGAAGGTTTGATAAACCACCAGGAATGCCATCCAACCCCGACACACGTTTGCAGGGAGTCTCAAGAATAATCCAGGGCTTAAATAGATATTGTTCTCTCTTTTTGTGTCTATTGTGGTATCTTTCTTTTTTTTCAAAAAATTGTTATTGGCATGACATTTTCTCTTGATATTGGCTTATAAATTTCAAGCTTTGTTCTATCTTTAGCTATCTCCCTATTTTTACTCTTGATATTAATTTATGTACATCTTGTCTTGATTGGCTTTGCCTGAGATTCATCAAGTTTCAAACCTTCTTTGTGAAGCACCAGGTTTTTATGGTTGTTGTTGATCTTATGTGTTGTATATTTCTTTAATTTCTTGTCTTATTTTTATCATTTCTTTTATTTAATGTATTCCACTGTTTTTTTCTCTAATGTGATTTCAATACTTGGGTCAATTCACCTTCCATCTTTCTTCTTTAATGATGTATAGATTTAAGACAATAAAGTCTCCTACAGGAATTTCCTAAATTACACATTTTAGTATATAACATTTCCACTATAACGGAGTTCCAAATTTCTCATTTTATTATGATTTCTTGTCAGACCAATGAAATACATAAAAATGTTTTTATTTTTTTTTTTTTAAGATTTTATTTATTTATTTGACAGAGAGAGACACAGCAAGAGAGGGAACACAAGCAGGGGGAGTGGGAGAGGGAGAAGCAGGCTTCCCGCGGAGCAGGGAGCCCGATGCGGGGCTCGATCCCAGGACCCTGGGATCATGACCTGAGCTGAAGGCAGTCACTTAACCAACTGAGCCACCCAGGCGCCCATAAAAATGTTTTTAATAGTTGCCTCCAAAGCATGGTTATTTTTATGTGTGTGTTATTTACTGATTTTGAATTTTCTTATTAGTGAGAGTCAGAGTATGTGTATTCTACACCATCCAAAAGGTTTCAATATTCAGAAAATGACAGGATTATTGATAATAACAGTATTAGTCTTCAAAGACCTTGAAAAATACAGAGCAACCTAAGAATTTTCTAAAGGCTTAGTGGAACTTTGATAGAATAAGTCCCATCGGCACATAGAGCCTGGAGTAGGACAGAAACAGCTGTTAGAAGTCATCTTGAGGAGCACAAGAAGGAGGCCATGTTATGGGAAAACCATTTTAAATAATTATTTTCAATGCTGTCCTTTTAAACAGGCCCAGGGCTGAGAAATTCTGGAATAAAATACTTCATTGTAATGCAGCTCCAACCAAGATAACATTTATCTGAAGTTAAAATATTTGAGATTATGTCCAGTGTAAAGTACTCACCAGTGAATAGGATACCACCATCTGGACCACGGTCCGGGCAGTGGGTGTGAGCAGGGCAGCTGAGTGTCCGGGCTCCGTGTGTCCTTGGATCGTCACCAGGAAGCTGCCTGAACTGCCTGCAGACCAGCTGCCCCAGACGGCCACAGCCGGTGGCCGTGTGAGGAGGAATCTGTACACTGGTCATTTGAGGCTAACCCAGTGCAAGAACCATCCGTGCCAACGGGGCCCTCTCCTCCCAGGAGCTTTGGGGTCACCCTCTCCCCTTTAAGCACAAATCAGCTGCCTTACAAAAACAAGGAACAGGGGCGCCTGGGTGGCTCAGTCGTTGAGTGTCTGCCTTTGGCTCGGATCATGATCCCGGAGTCCTGGGATTGAGCCCCGCATCCTGCTCGGCGGGAAGCCTGCTTCTCCCTCTCTCACTCCCCCTGCTTGTGTTCCTTCTCTCACTGTGTCTCTATCAAATAAATAAAATCTTTAAAAAAAAAACAACAAGGCACATTCCTGGACTCTCCCCCAAAACAGACACAAGAGACAGGATTGGCATTATCTTAAGGGAGGACGCGTGAGGCCACTCATACCCCACCAGCACAGTCATCACTCCCCACAGACATCAGCTCCCCACGGAGCCCACCCAGCAGACCTGGGGCTGCCCAGCCCGCTAGGGCGATCCATTCTGTCTGTCGTCATCAAATCATGGTTCAGAAATTAGTTCATGGGAGGAGGTTAAAATCGCAAAATTGGTTGCATAGACCAGGCTATATCTAAGAGGAAACATTCTGGAATTATCTACATTTAGTTTTAAATTTACATTTTACTTCAATAGAAGGTGCTGCCTAAGTAGGAACATGAGAGGAGACAAGAGGAGGGTCGGAAATGACTTGAAGGAGCCCGTTCCAGGAAACAACTTTTCTTCTTGATGTCATGGAATCTTCCAACAAGGCTGCATGTCCGTAGAGGGACTCCCCCACTCTGCAGGAGGATTGCCCGGCAATTACCTTATGAACAATCTCCATATGAACAGGTTTCTCTGCCTCCAAAAGCCCCCATTCCAAACTGATTCCCAAAATTCAGAAAAGTACTAACAAATCTAACACCCAAGTGTACAATACAACACCTCCCAAGGTGCCCCCGGTGCTAAGATTCCCTGAAGTGGTGTGTTAGAGAGAGAAGCTGTTTTAATGGGACTTCCCTTCACTTCCTGGCCCCCTCCCCCCTCCTGGCCTCTGCTCTCTCCATGGGCCTTGCTCACAGCACCCTGCTTGCACCCTCTCTAATCTCCGCCAACCACTGGGGACTTCCACCTCAGCTCAGAGAAACCAGCTTTGTGAGAAACCAGCACCTTCTCGGTGTCTCCAGGGCACCCCAGAAGATATGTCCACCTGGAACCTCAGAATGTGACCCTAATAAAATGGCCTTTGCAAACAGAACTAAGGTAAGGGTTTTGAGATGAGATCATCCCGAATGAAGGTGGGCGCTATGCCCGGTGTCCTCATATAAGACAGAAAAGGAGATGCAGAGAGGCAAAGACCATGTGACAGTAGAGGCAAAGACAAGCATCTGGGTCGCAAGCCCACACAGCCCTCAGAAGGAACCCGCCTTGCCAACAGCAGGGTCTTGGGGTTCTGGCCTCCAGAGCTGTGAGGATAAATTTCCCTTGTTTCAAACAACCCATGTGCGGTCCTTCATTATGGCAGCAATAGGAAACCATGCACCATGCTTCCCCCGAAGGCACCCCTTGCCCCCTGATTACACATGGCTCTCTCACATTAGCACCTGGGCTTTCTACACAGTCATCTCCCTAGAGCTGATACATGGTGCACCCCGGGAGCTCAGAAAATGCCCATGGATGACCCCCTTCACTGGCCTAGGCTCTGTTACATTAAGCCATCCTCTCCTCTAACCTGCAGACCTCAGAAGCGGCCCTTCCCATTTATGGTAATCCAGCCTGTGCCTGGTATTTTGCAGCAAGTTCAGTGCCCACTTTGTCTCTCTCAACAACTCAGAACAGTTATGGCTCTCCCCATTTCACGGATGGGGTTACAGAGAAGCACTGAGGTCAAATACCCTGGTCAAAGTCTCTTAGCGCTGTGCCAGGGCTGGGTTCGAGTCACATTACCTCATTTCCTGACTGCATGGCTCCCAGTGCTGGCTAGAACCGATGACGGGATTAATGAGTTGTGTTCGTCACCCAGTGCTCAAAGCACTTTCACCTGCTAATTTGTCTTACGTGGACTTGGCTGCACTGGGCATGATAGGAGGAAGATTGATGAAAACTTTGTGCACTGTACCAGCAGGAGCCAAGGAGGGGTGATGAGAATGGGAGTAATACTGCCCCTTCTTATTACCACAAAAGGTCACAGATCTGCCCCCTCTACAAGCACCCTGGGCATACCCTCTCTCAGTCCCTTCACACCAGGGAGCTGTTGTTTGCCTTCCTGCCTGGATCTTTCTGTTGGAATCCTGCACCCCTCAGAAGTTTTTTGTTTTTGTTTTCTTTTCATTATTGTGAATGTGTCAGACTCTATCTCATGTGTAGAAATCTCAAGATGACTAATGGGATCCATTGCAGTGAAATCAATGCCTTATGCATTGTTTGCACATCGTTTCTAGAGAGGCAGGCATTAAAACAAAGCATTAGCCAATATTCTCCATTAGATGATCGCCAGAGCGGTGGGAAAGTGTATTTTAATTTCCCTTCTTTATGAGTTTCCAGTCAGATAAGGAAGGGCTCGATCTGTCAAGCATGTGCACGCCTCCACCTCTCCGTCGGTTTGCTCTTAAATCCCCGCTCGTACGTGGCTCACTCTCTGTCTCTGCTGGGTTCCATGTGCCTCGGTGCTGCAGTTTCCTCGACCGTGCTCTCTGCACACCCTGGGCTCCCAGCCGTGGCTCCGGAGACAACAGCCACAGCGTTCTCCAAGTCAAAGAAAAGGAGCCACGGGAATAATGCTTCTAATGTACTGTTGGATCCTATTGGCTAGGATGTTGTTGAATATTTTTGCATCCATGTTCATCAGGGATATTAGTCTGTAATTCTCCTTTTTGATGGGGTCTTTGCCTGGTTTGGGGATGAGGGTAATGCTGGCTTCACAGAACGGGTTTGGACGTTTTCCTTCTCTTTCTATTTTTTGAAAGAGCTTCAGTGGAACAGATGTTATTTCTTCTTTAAATGTTTGGTAGAATTCTCCTGAGAAGCCATCTGGCCCTGAACTCTTGTATTTTGGGAGGTTTTTGATCACTGCTTCAATTTCATTACTGGTTATTGGTCTATTCAGATTGTCTATTTCTGTCCCGGCAGAATCTTGGGCCCTCCCAAAATTCATGTGGTGAATTCAAATCCTCAGTGTGGTGGCATATGGAGGTGGGGCCTCTGCAAGGTGATCAGGTCAAGGGCACAGAGATCTCAAGAAGGGGATTAGTCTTCTTACAGGAGGAGGACAGAGACTAGGTAGCTCTCTTTCTGCCATGTGAGAAGTGAGAAGACATCAACTCCACCCTGGAAGAGAGCTCTCACCAGAACCTGACCATCCTAGCACCCTGATCTCCTACTTAAAGTTTCCAGAAATGTGAGAAATAAATTCCTGGTGTTTATAAGCCACCCTGTCTATTGTGCTTTGTCATAGCAGCCTGAACTAAGACAATAATCAAGTCATCAACCAACTCACGAGGCGATGACCCACTGGGATCATCTGAGTCTTATAAAACACTGTTGCTCTGATATAATGGATCTGGGGTACAGCCTGGGGTACAGTCCCCAGGTGATTTTAAAATGCAGACAAGAGCAGGACTCGTGGCCTTGAGGATTACTTCTTTTCCTAGGCAGGAGTCACGTGGCCTCTTGGATCCTTTCTACTCTAAGACTCTACTGTTATCTGACTTTTTTCCCTTAGTCTGTTGGGCATCTTAAGAGAAAAAAAAAGTTACCTTACATAGTATAATACATGTTTTGTTTCTTAATTTTAGTTCAAAGAAGCTTTTAAAAAATGGACAGCAAAGTAATCTTTTTTTGCTAGCTTTATTGAGATATAATTGATATATAACATTGTGGACGATTAAGGTGCACAATGTGTTGATTTGATACACTTACCTATGGCA
The DNA here is from genome assembly GCF_011800145.1 of Mirounga leonina. NCBI lineage: Eukaryota > Metazoa > Chordata > Mammalia > Carnivora > Phocidae > Mirounga > Mirounga leonina. The sequence continues at coordinate 3,984,439 of NW_023270865.1, read as the reverse complement.
AAAATGATCACCACCACAGGTAATAACTCCATCATCTCACATAATAACCACCTCTTTTTTGACGTGAAAATGTATTTCTTTCTGAACTTTTCTGGTTAAAAATATAATGAAATCATTGATGAGATTAAAACTCCAAGCAAGTAGAAATCACATTTTTATTGCAATGGTAGCACTGAATTGACAGTTTGGGATTAATGATTTGGAGGGGAAGAAGAAGAATTTCTTACAGCTTGAGGTAGCTACTGTCAATAATGACAAGACTTATAACATTAAACAACCAGGTAGAACCCTTTTTACGTGGGGGGAAAAAAAAAAAACCTCCATTGGACAGTGACAATAAGACAGCAAGTGACAGGTGGAAGACAGAGTTAAAGAACACATTTCTTTATTGTTAAGTGATGGATAAGTGTCTCTTTGTGGGTCATCTCATTTATCTGCACACCGCCACCAAGATAAAAGTACTGGAATCACTTCCAAATGGCAGATGAGAAAACAGAGAGCTTGAGAGGTTAAGTAATTTGCCCAGGATGACACAGCCAGGAAGGGACAGAACTAAGACTAACCCTCCCAAACAATGGGCTTTGGACAACCTTGATCCCCCATCTGCCTGTGATCTCCCATCTGCAAGGAGAGAGCTGGACAGAAGTCCCTGTGCCCAACAAGCCACTCAGCTGGCATCACTTAGACCTCCTGCTAGCCAGGGCCATGACCGGAAAGAAGCATGCTAAGATGGATTTCAGGGACAAGCGAAGGGCAGAGTCCACAGGGAGAGAAGCCAGCTATGTTCACAGGATCTATGTGTCTTCTTACCAGGTAAAGATGGCTTATTTACAGTCCATCCCCTGCTCTTAGCAGGATGAGAACTTCATGGAGAAAGGCTCATCCCGATCACACATAGCTGACTTCACACAGATGGCTCTGCCTGCCTGCTCTCAGCATCGCTCTGTGCTCAGTACCAAAAGTCTGAGAGGCAGCCAATGGCCATCATGTACCACCTGCACATCCCCTGGCTCATGTTGAAATCCAGCCATCTGCATGGCCCCTCGTGCATCCAAAAGCACTCTGCAATGAGCGTAGGGATGGAACATGGTGGCCTGCTTCCTATCTTGCCCTGGATGAAGCAGCTACTCAGCCACTGTGTCTTGAGAGACAAGGTGAAATATGTCACACTGGATAATGTCACTTGTGATAGAAGGTGTTGCTTCTCAGCATATGGCTGGCAAACACAACACAAGGAACTTCAGAGGACACAGCAAGCTGCCCACAGACACTGTCTGGGTCTGTGCACAGCAATCACATTAGAAGGATGCAAGGAGTACACGATGAAAATATAATGAATGTAGGCACAGCTTGCCGACCTATTTATCCCTTGTGGTAGCAATTCAGAAGAGCAGATGGGAAATCTCCATATAACTAGTAACCTCTGTCCATGTTAGGGAACCGCTTAGAACCCAGGATGTCTCTGGGCAATGGGTAGGAGATGAAGCAAAAAGTTGGGCAGAGCCCAGAGCATGAAACCCTGTGTCCACATGGTATCCCACTTGCTCACTCCTCAGTCTCCCCTTCTGTTTGTGCATGAGTGCTTTCTGTGATCTGACCATCACATTTATTGTGGGTATTGTCTCCAGTTCCTCCTTCTCTCATATATGAATATCTTAGGTCAAGTAGAGAATCTGTTATGTGAACAAGACCCCACAACACTATATATGGTTTTGGTTTTTCAAAACCCCCCTCTATTAATCTCAGGAAGTCAGATGCACTACTTCTTTGGGAAGGCTGGTGGGACGCTCATGACTGTGCTTCCGAGAAGGAGCACTTTACAGAAAGCTTCACTTTGCCAACCACCCCACACTTCGACTCCCTGTGCTCCAACCCTCTTCATCCCTCCCAGATCCACATGGACTTTGGGATGTGAATGCGAATCACTGTTACGTGATCAACTACTAAATGTTCCCTCTTTTTAGAAGATTTTATTTATTCAAGAGAGAGTCTGGGGGTAGGGGCAGAGGGAAAGGGACAAGCAGACTCCACGCTGAACACAAAGCCTGACATGGGGCCCAATCCCACGACCCTGAGATCTTGACCCAAGCCAAAACCAAGAGTTAGACATTCAACCAACTGAGCTACCCAGGTGCCCCAACTACTAAATTGTTCTTGATTCAAGTCCTGTTGTGGGGAATAAAGATCATCATAGATTTCATCAGCCATTATTGTGTTCATGTCCTTCTAGCTCTTCATACATAGGAATGGTATGAGAGTATTGCTATAAAGGATGAAAACAGGACGGGCTTTCAGTGAGTCATGCCCCCCACTGCTAGTGCTTTAGTGAGTCCAAACTGTATTTAACCACTTTTCACAAATACAAGCACTGAGTGAGTACCTCAGATAAACCCCTGTGTGAGAAACCTGAAGAAGTCGACAGAACCCAAACTGCTGCAAAGGTCATGGGGGGTGGTTGTTACTGGATTTGGGAGGGTAAAGTTCCATCTCTGCGGATAGATGTGATCGTCATACAGAGAAAGAGAGAGACTAAGTCCCATTATAGCACGCTCGTTCATCTCTCGACTGAAACTAAATTCTAAAAGGGCATCATTTGCTCCCATGGGCTCACATGAACAGAAGACCGCATCTCATATCTAGTAACTATCCTTTTTATAGTCTAATTGTAAAGCTTAATCCAAGGATAGCACAGATGGGAAAACTAGCTCTGAGAACTTTATCAAAGCTCAGTTTTCCCAAATCGGTAATGGAGTTCACCCAATCTCTTTACCTAGGAAATTAGAGTTTTGGGAATCTTCCCACAGTCATATTTAAAAAAAAAAAAAATGACAGCTTGGTATCCCACCCATTCAAGTTTGCAAAGCTCAACCTTAGGGGGAAAACACAACCACCATACCCACAACAAAAGACACACTAATTTCCAGAAACACCTGACAGTTGGGGACCAAGGCAGCACCTAGGACAGCTCCTCACCCCCCATTTTCTCCCCTCCACATGGCAAGACCTAATTTCCATCTTCTTTTCCATTGTCCATGGGACTGGACTGAGAATGTCACTGTAGCTCTCAGTCCTTCCTGTGACCAGCCCAGTGGCCTTTCCTCAATCTTCATTCCCCAGCTTTAACACTTTCAACAATGCTCCTCTAGCAATTCTCTTCCACCCTCTGGGTCCTTCTGCCACCGTTGTGATGGGATCCCTAATGTCTGTTCTTCCCTTTCCTCTCCTCCTGCACTTCCCGTTCTTCAAATCTGAAGGTCCTACCATGATGTTGCTCATCATTAATCCTCACACCCAGCTTTTCACTGTTCATTCCACCAACGTTGCACAGCATGTCTAATTCAATAGGCTGGATGTTGAACTTAGCATTTCCCAATTTACTCTACTCCAAATAGTTCTATTTTCTACTCCTTTCCAGTTTCACAGTTGAAAGAATTTCCTTAAAAATTCTCTTTCATATTTTTACCAGTTGATTTTTTGGATCTCTTCTTTTAAAATCTCTTTTATCTGCATTTTGTTTCCATTTGCACTGCTATATTCATTACTCATGCATGGGCTTTTTTTTAAATTTTATTTTATTATGTTATGTTAATCATCATACATTACATCATTAGTTTTAGATGTAGTGTTCCATGATTCATTGTTTGCGTATAACACCCAGTGCTCCTTTCAATACGTGCCCTCTTTAATAACCATCACCAGGCTAACCCATCCCACCACCCCCTCCCCTCTAGAACCCTCAGTTTGTTTCTCGGAGTCCATAGTCTCTGATGGTTCATCTCCGCTTCCAATTTCCCCCCCTTAATTTTTCCCTTCCTACTATCTTTTTTTTTTTAGCATATAATGTATTATTTGTTTCAGAGGTACAAGTCTGTGATTCAACACTCTTACACAGTTCACAGCGCTCACCATAGCACATACCCTCCCCAATGTCTATCACTCAGCCACCCCATCCCTCCCACCCCCACCAATCCAGCAACCTCAGTTTGTTTCCTGAGATTAAGAATTCCTCATATCAGTGAGATCATATGATACTTGTCTTTCTCTGATTGACTTATTTCGCTTAGCATAATATCCTCTAGTTCCATCCACGTCGTTCATGTATGGACTTTTGCAATTATATTCTGTTTGTATCCTCTTTCTCCTCCAATTTACTTTTTTTTACTACTGCAAAACTCATCATTATAAAACCCTGCTTTGGGCAAGTCACTGTCTGCTGAACAACCACAAGCAAGTGCTCTTTGCCTGTCAGATAAGGTGTAACTCCTTACCGTGAACTCACAAGATATCACCTAGGACTCTCCCATTATATTATTTTATCTTCATTATTCCTTTATTTATTCCTTTAGTGCCTACTGTGTCCCAGGCACAGGGCTATGTACTGGCCATTTACTATTGCACTGAATTATCACAACAACCTCCCAAGGTTGGTGCTAATATTCCATTTTGCAGATGAGGGTATGAGACATGGCAAAGCCAGGAGGCTGCTGCATTCACGTGCATTGGACCCCATGAGTGTGGTCTTAACCACAGTACATGTCATCGTCCATGCCATCAATAGCTTCGTCTTGATGGTTAAACATATGGTTCTATGTATGTGGCTAAACAAGTCTTTAATGGATTTAATATATTCAGATTAGCTGCAAACTTCCACTCCAGTTCACACTGTCTTTGCAAAGATGATCAGAGCTATAGCTTCACTATGCTCATTAAATCAAATGTCAAAATATTCTTCTTTTAAATGCTAATTAAGTCCCAGCAAGTCCCCTACTTCCTATAATTAAAGGGACTATCTGGTAACAGACAATAATGAAAACTGTAGCCACAGAATCCCCAAAAGGACCTGGATGGGAAATAAGCCTGAGAAGGTCCAGTCAAGACGGGGAGAAAAAATCCAAAGGGTCCATGATCTGGAAACCAAGAATGAGACAATTGTATCAAGAAGGGGGCACTGACTTCTCAAATGTTACCCAGAGGCTGAAGCCACTGACGGCTGAGAGGAGGGCCACAGCTGCCGAGGCTCTGAAATCAGACCACGCCCACAGAGAATTTTGAAACATTGTTTCTATAAAGAGTGAGTCATAACAAATATATGATAAAAATAAACAAATATAAAAATTTGAACTACTGGGTAGTCTTTCCTAATTGTGAGAGGCTAGAAAAATAAAAGCAAGGTGCATTGACTATTCCTGTGTCGAGAATTTCCTTTGGGGCGTCTGGGTGGCTCAGCTGGTTAAGCGACTGCCTTCGGCTCAGGTCATGATCCTGGAGTCCCGGGATCGAGTCCCGCATCGGGCTCCCTGCTCGGCAGGGAGTCTGCTTCTCCCTCTCCCACTCCCCGTTTGTGTTCCCTCTCTCGCTGTGTCTTTCTCTGTCAAATAAATAAATAAAATCTTTAAAAAAAAAAAAAAAAAGAATTTCCTTTGGCCTGAGCAGTGCCTCTTATTCAGCAAGGGGGTCCTGCTGAGTGAAACAACAACAACAACAAACAGGAACAGATGAGCGCTTTGGGATTCTACACCTGTCAGTTCCTTCCCCTTAGAATGAAATCCACTGGAAGATCCCAAAGGTGATGGGGTTTTCGCAGAGAACGTTTTAAAAGATAATTCTTAGACACTCATTGATTCTCTTGCCTTTGCCAACGTGCTGCATCTTGTTCAAATGTGATTATTTAGCATGAGTGGAAAGGAGGGAAAATATTTTTTTACTTTACCATCTTCATTTAAGAGCTATACCCAATGAGGCTTAAACCAACAGGGAGACTGATTTTGCTCGATTTCTATTTGCAGCCCTATTTCTTAATCTCCTACTTGCCATCCCCACCCACCATATTAAGGCTATCCTCTGTGGTCAGCTTAGAGAATAACCATTAGTATCTCCAAACTTTAGGTGACATTCAGATGTTGTTTTGGTTTTGTTTTTAATTAAAGAAATGGCCTTGAGCAACTTGAACACTGTGGACTGAATTTCATTTAAAAAAAAATGTAAATAGGGTACTTCATCAGTATTTTATGTATCAGTGCTTTGTAAATAATTTTAAAGGTGGTCCTAAGTATCTTCCTTTCCCTTATTCATATCTTTCTATATTGTTTGACAGATCTCAACCACAAAGAAGCCACTGTCAGAGGGCCCAGAATATCCACTACGTGGATCAGGCAGGATCATGCCGTTTCTCTCCCAGACTGCCTGCTTTTGTCCCCAGAAACACCACACTGCCATCTGGGACTGCAGGGCTGCCAAAAGGATCCAGGCTACTGAGTCTTGTGAACTGGGAAACCCCGTGACAGGACATAAACACAAGGGCTTGAAATGCCCAGCAAGCTAGGAACTTGGGGACCAACTCTCATCCCAGTTCCCTGGATGGCTGGTCCCTATGCTGTCCAATCTGCTCCTTCCCCCACCTTCAGCCTGGTGACAACACTCGACACAAATAACCGTAATACTTGGGCTATATATTTATATATAAATAAGTCAACAGTATTCTCTCACAATGAAGTTCCAATCCTAAACTGCTGATTTTGGAATCTGATGTCAAGGTAACTTTAGTATTATGTTTTAAAGAATTTTTTCTAATGGAAAAATTAATATGTATTTCCACCGTAGAAAATTTGGAAACTATAGCAAACAGAAAGACGAAATTTAAAATCACTTTTATTTCTTACATCTAACGAGAACCACCGCTAACAATGTATTGGTGCATCTTCCAGTGTATATATGTATGTACACACTATACATATGTACATGTATGTGCATAAAACACGTAACATGCACAATACATATATACACTAGAAATGTACATATGGAACTAACAAAACAATAAGTGTTAATGATTCTCTTTATATATATATAATACAGGTATCTATAGTATATATCTATAGATAAATATTTGTGATTACATTTTATCGCATGAATTTGTGCACACCTGGACATTTGTCTGAAAGTAGAATCATGTGTTACTTACCAAATTAAGGTAACCTCTTTCCACGTAGACTGTGAGCGTGCTGTAGTTCCACAAAGCCCCCGCGTTGCTTCGACAACTTAATCCTGCTTTGCCGGGCCTGCCTCCCTCCAAACAATCGTATCATAGCGATAATAATATCTGGCTGTGGGAGGTTTCTGTAGGCCGGCATTGTTCTCAGCAATTCACATGCATCAGTTCATTTAAAGTTCAAAGCAGCACCACAACGTTGTAAGTGGGGAAACCAAGGCACAAGGTGCCCAAATGTACACAGATAAAATGCATTTGGCCATTGAGATATTGTGCTATAATCTGACGTATATACTGGTCATCTCCAGTTCCTGGTACAGAGCTCCTAAAACCCTTGGCATTTCATGGATGCTAGGAGCATCTTTTTTTCTAACGCGGTGACTCTTGGAGGTCCCCAGGTAGTTTCTGGGTGGAGACCGGTCATCAAAAGACCAAACTTTGATTAGAAGCTAGGAATTTTCAGCCCCGACCAGCTTTTTCAGGGAAGGAAGAAGGGCTGCATATTGGGTTAATAATCATTCATGCCTGCAAGATGAAATCTCCTTTCAAAACATCCCTGAATGCCAGGGTTCCGAGAGCTTCTGGGCTGGGGAGCAGATTCCCATGCGTGGATGGTGCCGTGCCACAGCTCCAAGGAGACAGACTCTCCTGGACCTCGCCCTGCGTAGCTCTCCATCTGGCTGTTCATTTGTAACCTCAATGACATCTTTTATAAAACTAAAGTGTTTCCCTGAGTTTTGTGAGCCTTCATGGCAAATTGTCCAGCCTGAGGCAAGGGGTGTGGGAGTCTCTAACTTATAGCCAGTTGGTCAGAGCCGAGGCAATAAACTGAGACCTACAGCTGGGGTCTGAATTGAGGGCAGTGTCATGGGACCGAGCCCTTAACCTGTGGGCTCTGGGCTAACTCTGAGCAGTTCGTGCCAGAACTGAATTAAATTGTAGGTTTCTATCCACAGAGAATTACAGAATCACCTGGGGTGGAGAAACTGCACATTCAGTAGGTTTTCCTATCAAAAATCATAAAATCATAGCCGTCTCCAATTTTATTACTAAAAATGATAATAATGAATATCTTTATGGCCAAATATTCATGTGTATCTGTGATTCTTCCTCTAGGGTAACAGTTTTATAAGCACGACTGCTGAGCTTAAGTGTATGCTTATTTTAAAGACTTGCCATGTGCATTTTCCTAAATTGGGCTCCATCCTGTTTCTTAATTTGTGGGCTGGTGAGGGAGATACAGTTATTTCTGCTTTTACTAATCTTATTATGTAACACAGTGAACTCTTCTCTAAACAGGAGCTCTCGCCCAGAGATGAGGCTCTTTCTCTTCCTGAGTTTCTCCGGGTGGGCCAAGCTGATTCAGCATCGCGGCTGTTAAACAACACGGGCCATGTTTGTGGAGCTGGGGAACCGTGCCCTCTGCAGTCTGGTACTGGACCTTTACCAGCATCGTGTGTAAATGCACCAGTCTGGAAACTCTGCCAGCTTATCAGAAGGACCCACCATCAAGGTCTATCAACGGCTTTATTGCAAGAGAGCCCCTTGCCCCGAGTGGCTGTAGATGGCAGCTATGAATACAGATCGATATGTGAATGGACACTAAGTCTATTTTCATTCAAGCTCCAGCACAGAGGCTGCTTTTCAATTTATGGTCCTGCTCAGCAACCCTTTTATTTCATTCCTCATTTACTAGAAGCTTCCAAGTATAATGTGTTCGGCACTGAATTCAATCAATATCCACATTAACATCGTTTCAAAGGCAACAACCCATCGACAAAGTTCTCACTTCCTGTGGCCTTGCTCTGCATGCGGTCTGGGCATGTGCTCAGTGCCGTCCTCATGACCCCCCCGCCAGTGTGCGGCGGGCATCATCTTCTAGATAACATCCAGGTTAATTAACCTTTAGGTGAAAATGCCGAAGATCCCTGTGATACTCACTTCCTTCTCGCTCATTACATTCGGCCCGAAAAGCAGCAAGGATCTGCAATAAGTACATTAATTAGGAAAATGATTAAATGCAGTTGCCTTTATTACCTTAGCAGTTAATCTTCTCTGCAAGGTGCCTGAAAAGTCACCCTCATCAGGAGGGAGTCCATGCTGGGGAGAGGCAGCTGTGAGAAGCCCTGGGTCCTTCACTCTCTCACTAGAAGATGAACTCAAGATCCTACCAATTCCACAAAAGCCCAGCCTAACAGCCAAAGAGAGTGTGGTCACCTGCTCTTCTCCCAAGCCACCCTGCTGAGGATGTCTTAGGAGAAGGCGTGGACATCCGTCACCTTTGTCACCAGCAAAAAGCACGAACCACGTCACCCATAGGTGGGAAGACTCACTGGCTATCTAGCATCTCAGGATGCCTGATACAGACTTCCACGTGTGGCTTGAATGGAAATGAATAATAACAATTGGTCAGATAGGGCGACATTTCCAAAGAGAGAGAAAGTGATCAGTTGACAGATCTCCTTATCAAGGAGACACGGTCAAAGCTAAACAGCACTCTCCTGGGATGATCATGCCCGCCGACCCCAGGTGCTGTGTTGGAACCTGATCTACCTTGCTCAACCAGGAATACTCACTGGGGTTGAGTTAAATTGTGTCCAGTGGACAGACTGTCCAGAGCACCACTTCCTCTCTCTGCTTTGGATGACCCTAGTGCGCCCATTGGGATGCTCCTCCTCCCCTTGTTCCCTGTCAAAAGCCAAGCCTGGCACCGCCCACCCTTCCTGACACCACCCAACTCCCTCCTCCCCGCGCAGACATGGTTCACCTTCCCGCCTACCACTGTTGACCTTCCTAAAAATCACAAGGTGACACTCTTCCCAATACCCTGAAATTCACCCGCTTGGCTCGCATCCACGCCCGCATCGTCCGTCCTACAGAAGGTGCATGCTGCATAGCCAGGGCTCAGTGACCATTCACAGAACCTGAATTAGAAGCAGAATATGTAATATCTTCAGTAAAGATTTAAGGAAAGAAACAGACTCCGTGGGAAAGTCATAACTAACATGTGTCACGCTGACTGACTCTGGGAGCTGATGTAGGACAGGAGGCTGAGGGGACAGAGAAGCTGTCCCATGCCCGGGGCTGGACGCTCCTCGGGAGCCGCGGGAGCGTCAGCTCAATGCCAGCACACCTCCTCACAAAACCACCCTCTGTCCCTCTCTCTGCAGGGGCCCCTGGCTTCCTGCCGCTCCGTCCTGTTGCCCTATGCCTTCCTGAAAAATACAACTGAGTCTCACTAAAGGTAAAGTCCGAGACTCAACGATTTTGACATGTACCGCTTTCTACGGGGAAAAGAATCAAATTATTAAAAATTAAAATTATTATCAGTGGGGACTGAAAACATCTTCTTCCCCATCAGTTCTAAGCATCTGCTGCTGACAGAAGGGCCACAGCCCTGGTCCGTCCTGCTCGCTCCCGCCCCTCATCCTGCACCCAAGGCCAACGCCAGGTGGGGCCGGGCTGTGTCCCGGGAACAGAAGCCCCTCTGTTTCTGTGGAAACCTATGCGGGAAGTCCAGTTTCATAACCTTCCCTTTAATTGGGATGAAGAAGGTACGGACTCGCTTAACTGTCCCCGGAGTGATTTGCTACTGTGTTTGGAGACGACAGCAAGGGCCCAAATCCTTGGCATAGCCCCTTAAACACTGCGCTTACTGCTTTGCCAGAAACCCCGTCCGCCTTGGGCCTTGATGTTGCGGAAATTAAAAGCCAAGAAGCCAGTTCTCCCCAGCAGGGCAGATGCTCCCGGTGCCTTGAGCATGGGGAGCAGCAGGCCCTCGAAGCCAGGCTCAGCCCCGTCTGGGTTGAATGTGCACTGGGGCATTGCGCTGCTGGCCTGCAAAATTCACTGAAGTCCCAACCGCCAGGACTGCAGAATGTGACCTTATTTGGAAACAGGGTCCTTGCAGGTGCAGGGCAGCTGAGATGAGGCCCTACTGTAGGAGGGGGGCCCTCAGCCAGTATGGCTTGAGTCCCTGTGAAAAGGGGAATTTTGGACACAGACACACACACATGGGGAGAACAACATGTGAACACGAAGGCAGAGATCGGGGTGACGCGTCTACAGGCCAAAGGACACCGCGGCTTGCCAGCAATGCGCAGAATCTAAGGGCAAGGCCCTGTGGACTCCCGCTCACAGCCTTTCAAGGAGCCCACCCGCCCACACCCTGATGGGGGACTCCCAGCCTCCAGGAGCAGGCAATCAAGCGTTGCTAGCTGGCCCATCCGTGCGCATTGTTACAGCGGCCCCAGCAAACTAACTCGGGGCCCTTCATGAGCTCCCTACACCCGGCTTCTCCTGCACTCGGCTCCGGCACTGAGCTTCCCAGAGGAGGCCAGAGGCTGTTTCTGCTGCCACCTTGCCCATCACTGGAGCGCGGCTGTCCAGGGAACAGGTCCTGGGGAGTCCCTGCGGGTCACGCTGCCACCCTGGGGGTTTGGACAGAAAGGGCAATGGGGGCCCCTAGGAGGGAGACAGCATGACCCCGGGTGGTATGAGAAGCCAGGCCCTCCCTGCCGCCTCTCCACAGACTGAGGATGGAAACCCAGGACGGGGGTAGCTTCTTGTTCCAGGACGCAGAGCCGGCTGGGGGTGAAGTTCCCTTGGTCTCCAGCATCTTCCATACGGAAGCTTAGTCATCCCGGGTCAGCCCCGTCCACCCCGACTGTGCCCTCAGTGCTCACACCTTGTCCCAGTGGAGGTTCGAGCACCAGGCCAGGCAGCAGCTCGGATCCGGGCACCACCCGCCCCCAGACGCCTCCGGGCGGCCAGGGGGACACAGCAAGAGGTGAGCAAGGGCCCCTGGCCTGGCCTTGCCACCGCCCAGCCATAAGGAGGAGATTCTGAGGATCTGCGGGGGATGGTGGGGAGCAACAGCTAGGGGCTGCCGCTGCCCACCCTCGGGGGGCTCTTTTCCTTCCCCGGGGCCAGCTCTTCAGCGACAGGAGACCCTCAGGCCTGGGGCCTGTGATTTCCGCTCGGAGGGCGAGTGCGGACGGAAGCAGCGGGAGACGCGACACAGTGAGCGTGTGGGCGGAGAAGCGGAGAAGTTGGCCGAGCTCCCCCAGCCGGGACATGTCCCCAGGCGGCCCTGTGCAGGGGCTCCTGCAGCCCGGCCGTGGCTCAGAGCCAGCGCAAGGCCAGGCTGCTGCCGGTGACCTTCACGTTCCAGGTCCCTAAAGCTCCCTGCTTCGACTCCCGCTCAGGAAATACATCCCCCGGGACTCACCACAGCGGGAACAGCCCAGGCACCATCTCACTTGGTGCTAGGCCAACGGAACGATTTGCAAAGAGTGTTCTTTTCTTAATGCATAGGCACATTCAAAGCGCACTCCAGCAGACGCTGAGTGCTGGTGTGGCTACCACCGGGCCCTGGCACAGAGCCCCACCGGGCCATGCAGCAGCGATGCACTAAGCCCGGAGAAAGGGACGCAGAACACTGGAGTCACCCCTTCCGTATCCCCGGCCCCAGGGTGTCTCCCCAACCTTGCTGGAGGAGCATCACACACTGCCAGGCATGGAAACGAGCTCCTTATCACTCATCCGAGCCGGTGTCCCTGCACCTTGGCTCTGAGGTTGCCGCATTGAGCTGACCTTGACTCTCCACCATCTGTGCATCAGTCACCCCCTCGCGTCCCTGTGCCTTCCTGTTTGCAGCAGACTCGCCTGAAGCAAGCATTACTTCTTCCTGGTATTCACACCTATGTATTCTTGACATTCTAATGACTCTTAAATGTGCATGATCATTTTCAAGAAAAGCATTCCACACTTTATGATCACTTGCATAAACTGGCCGGTTTTGCGAGCTCACCCCTGGAAAGGGGGCACAAGTGAGCTGTAAATTTAATTTGCTCTCGCATCTGCTGTCATTACGTGGGAGCCTCCGGGGCTCATGACTGTCCAGGACTCATATGTTCTGACGCCTCATTTTTGTTGTGACTGTTTTTAATTATAAGTGCTTCCACCAGAATGAATCACCCTTCAAAATTCCAGCGGGGAAAGTAATTTCTTTCTACTGAGCTAAACTGAACCAAAGCACATTCGGGCAAGAAATGCAGAGGCTCAGAAGGAATCCATGACAAGAGCGGTCCCTGCTCGCGGCTGTCAGCTTCTACTCCGCACGGGGAGAGCTGACCCAGCTTTGGGATTCCATCCAGCTCTGTGCTGCCAACATTTTCAGAGTGGCTGTCACAGCTAGAGGAGCTTGAGGAGCATGGCGGTTTCAGGGATCCAAATGCCCCCTAACCAAAGGACTACCTCTTTGCTTAGAGTCCACGCTTTTCCCTATTTTGTTCTGCAATGAGTTAATATCGACAAGCAAGTGTTCTTAAGACAGTGTGCCCACTGAGGGCCGTGCCTACCCCTTCCAGGACATGGACACGAGATTCAGGGACCCAGAATTCCCAGCCACACAGCCATGTGCCCCTTCCAGCCGATCTCCTGGGCTCGGTGCGCCCAGCTAGACCTCACCACCAGAGAGGGAGGCCCCAGCCGGCGGAGGAAGGTGCGGGTGGAGGAAGCACAGACCCACACTCGGGGTACCTGAGCACAGGCCCCTGGGGTGAGCCTGGAGCCCGCTCTCTCTATCCTGGGAGAGTCTGAGAATCCGTATTCAAACTGGCCTGCCCCCAGGTCCTCAGAAAGGCACGGTGGCCAAGACCAAGGGAGAGAGTGTGTTTTGTTCAGCACCTGTAGCCCTAAGTGCCCTGGATTATAACCTACCCTGACCATGAACGTCAGCAGTGAGCCTGCCTTGGCACCTCGCCAGGTGCCCAGAGCCCCGCGGTGGCCTGGCCTGCCTTCCTCCAGCGAGGTCACTCACAGTGGTTTTGTGAAGTCTGTAAAGAATCAAGAGCCCCGGATAATAAAACCAGAGTCCTGAAAATAAATTCTTGTTTAAGGAAAAAAAAAAAAAGCACCAGAGTGACCCCAGTGTGTTTTATACGACTGAGGTGTGTCATCTTTTTCTTTTAGAACTCAACTTTGAGGGTTAGTAGGGGGAAAAGGTGCTGTTTGGCATCTGAGGGATAGTTTGAGGCTCCCACAGAGCCGGCGTCCTGACAGGGAGTGGCATCCTGCTCTGCCTCCTCCCATCGGACTGTTATATTCTCATTCTTCTTTCCTGCACCCTGCCTGGCAGCACCCCCGGGCTCAGCCAGAGACTGGGGGCAGGCAGAGAGCGGCAGGTCCCCGGGAGCTCACGGAGAGGAGATGTGCTGTGGCCGCAGGAGCACCAGAAGCCGCCGTTGGCTGGACGGGCCATGAGGCCTCCGGCAGAGGACAGAGTTGAAATGGAGTTAGGGTGTAGGGTTTGGTCCCATGGATGGGTGGAAGGCGAGAAGCTTCCAGAGGCAGCTCCAGGTAACAAGGGCTGAGAAGAAGGAACAGGCCAGAAGTGATTGCAGACAAGCATGTGATCCAGGACGCTGTGGATAAAATACATATGGCTGGAAGTGAGGATGGAGACAAATCGTGATGGCTTTGGATAGCCCACTGAGGAATTTGGACTCTATGAGGCTGTGGGCGAGGCCACAGGGTGAGGGCCGTGGTACTTTCCACGTGAGGCGCCGTCACTGTGATCACCTCCACAGGGCATGGCTGGTGAGGAACCGGAACAAGGAGTTAAGGCACAGAGCAGGGAAGGGAAGGGCCCTCCGGCCACCAGGAGGGCTCAGCGTGGGCCGAGCCCGCCGCCCGACAGCCCAGCACACCTTCATGCGACGGGCCCACTGTGCTCACACCCTCTGAAAGTACGTGATGCCCATGTTGGAGACCCAACAGAGACTTAGAGAGGTCCAGTAATTCACCACACAAAGCACAGGTAACACACCAGCATTTGCCCTTGGGTCTGTCTAACCCCAAAGACCATTTCCACCCATTATTTCACAGAGAGGTATCAGAAATTAAAAATACACGCATATACAATTCTGTTTAAGACTTGGTGATGAATTAATCTGGGAGGTAGGAAAAAGAAGGAAAATAAACATAACTGAAGCTTGAAAATCACTCGCTGTATAAACACATGGAGGTTCAGGGTGGGGATTTATTTGGGGGAAAGAACAAAAGCTCAATCATTAGGCTTGTGGGCTTTATGATAAAAAAAGAAAAAGAGCATCCAGGATGTTCAGGAAATAAATTACGTTGTACAAGGGACAGTCTTTGGAGACCGGGGCATAGAGGTTATGGTTGCAGGTCTGGGCAGAAAAGTACTGCCAGGGTCAAGGACATCAAGGAACCTAGTGTCCAGAAAGAGGGAGCGGTTCATTTTATCAAATGCCTTAGAGATCAGGAACGTAAAAAAAAAATAATGTCCTTAGTTTGGTGATTTTTCTTTAACCTGAGTAGAAAGAATCCATGCCCACCCCCCAAATCCCAAGGTTAATTAGAACACATATTTGGATACCATAGAGGAAATCAACCAAGCAAAAGGCTATTGCAACACTCCATCTTACAGGTACTCTCCCTCCCGAGCCCCATGTGGGCTGGTGCTGCCCTTCCTGAGCGTGGGCTGGATTTAGTGACCTACTTCCCAAGACAGAGTATGGAAGGGAACCAGGCGTGAAGGGTCCAAGTGCACCCCCTGCCCCCCGCCCCTGATCTCCCGGGAGGTCTCCATTCCACAGAGAAACCAGAAGTGGCCAGTTTGGTGAGTGAGCTGAGGCCCTATGGCTCATGCCTTGGGACCCCTTGTAGGGACCACCCCCCCACCTCCAGTCTGCCTCACACCTCCCTCGGGTGTCTCTGGGAGCAGTCTCTGTTGCACTGAACGCAAACACACGCGCTCCAGTGAAAACACGGATGATCAGCAAGTGAGGCCCGGTTGCTGGAGACATTCTGACGCAGGGAGGGCCTGAAACCAAATAGGTCTCGGCGGCGTCCCCAGCTGCTGGGGAATTCCTGACTATCCCCAGGACATTTCCTCCCATCTCGGTCCCCTACAGGGATGCTGGAGAGCAGTGACAAATGGCCCGCCACCTCCCTTGCCGTCATGTCTCCAGCTACTTAACTGACACTGGGTTCAACTCTGCACAGTCCAGCCACCCTTTTAAAAACGGCTCTAAAATGCCCCATCCACAGCTGAACGCCATCCTGCGCTTCTGCGTGCTCCGTGTCGCCTGAGTGCCCCGAATGTTGTCAGAGCCTGCTTTTCTCAGACCCTGTTTCTCTTCCCCCCGGGAAAGGGCCGCACAGCGGAGTCCGTGGGGACAGTAGGCTGGAGTGGAGTCGGGTGCGCCCATCAGGAGGAGGCCGCGTGCGCACGTGCACCTGCTCTGCACCCATGAATTTCACCCTTAAGCCCGCCCCTCTCCGATGACACTTCCTCCCCACGGAAGGTTTAAATGTGTCAGCTCATGTAAAGCTTACAGCTCTGCGGCAGAAGGGAATACCTTGCCCCATTACAAAGCCAAGAAGTGACCAGGCCACTCCGGGCACCTCTAGACCTGGCCCCAGCCCAGGGCTGCAGCTTCGCTTCCAGACCTGTAACCCGCCTCCCGGAGGAAACCGCTGTTGGCGCTTTTGTAAACTCATCAAGCAGAATTTTTCCCGTATGGGTGTTATGTGCACACACTTTTATTTTTTTAATTATGTTCATTTAGCCACTGTACAGAACATCATCAGTTTTTGATGTAGTGTTCAGTGATTCATTAGTTGCGTGTAACACCCAATGTTCATCACAACACGTGCCCCCCTTAATACGCATCACCCTGCTACCCCATCCCCCCACACCCCTCCCCTCTGAAACCCTCAGTTTTTTCCCTCTGGGTCCATAGTTTCTCATGGTTCATCTCCCACTCTGATTTCCCTCCCTTCACTTTTCCCTTCCTTCTTCTAATGTCCTCCATGCTATTGCTTAGGTTCCACAAATGAGTGAAACCATATGATAATTGTCTTTCCCTGCTTGACTTAACTTCACTTAGCATAATCCCCTCCAGTTCCATCCATGTCAATGCAAACGGCAGGTATTCATCCTTTCTGATGGGTGAGTAATATTCCACTGTATATACGGACCACATCTTCTTTATCCATTCATCTGTTGAAGGGCATCCCGGGTCCTTCCACAGTTTGGCTATTGTGGACGTTGCTGCATGCGCCCCTTCGGATCATTACATTTGTATCTTTGGGGTAAATGCCTAGTTGTGCAATTGCCGGATGTAGGGTAGCTCTATTTTTAACATCTTGAGGAACCTCCATACTGTTTTCCAGAGTGGCTGCACCAGCTTGCATTCCCAACAACAGTGTAAGAGGATGCCCCTTTTTCTACATTCTTGCCAACCTTTGACAAAAATATGATACTGTATAGATTGCAGTTTAAAAAAATAATTTATTGAGGTGAAATTCACATAATGCACTATTAACCATTTTCATGAGAAGAATTTGGTGGCATTTAGTACTTTCATTGTTGTGCTGCCACCACCTCGGTCTAGTTCCAGAACGTCTTTATCCTCTGAAGGAAAATCCACTCATCGTTAAACGTTCCTCCCGCCCTGAACCTTCTGACAACTAGTCTGCCTTCTGTCTCCGTGGATCTGTATATTCTGGACATTTCATATAAATAGAATCATCCAACATGTGCACTTTTATGTCTGTCTGCCTAAAGCTGGCACGATACTTGTGAACGTTCATCCACTTTATAGCGTGAAACAGTACCCCGTTCCATTTTATGGTGGAATCAGATCCCATTGTGCGGCACACTACCCTTTATTCGGTCATCTGTGGATGGACATTTGGGCTGTTCCTACCTTTTGGCTCTTGTACATGTATTGATAGCTATAGACATGCACTTGTTGAGTACTTGTTTTCAACTTTTTGAGTCTATACCTAGGCATGGCGGGGGGGGTCATGGGATAATCCTGTGTTTAACTTTTTGAGGAACTGCCAAATTGTTTTCGACAGAGGCCGAACCATTTTCTCCCCACTGGCAATGTACGTAGGCTCCAATTTCTCCACACCCTCACCATTGCATGTTATTTACCTTTTCTTTTCTTTTTTATAACTACTACAGCCATACTGGAGGGCCTAACATGGTATTTCATGGTTTTTATTTTCATTTGACTGATAACTAATGATGCATTTCTTCATATGCTTGTTGGCCATTTGTATGCCTTCTTTGGAAAAGTCTGTATTCACATTCTTTGCCCACTTTCTTAATTAGGTTGTTTGTCTTTTTGTTGTTGACTTCTAAGTGCTCTTTACATATTTTGAAGTATATAGCAATAATCAATGGGTAACTTACAACTATTTTTTCCAGGGGCGCCTGGATGGCTCAGTCGTTAAGCATCTGCCTTCGGCTCAGGTCGTGATCCTAGCATCCTGGGATCGAGCCCCACATTGGGCTCCCTGCTCCACGGGAAGCCTGCTTCTCCCTCTCCAGCTCCCCCTGCTTGTGTTCCCTCTCTCGCTGTGTTTCTCTCTGTCAAATAAATAAATAAAATCTTAAAAAAAAAACAACAACTATTTTTTCCAGACTGTATGTTGTCTTTCCACTTCTCCATAATGTCCTTTGATGCACAGAAGTTTTTATTTGGTGAAGTCCAACTTTTCTGCTTTTTGTTGTTCTTCATGCTTTTGGTGTCCATTGCTAAATCCAAGGTCATGAATATGTACCCCAATGTTTTCTTCTGAGAATTTTATGATTTTAGCTCTTGTATTTAGATCATCGGTCCATTTTGTGTTCATACCTGTATGTGATATAGGTAGGCGTCCAACTTCACTGTTTGCATGTGGAAATCGAGTCATCTCAACAGCACCTCTCCAAGAGATGATTCTCTCCCCGGTGAAGAGGTGACTATTGAACAGCCTTGGCACCCTGCTGAAAATCAATTGACCATAAAGGTATGGGTTTATTCTGCACTCTCACTTTTATTCCATTGGCCTATATGTCTACCTTTATGCCATTTTTATTACTGTAGCTGCGTATGCTGCTTTTTAAACCTTTTGGCTTTACTTAATAAATAGAATAAATTCGGCAATAAGGGAACTATAAATATTCGCTATAATGTCATCAGTCAACCTTTTCTGTGTAAGGTGTCCATATTTCTTTATTATCAGGAGCAACATAATAAACACACTTGCGGTTTTGTAAATGAGATAATCTGCAAATATGCCTCAGAATAACTTCCTTGAAGTAGGATCCCTGGGCCCAAGATTTTGCAAAATTCCCAGAGTTTGAGTAGCTGTAGCTGAACTCCCTTCCAGAGAAGCTCTGCTAACTTGTCTTCTCTCTCCAGACTGAAGCTGCCGTCTCCATCCCTATGTCCTTCTCTCTGTTTCCCCAGCCAGACCCCAAGGATAATTGTCCCTTCTTTTCTTCTACTTCCAACTGTGTTCCATATCTACTCATCTTCTTTTCAATTTTAAAACTAACTGCATATTGGAAAATGTAACACTCCCTTCGTACTTCCTTATCCCAGAGATTGAAAGAGTCAGCTCCCTTGAAAAAGCCTGAAAGTCCCATTCCTAATGTGATGGCCCAACAAGGACGCTTGGCCATTGTGAATTCACGGGGCACAGTGAAATGATGGGTCCTCACATCCCTATCGAGCACTATCAGCTCCCAGTCATTGCCTTTAGAACGGGCAGGTGGTTGAGTCACCGATGGTAGAAATTATCCAGCATAAATAAAGTTACTAGTCTCAACTGAATGATGCTGGCAGACAGAGCCCTCTGGAGCCCACTGGGCAGGGATGACACGGCAGAGAGAAAGAACACCTCCTTCGACCCCGGAAACGGCCCCTGCTCTCTGTGCCCCTAGGAGAACACGATTCTGAAGATTCCATCTCTGTAGCTGACCCGTTGTCAAAGCCACACGGGCTGTGAAGGTTTGTCGAGATGGGCATGTCCTTTGCCAGTGAACTCAGAGCAAGGGTTGCTGAAGGACACATGGGGAGAGAGGAAAAGGAGAGACGCTCTCTGAGTGTCCAGGCACAAGGTGCACGCCGCAGCTCAGGGGCTGCCCGCAAAGCTGCCTCGCCAGCGTCCCTTCACCACTGCAAGCACTCAAGTCGCCCTCTGGTCAGCACGGAGGCACAAAAGGGGAAAAGTGCCAGGAAGCTGCTCACATCGTTGAGTCGTGAACAACCACAAAGAAGAGAGTAACCAACGCTGGGCTGAGCAGGAGCCCAGACTCCCCGCCCATGTGCTGCCTCGGCCAGGCCCAGCACCTGTGTGGACCTTGCCCGTGGATGGGCCAGCCCCTTCTTGCTGACCCTGGCCTCCCAGGAAGCCACCACGGCCATGGCCACGCCGAGCCCACACAAGGAGGAGTCCTGGTGGTGTGTCCTGGCTAGACGCCGCCCTCCCCGGTCTGTACAGATCGAATCTCTCCTTTGCCCTTCTCCCTGTCTCCCCTCGTATCCCTTTCCCCAAAAGGGACACAGGCAAAGGAGGGAGGGGGCGACGAGGCAGGAGCTGTGGATCTTAGTGCATGTTCTTGGCCTGATGGTCCCGCGGGGGGCGGAGGTGAGGATGGGCTTGCAGGTGTCTCTGGAGAGAAGCTTTTCATCCAGAAGAGGACCATCTGCTTGAGGCAAGTGGGCACTTCTGCCGGAGAAGCGTTGTTTCCAGCAGAGCTCGGTACCAGGGACCTTTCAGAGGCAGATGTTCTGGTTTTGTAAATGAGATAACCTGCAAATATGCCTGCATATTTGCCTGCATATCTGGAGTCTGCATTTATTTCCAGGCTCTTTATAGAATATTACATGGAACAAATGAGAAATTGGAGATAAGGAGAAATGGAAAAGCAGCTAGGAGTAAGTAGGGTGAGGAGAATGTGCTAGACAGCAGGATAGAGGCGTGGGCTGCGATGGAAACAAGGTAAATATAGACACGGCTTTCCATTTATAGGCTCACTTCACAAAGCACTTTAAAAACTAGCATCTCATCATCTCCTAACTACACCTCTGGGGCAGAAAACATCAGCCTTCTTTTCCAGAAGAGGCAGGGAGGGGAGACCCCCGTGGCCCGAGCAAGGTCACAGAGCTTGTTAGTGGCACACGGTAGCTGCCCCCAGCCTCCTGACTCCTGTTAGCGAATCAGTTAATGCCAAGAAGACAAAAGCATAAGGAAGAACACATGTGAGAGCCCTGATTTTAAAGTAGAGCAGAAGGGATTTAGCAGAATGACTCGGAGCGGGGGCAATGTTTAAACAAAGCGGGAAGAATCGCTCTGGGCAGAGGAAGAGAGAATCGGAGGGCGGGCCAGGAACAGGGCTTGAGGACACAGCCATCCCTCCCCACAGCTTTGGCGGCTGAAAGCACAGACGCCAAGTCAAAAGGAGAGCAGCACAAAGCAGGTGAAGAGAAACTTCCAGATGGAGCAAAGGAAGGACAGAGATCCACGGAGGACCATGCCAGGGTCCTGGGCAGCTTCGATGTGGGAAACACCATGGGGTGGGGGTGGGGGGTTATTCTGAGGCAGAGGCGACTCCCACCGAGACTCTGATCACAACTCTAGGATATTTTGTGTCAAAGGAGTCTGATGGTACGCTTTATTTACCTATCTGGCACTTTCTTTCCAAAGGTGCTTGAGAAAAGGATAGGAAAGTCCACCAAAGGATTTCCACTGGAACTCTCTGATGGGGGCTCACCTTCCACGGCTAGTGTTTCCATTTAAGTGTCTTCCTTTCAGAAAACGTGGTGATTTGTTTTCCCTGGAGAAAGATCAGAACAGAGTGGCTTTAGCCATTAATCCCAGAGACCTCGTTCACTATTCTGTTCAAAGAGGGCAAAAACCAGAAACAGATTTCAAAGAAAGGCTCTTCTAATGAGCAGAGGCAGACAGGCAATCTGGGAGTAATGAGCCCTGAGCCCGTAATCAGCCACTATGTTTAAAAGTGTCCCCAGATAAGAAAACCTTCTGAATCTAAACAAACACACAAGCACACATCTTACCTGGTGTGGCTTCCTCTCTCCAGAGAACCCCCTTCCACCTGTGGTTTCTTGCTGCTTTTTCTATCCCTCCTTCCCTCTAAGACCCAGGTGAGAGGTTTTGGGAATAAGAAGTCTGGTTATTTAATTTCACCCAGTGGTTCTCAAGCAGAAATGACGCCCTTACACACACACACCACTCAGGGGACATTGGGAGTGTCCAGAGATGTTTCTGATGGTCATGACTGGGCAGAGCTGGAGTGGTTCTGTGAGCTCTGGTCGTGGGAGGCAGGGACCAGCTCACCACCATGCAATGCACAGGATGGCCCCTAGGACAATAATCGAGGTCAAAATGTCCATAGAGCAGAGGTGGGGAAACCAAGGTTACCACTGCCACCACTGAGGTCATAACCATTCACACTCTAATCCCGGGGTCTGTCTTCTTTCTCCCAAGTACAGGATTTTAATAGTCACACGTCAGAACAGGGACGCGTGTAGGTGACGCGCTGTTGTGTTCACCTCCAGCTGAAGCACTGTCTTCCTGCTCATGACGCCCCTGGCAGATGCGGTAAATCTTCATTACACAGTGATCTGGGTGGGGATAGTTCCAGAACGTGTGAATGCCTAGGGGAGGGACATGCCATAGAGAACTAACTTCAGCAGAGCCCACACGTCAGTCTTTTGAGCAAGAGTTCTGGAGGCCGACATTCCCACCTGCCTCAAATGAGGCTGCACTGCTTTGTAGAAGTCAGCTTCTTTCTGGATGCCTTATTTTGTCCTGATTGGCAATGGGATCCTAAGAGAACGAAGGCCCCTCTTTAACCCCGGACACGGGGCTACAGGGAATTTGGAGTCTAGCATGCGTCTGCAAGAAGAATGAGTTCTGTACGTTTTTAAATCGTGGTGAAAACAACAAAGAAAAAGTCTGCTAAAAAAAAATACGCATGTAATAAAAATCAAAAGGTGGAAACCACCCAAATATTCATCAGTGATGAATGGATAAGCAAGAGCGGTCTGTCCACATTGCTTGGCGATAGAGAGGAACAAAGCTCTGACACATGCTGCAGCATGGATGAACCTTGAAAATATGACTCTCAGTGAAAGAAACCAGATGTGGAGGCTAGGTGTTGTATAATTCAACTTATATGAAATGTCCAGAGTATGCAAAGCAGATGAGACAGAAATAGATTAGTGATCGCCAGGGTCTGGATTAGCAGGCGATGGCGAGTGAGCAGTAACTGGTAAGGGTTTCCCTTTGGGGCAATGAAAATATTCCTCAACAAAGTAGAGGTGATGGTTGCATGCTCATCAGTGCACTAAAAATCACTACAATGTAGAATTTGAAGTTGTTAAAAGGTGGATTTTATATTATATGAATTTATCCCAATTTCAAATAAGAAAACATGTTTTAGGACCCTTCACTTAGGACAATCTGATGAAATGAGTTCTCTTGAGTGGGAAGGAAGTTAAGTATGAAACACCATTCAGAATCTATTGACTTGTGAAAAATAAAGCCAAACAAACAGCAAAAATGATGCCAAAGCCAGGTGTTTGTGGATGGTAAATTACATCATCCAGCCTTGGCGCTGGTTTTCCCAGGTCTGGGACAGGATCGATGAATGCATGCCAATGAACATAAGTCAGTTCCTGGTCACTGGCCCAGCAAATTGTTCTATCATTTTCATTTTTAGTCGCTCCATGCAGCTTCGCTTCACTGTGACTCTGAGAACTGAGTGTAATCACGGTCATCGCCAGCCCTCGGCAAAGGTGACTGTCTATCCATTGGGACCCTAAGACCTCCCTCCCCAACCCTGTCTCCACCACTGGCATCAATGAATGCCCCACTCTGAACTCAAAACCTTGTCTGGAGATGGTCCTGGAGAGGAGACAGAGTACCATGAGATGTCATCTGTTAGGTCGGCATGACCCTCAGCAAAGGGAATAGCATATGGGACAGGTGTCCAGCAGCTGAGTTACCTAACCCACATTGTGCTTCCTACCAAAGCCTGGGTCAGTCTGGAGATAGCGAGAGCTTGCACAGGCAGAAGACAAGAAGGAAAGGCATAGCCATTCAGAAAAGGAGGTGGTTTTCAACAAAAGAAGGTAGGGGTGGGCTAGGAGGAATTCAGATGGGAGGTGGTGGAGCCCTGAAGGTGAGCTTCATTGCTTCCACCTGTCTGCAGACCCCACCTTGAGCTCAGTCTCCTGTCATCCTGTGGTTGGACCTGACTTTGTCTACACACTCTAGCACCCACTTCTTTTCTGATATTGCCAGGAAAGGTAGACCAGGGTTCCAGAATGTTCCAGCAACTTGTCAATCCCACAATCCAATTCACAGGGTCAGTCATTGGAAAAATATGGAACCTACTTCAACCAAGATATTCTCTGCAAAGGAGGACAGGTGTGTCCAGGCAGACAGACTTTGGACATAGTTTCTCTTGCTCATCGGTATACGTTAATTGCATGTGAATGTGTTTTTCCCATTTGGCAGTGTTAGAAGATTAACTGAGGCTTATTAACATTTTTAAGAGTTTATTTGAGCAGAAATCCATTCAAATCAGCAACATCCAAACTAACAACTAGAAAGGAGTTCCGAGGTCCTGTAAAAAAATAAAGATTTTTGTAGGCACAGGGCAGCATAAATAAGGAAATTATAGTGACAAAAAACAAACAAACAAACAAACAAACAAAAACAGGTTGGTTATTGCAAGGTCACTTTCCTTTAGGGGTTGGAAGGGGTTGTAGAAAAAGAAAAAAAATCCCTTCTACCCCCCATGACATGACACAGATTAACAGGAGAAAAAAAACACAAAGATTTATTATGTGTACTCAGAGACCCAGTAATGAAACTGAGACCCAAAAAATGACCAAGGCAGATGATTTTAAAACTTTTTAGACAGAAAATAAATCTGCGAGGAATTGATAAGGAAAAAGTAACTTTGGAGCTCCAATTAGTAAGGAATTCTAAACAGAATTTGGGCTTTCACTTTTAGTAAAAGGTAATAAGAGGGTTTTTTTTCTTCATTTTTTAAATTTAAATTCAATTAACCAAGGTATAGTACATCATTAGTTTTTGATATAATGTTCAATGATTCATTAGTTGAATATAACACCCAGTGCTCATCACATCACGTGCTCTCTTTAATACCTGTCACCCAGTTACCACATCACCCTACCCCCTCTTTTTCCACAACCCTCGGTTTGTTTCCAGGAATCTAGAGTCTCTCATGATTTGTCTCCCTCTCTGATATCTTCCCATTCAGTTTTCCCTCCCTTCCCCTATGATCCTCTGCACTGTTTTTTATATTCCATATATGAGTGAAACCATATGATAATTGTCTTTCCCTGATTGACTTATTTCACTCAGCATAACCCCCTCCAATTTCATCTGTCCATGCAAATGGTAGGTATTCATCCTTTCTGATGGCTGAGTAATATTCCACTGTATATATGGACCACATCTTCTTTATCCATTCATCTGTTGAAGGGCATCTCGGCTCCTTCCACAAGGGGTCTTTATACAGCCTTCTGGGCTCGAAGTTCCATATCTCCAGTGGTAAGGGTGTCTCTTTACCTCCGGGTACCTTTCACACGGGACATTTATTTCCTGCCTTCTGGAGGCAAAGTGGGGGTTAGAGTATTCTTCTTGCACTGGCTGTTCTTAAGTATCTTTTAATTCAAAATAAATAATCAGTATGTCAAAGTGGCGCAGTTTGGGGCAGGGTCTTGGCCCCTACAGGGTGTATCAGGCAGATCACCTACATGATATCAGTGCCGATGAACTGACTTCTGATTGACTCACTTAAGCTTCCATTTCTGAGAGAGCCCAAATTCTAAGTTAGCTCTCCGTTCAGTGATGTGGGCCTTAGCATAAGCAACTCCATTTTGGGTTGTTGTCTTGTTTTTAACAACAATCTGGGTTATTTTCTCTGGTTTGGAGCAGGGTTTAAAAATTACCATAGCCAACTGGAAGCTATCTAACCATTAACAAAAAATAGTTTCCATCTTAAGGTTGTTTTAAATGCTAACATGGGTTTTATTTTAAATGTTCAAACAACAGCAGAAGGCTTTAATGAAACTGAAAAGAAAACCAAACTGACTAATACATAAAGGTTCAAAAATCATAAATCTTTCTAGGCTCCTCAGGTGTGTGCCCCTGTTCTTGTCTAAAAACACACATGGAGTCGAAACAGAGGGCCACGTCTGCATCTGGCTGCTTCAGTGATTGATTGACATCTGTGATTGTCACATACACACCGGCAAACACCTGCTTTGTGAAATGCGCGTCCCACATGCTAAGAGAGCACAGCAGGCGAGCATTCACACTGCACGCATCCCCGGCCCACGTTTACATGGACCTGAAACCCCTCACTGTCTCCTTAACTTCCTCCTTAGGAACCTGGTCTATTTTTAAGCCTGGGATCTAACATTCAGTTGTGTACTGGAGTCGGGTCAGGGGAGCTCCTCCATGTCAGAGGACAGGACAGTGTCAGTGCCCAAGCCCAGGCCCTTGCTGAGGGGTGTGGTCACCTCCCACAGGGCCCAGCTCTGTGATGGGAAGACGCCTGCAGAGCCAAGACCAGAAGGGAAAGGTTGGTTGCTGTGTGGGCTAGGGTTGACATGGATCCCAGGCTACTCCTTGCCCCCTGAGGAGGGGGAAAGGAAGCCAACATGGACTTTGGGGTGTAGGTGGAAGCATGTAGGGACTTCTTTATACATTTGGAAGATGCACTCAATGTGCATGTGCGTGTTTGCGTGTGGTGCACATATTTATAGACATACAAAGCACACACAAAGATGGACATAGAAGATAGAGTCAGCTAGAACTGTCATGCAAAGTACCATGGACCAGGTGGCATAAACAATAGAAATGTATTTTCTCCCAGTTCTGGAGGCCAGAAGGGCAAGATCGAAGTGTCAACAGGGTTGGTACCTTCTGAGGCCTCAGGAAGAATGTTTCCTACCTCTCCCCTGACTTCTGGTTTGCAGGCAATCTTTGACCTTTGTTGGCTTGTGAACATATCACCCCAACCTCTGCCTTCATCTTCCCTGCATGCATGCCTGTGTTCAAATCCCCCCACCTTTTATAAGGATGCTCGTCATGTTGGGTCAGGAGCCCACTTACCCCAGGATGACCTCATCTTAACTAAATACACCTGCAAGGACTCTGTTTTTCAATAAGGTCACATTCTGAGGTACTAGGGGTTACAAAGTCAATATATGAATTTTGGGGAGGGGCACAATTAAACCTGTAACACCTCCCAACACGAACACATTCAGGTGCACACACGTACTCAGGCATATACACTCCACGTCCTGTCTGCTGTTATTCTAAGAAGCATGTGTTCCCACCATGGGCACTTATCTCTTCTTGACCCTCTGGGAGTCCCTGTGCTGTGTGGCTAAAAGGTACAAATGTCACAGAGAAGGAAAAACGTGGATTAATCAAGAACATGCAACTCACTTCTGGTTTTCTTTTCCATTGCCACACATCAGTGTATAACTGTGCCCACGCCCTCCAAGAGCCGGTCCCTGGGGAAAGCCAACAATCCTGGATCTCATGGAGATGGGGACAAGGAGAGGGGAGTTCCAGCATCTGGGGTCTTGGACTCACACCCTTACTCTACTGTGAATTAATGTAAAGAGAGTCATGTTCTAATTTTGTGCTATAGTTACTTCTAAAACTTTATGCCTTGCATGGAATTCATTCAGTGCTGCGTGCATTTAAAAAGCTCTAATATGCTCTCTATCTGTGTTTGCAGATATTGAGGGTAACCACACTGTGCAGGGTGGGCGGTTCTGGCTAAACCAACTTAGCAGGGCTTTTGCTAAAATTGCGTGAGGCAGAGATGGACAGGGAAGTCCAAAAGTCGGGGTCCAGTTGGGAAGAAGGCTCAGAGAGCCCTGACTGGAGTGTGGTCAAGGAGGGACACTTCGCCACCTTGGCCCTCTGGGTCTGGGGAGTAACAGTAATCTTCCCTCGTTTTCTTCAAAGAAGCCCACACATCTCCTGAACCATCTGACTTGGATTTTGTCTTCTGCCGGGCCCCTGACTGACCCATGCCTGGGGGCCAGTCCTGTCCACGTGCACCACCGGCGCCCAACATGAGTTACTGTTTTGTTTCTTATGTCACCATTTAACAGAAATCTGAAGCTCTCCTAACAACAGACAGATCCCTCCTTCAAAATGGAGGCATATAAAACGTGGAGGCTCCCCATGATTTCCATGATCTCCTATGTGCTCTCGAGGCCTCCCAAATGAGTGGCTTGTGAATAGGAAAGATTTATCACTGTCACCCCTGCTATTGAAAACAAGTCTGCACCTCCCATCAGAGCATTCCAGCTGTAGAGAGCAAAGTCAGACAAAATCGGACCCTGAAGATAGCTGGAAAGAGGCCTCCCCGCCAGAGCTGTGCTTGTGCTCATTCTTTCTCTCATGAATGCTGATTGCCTTTAAAGGGAATGTGCTCTGCACGGTGGTGTCCACACTTCCATTCTGAGCCTCCTTTTGTCACTGAGAACAATGCAGGCGCATGAGCCCAGTGTGTGAAGTGACCCATCTTGTCTTGCTGAAAAAAACCACCATGACACAAGGTTAGGGAAATCAGAACTGGGTAAAACGTGGAGGTAGAGGCTTGCTGCTTTTCTCACACTTAAAGAGTAAAATGATATCTTTCTTCGCTCATCTTCCTTCATTGACTCCAGAGACCAACAATGGCTGAACTAAGGTCAACACTTTATATCATGGTTGTTCAAAAGCCACATTACAGGGGGGGTGCCTGAGACATACTCCAGTCTGAGAGCCTGATGGGGCTCCTTCTCCACCCAACCTAAAAGTATACGTTTCTAGAGGATGTGACAAGGACCAAGGGCTTTCTCCATCCATCTGGTCACTCCAGCTCCCCTTCTGGCCCCATCAGTCTTGTCCTGAGGGTGGCCTGGCTAGTTTCAGGGCACTTTCTGTAACTCAAAGCCCGGCATCTGCCTGCTCTGTGATGACAGCCGCCCTGGTGGCCGGATGAGAAAGCACTCAGCCCCCATCCTTGAGCAACACGGAGTGAGGTGTCAGCCTGCAGAATTCATGCTGAGCATCTGAAAGACAAACCACCTTGAAAATAAAGACACATGCAACCTCCTGAGGTTCCTCCATGTTCTAGAAATCCAACACAAAGCTGAAAGATGCTTCCACTAAATGAAAAAAAAAAAATGTTTTCAATGGAAGGCTTACATGAATAAAAGCCTCAGGTTCTCAGCTGGAAGCACAGTGTTGGCTAGACAGCAATGCCCTCACTCACACGCTGGGGTTGACCCAGAACTCACACGTCTGCAGCATCTGCGCACCAGACAACCTTGACCAGGCGACAGGCTAGAGGCTGGCAAACCGTAGCCCGTGGTTGTCCCGCGAGTATTTCCAACCGTTTCAAATAATATCAGGCTTTGGTCTTTTGGAAAACTGGTCGAGCGTTCAATAGGAGGTCCTGAGAACACTGTTTCTAGATGAAACCACATTCCACTTACAGAACTTTTCCTCAGAACATAAATGCTATTAAATGAGAGGATGTCTATGGAGGCTTGGGATTAACTCAGTAAATTATTTACAAATAAAATACTTTTCATACATAATGTATTGGTCAGGTTCTCCAGAGAAACAGAACCATAGGATATGTATAGACAGAGAAAGAGAGAGAGAGAGAGATTTATTTAAGGAATTGGCTCATGCAATTGTGAGATGTAGCCTGCCTGAAATCTTCAGGGAAGCCTGGCACGGGGGAGACCCAAGGAAGAGTTCACACTGCAGCTCAAGTCTGAAGGCCTTCTGCAGACAGCATTCCTTCTTAGCGAACTTCAGTCTTTCCTTCTAAGGCCTTCACCTGATTGGATGAGGCCCACCCACATTAAGCAAGTAAATTTGCTTTAATTAAAGTCTATTTAAATGTTAATTACTTCTAAAAAAGTACTTTAATGGGGACATCTAGACTGGTGTTTGACTAAACACTGGGTCTGGCACAGCCAAGCTGACTCATTAAATTACCAATTGCACATGCACACATATACAGGGGTAAAAGGTAAGTAGTAAAGAATGTCCATAGAAGGTGCTACTTGTCCACCTGCAGGCAGTAATATATTTGAGTTTTCTAGGCTAAAGTCCTATTAAATAAAGTCAAAGTCAATAGCATTAGATATTCTTCATTCCTAAGAATAAATACCTCTATATACCTAAGTTGTCCTTTCTAGAAATTGAGGTGATTCAGTTTGTGCTGATGCTTTAACAAAGTAGTGTAGTGCAAGACCCAGGGCACAGACCTTAGAGCCAGCCCAACCTAAGTTCACATCTTGGCTCCTTTATAGATTCCCTGTGTGACCTTGTGCAACTGATGTAACCTCTTTGGGCTTGTTTCCTAACCTGTCAGGTGAGCATAGAAGCATGAAACTCGCAAAGCAATGTGAAGAGGTGTGCCTGAGACCCAAAAGGGAGCTCTTGGAGGCAGTGCCAGGCATACAACTGTGGCTCCGCAAATGGTGGCTATAAAAGTGAGCCAGAAAGCGCTTCAAATCACTGTCTACCATGTGCAGTAAAACAAAGGCCGACTCAGATGAAGGCCATAAGGATACCTGAGCGGTAAAAGTATCTGAGCTTCAAGGCAGAAGGGGGAGCGATGGTGGCCAAGACTCTACAGAGTTTGTGGGCAGGTGAGGACATAGGAGATGCAGCCAGATGATCCGGTGCCCTGTTTAAGGGGAGGACCGTCTCCATGCTGATTCCAATGGCAGTTAATACCAGAAAACACAATCAGGTGGGCAGGGTATCTGAGTATCATGAACAATCTAGAGCAAAAATATTGCAGTCATGAGAACTGTCTTTTTTAACATGATCACAGCTGTGCAGAAGGAGATTGGCAGGTAGGTTCAATTGCTTTCCCATGTATTATATGCAACATTTCTATGAAATAGATTTATCTAAAAAATGGTTAAGATACTGCTATACAGGTGAGTTCCAGCTCCACTAATACCGGACTAATCTTTCCCAATGGGAACAGCCATAAAATCTGAGAAAATATTATTGAAATGTATGCAGAGTTGTCATAAAACTAATATAGCAATAAAAAATATTATAGAACCAAGGTTTGAGAGAAAAATAAAACAGGTGAGTCTAGCATTTGGGGACATTTACCCTAGAAGCTTCTCCTCCTGCTGAAATGAGCGGAAGAACACGAAGTGATGGCCAGAGCGTTTGACAGACTCCCAGGGATAGAGACAAAAACTGGAATTCAGGGTACTCCAGGCACAGAGGGTGGCTCTGTAAACACCTAGGCATTGAGTTGGAACATCAAAGAGTTGAAACCTAGGAATAAAGGTGGAGCGCCTGGTGGTTCAGTCTGTTAAGCATCTGACTCTTGATTTTGACTCAGGTCATGATCTCAGGGTCATGGAATTGAGCCCCAAGTTGGGCTCCATGCTCAGTGGGGAGTCTGCCTGAGATTCCCTTCCTCTCCCTCTGCCTCTCCCCTGCTCACATGCTCTCTCTAAAATAAAAATAAATAAATCTTTTTAAAAAAAAAAACCCTAGGAATAAGGGTAAACCAGAAGTAAAAACTGACCTTCAGAAAAAGATGGTAATCAAGCATTGATCCACGCCTGTCCCTGAGAGTCAAGGTAACCCCAGCTTTGAATCCCCTCGCCTAGTTATGGTCCCCTGTGTAGGAAGAGAGCATCATACCAAGCCTCAAATTATCTCTACAACTTTTCAAATACAATGTCTGCACCCAGTCAAAAATTACTACGCATGAGGAGATAAGAAAACATTAGAGAGAAACTTCATCCCAGAAGGAATCCAGACAATGGCATTGTCAGACACAGGTTGGAAAGTAACAGGGCTTAATGTGTTTAAGGAAATAAAGGACAAGCTGAGAATTTTTGCACAGAACTAGAAACTATTTTTGTAGAGAATTTTGTAGAGGACTACAAAAAAGCCCAAGCAGATCTTCAAGAACCAAATAATACAATGACACCACGTTAATGAATGTAACAGAAAACTATGAAGAGCGGAAAACAGAATTAGCAAACTGACAAGACGGTCAGAAGGAATTACCCAGACAGCATGATGAAGATGACAGAAAGAATATAGGAGAGGCAGGGATGTGGCAAGAAGGTCTCCATTACCTGCAACTGAAGACCCAGACACAAAGAGAAAAATAAAGAGGCAGAAGAAATTATGATAATATTCCAAAACTAATGAAAGACCTAACGCCACATATTCAATCCGCTCTACAAACCCAAACAGGGTAATTACAAAAAACCCCCTCACCTACACACAATGTAGGAAAATGTAGAAAAACAAGAGAGAAATCAGGCAGAGAAAAAAGACAAGTGACTGTCAGAGCTGTGTCTGTAAGAATTATAGCTGACTGTTCTCTAGAAATGACGGAAGCCAGGAGACAATCAAGTTCTGTCTTCAAACAACAGCAACAAAACCAAGAATTTAAATTAAAATTCTGAGACAAATATATCTCAAGAATGAAAGTAAAATTAAAACATGTTGAGGCAAAAATGGACAGAATCCATCAGTATGAGGACCACCCTGACGGAAAGGCTAAAGGAACTCCTCCCAGTGGAAGAGAAATGACTCCAGGTAAGACCTGAGACAAGAAAGAAAAGGGTAAACTTCAAACATGTGAACAAAGCTAAATAGAAGTGTCCACATCAAGTGCAAATAATACACAATTAAAGTAAGTGACAACAATAACACAAGAGGTGGAACGAGGCTACGTGCAGTCAGGGCACCCTACCTTTCCTGCTGTGGCTGGAAACAAGTAAAAGCATTAATTTATATTAGACTTGATAAGTCAGGGTGCTTGTTGCATTCTCTGAGGTAATCACTGGCTTAAAAAGAGTACATAATGATGAAGATAATGAGGGTGGGGGATGGAACAATTATAAAAATACTTAACCAGTTTAATAAAAAAGGCCGTCTTAGAAAGAAAAACATCTTCCAGATATCAAGGAAGTCATTCACCAAAGAACTGCCAAGCATTGATCATAGAGCTGGTATGTCATTGGCCCAGAAACCAGTTCCTGGTAAAAGGACCCCAGGTCCTTCATACAGTTGGGTTCTGTTTCTTGACTTCTGCCAGAGAAGGGTTTCATTGAACTGTGATGATGATATCAGATAATGATATATATATATATATATATATATATATATATATATATATATATATATATGCAATACTATAAAGGCAGGTCCCAGGAAGTAGACATAAGAACATGGAATTTGAAATCACAACAACTATAGTTTAGACCCAGTGCAACCATTAAATTACATTGCTTTAGCAAGTATTTTAACAAGAAAGATCTGGAAGAGAAAATATAGAGTGCCATTTTTAAAAGTAACATGAGACATTACAATTTTATGGCCGTATTCATAATATAGATTTTAAATGAAAGCTAGATGGTTGTATAGTCAGAAATCTAATCGTGGGTGGGAGTGGATGAACCACAGAAAAGCAGTTTGATAAGGAATCAGGTGGGTCAAATTCTCCCCAAGAACCTGTCCCAGATTAGGAATGTCTGAGATTCTGAGGGACTGAGAGAGTCCTCAGAGAGACAACATGAAGAGTCCCAACACATCTTGGAGCTCTAGGCTTTGAGATTAAGTATGTAAGGTTGGTCCTGCTGGTGTCTATTCAGGAATCACTGCCCTGACCTTGTGCCTCTTTCACTCTGGTCTGTCAGAAGAAGCTCTGCCCAGTTCAGGAAAGAGCAAAATCATGATCAGCAAGGATATTTGTGCCTCAACCCACACCGTCCTCGGGAACTCTGAGAGAGTCCATCTAACTGTGGATGGTGTAAAGTGCTCTGATACTCCTGGTGGCGACTGGCCTATTAGGCTTCCTTCATCTTCTCTCATGTTCCTCTGAGCACTGTGCCTCAGTTTCTCCGTCTCACCTCATGGGGCCATCAGACAAGGATGGATGGCATCTGGACTTCAATACCACATATGTGAGGATAGATTCATGAGAGGGCTCTTTGAATAGTCCATATTAT
Organism: Mirounga leonina; assembly: GCF_011800145.1. Classification (NCBI taxonomy): domain Eukaryota; kingdom Metazoa; phylum Chordata; class Mammalia; order Carnivora; family Phocidae; genus Mirounga; species Mirounga leonina. The sequence goes on along the minus strand of NW_023270865.1, from coordinate 3,950,542 downwards.
AGCTTTTCCAAAAGAACTGTCCCAAACAAGAGGAATAAGACTCCATTAAGGCGAGTTTCCAAGTCTACTAACTGGGCTCATAATAGTGACTAAATCCTAGGGCGTGAGGCTTCAATTATATACCTGAAACAGAGTAAGTTCTACAAACAATAGGAATCACTGTCATCATTATTGTCATCCTCATTTCTACCATCCTTGTTTTCATCACCATCCACACCATCATCACCATCCACATCGTCATCACCACGATCATCACCACCATTATCACCATAACCACCATCTTCATTATCATCACCATCCACATCGCCATCACCATCATCACCACCACCATCATGATCACATCAACACCATCCATCATCACCATCAACAACACCATCATGATCACATCAACACCATCCATCATCACCA
>NW_023270865.1:3821346-3950124 GCF_011800145.1 Mirounga leonina | reverse complement strand
TGATCACATCAACACCATCCATCATCACCATCATCAACAACACCATCTCCATCATTCTGGAGCCAGTATACTGCTTCTTCCTTCTTTGTTTTTCCAACCTCCCCCACTCCTGAGGGCTCCACCTCAGGCCTCTGGAACTCAGTGTGCGCAGCCATGCCCATCTCAGAGGCACTGGCCAAGTGGAGGGCCCCTCCCCCCGGCAAGGATGCACGTCAACAGCCAGCTGTGCACTGTGTGCGCCTGACGCACCACAGACAAGCCTGGACACACAGTTTTGAGCTCAGTGGACCCGAGCAGGAGGACCCCAGTCCCAGGAAGCGGTACGACCAGATGGCTAAGAATAAAGATATTAAGAAACTGGCTGCCTGTGATCTTGAAAGTGCAACTGACTCATGGCCATGGGGAGCCTTTTTGGAGACTTTCGCCTTGATGTTCTGAATGGAGCTCATTGTGATGCATGCCTGCTCTGCTTATTTATAGTGATGAGATAAAACCCAGGTGAGTTATTTGGCAGCAGGGAATGCTGCTGTTTTTAATCAAAGCAAATAAAAAGACAATCTCTTTATTGAACAGATGTACCCTCAAGGCCTTTTACAGACTGCAGATGTGTGCACCTTAATCTTACATTCCTTTGAAAAGAGAACACTCTTGAAAAGCAATCTATATATTCCTAATTTCACAAAGAAATACTGGAATAGTTCTGTCTTTCTGAATCAGAAAAGAAAACAAAGGGGAAAAAATAAGCTGGCTGTGACACAGGAACCATCCCATGTCACCAGCTGGAAGGCAACATGCTGGGGGAAAACCAAGTTCAAGGCTACCAAGCCTCAGGCTGCTAAGAGGCAAATTCGATTTTGCAGTATAAACATGACAAGTCAAGACAATGACCGCAATATGAGGATGCAAAGGATGAACTAGGCAGAGAACCCAGACTGTCCGGGGTGATAGTTGCAGATGTACGGATTGTCAGAGGAGGCTCCACACCCACAGTGAAAGGGGAGGCCACACGCCACCCGGTGTCTCCCACACAACAATAACGGGTAATGGAGGCACGGGGAGAAATGTGCTGAAAAGCAATGAAAAACACATCAACCTCCGTGCGTGCTCCCAGGGAGAGACATGAAAGGACAAGCGTCCTGACTGAGCAGACAGGAGTGGCACAGTCTCCCGCCGAGCAGGGCAGAGGATGATCTGTCTGGTGGTGTGCCTAAGGAAGAGCTTTTGCTTACCTGTTCACTTCTCGTGACTTTACCAACAACAGTGTATAGAAAACACTGGTTTTCTAATGTGATTTCTTCACCCAACCAGACTGGAAAAAAATAACATTTCTACATTTCTCTTTATTAAAAAAACTGTTTTGTGTGAGTGCAGATATAATTTTTTGATTTCTTTAATCGTTTTACTATTCTCGCATGACTCTTACCACCAAACCCAATGATACCTCAAGGAGGTTTGTTTTTTTGTTTTTTTAAGATTTTGTTTATTTGAGAGAGAGAGAATGAGAGACAGAGAGCATGAGGGGGGCAGGGTCAGAGGGAGAAGCAGACTCCCCGCCGAGCAGGGAGCCCGATGCGGGACTCGATCCCGGGACTCCAGGATCATGACCTGAGCCGAGGCAGTCGCTTAACCAACTGAGCCACCCAGGCGCCCAGGAGGTTTGAATTATGAAAAGAATGTCAGCCCAGCAAGATGAGCATAGCTGAGGGGCACCAGGATTCGGGGCCTGAGCTTGAGGAGGTAAGTGTGTGTATGCTTATGAAGTGTGTACTGGGTAAGAGAGTGTCTCCCCAAAATCCACACCTACCCTCCTACCCTCAACCTCATGATGTGACTTCCTTTGAAAATAAGGTCTTTGCAGAGATGCCATTAGTTAAAATGAGGTCATTCTGGATTGGGCTGGGTTCTAACCCAATGACTTGTGTCCTAATAAAAAGAAAACGGAGACACAGGGAAGAAGCCATGTGATGACAGGCAGAGAATAAAGTGACATGTCTACCAGCCCAGGAACACTGAGGATCAACAGCAACCACCAGAAGCTGGAAGAGGCAAGGGACGATCCTCCCTTTGAGGCTTTGGAGGGCACAGGGCCTGCCAACACCTGGATTTCAGAATTCTGGCCTCCAGAAACGAACAGAATACATCTGTGTGGTCTGAAGCCATCAAGCCTGTGGTTTGTTACTGCAGCTGTGGGAAACTCATACCTGGTCCCTCAGCCATCTGGAGAACAGAGTCTGCAGAACAGCACCTTCCCGGGACCCCTGCACACTGAGCATTCGAGTGTCTTCTGAAATCTGTGAACGCACGGAACTCCTGGAGTTGTTAGGAATCGCTTCCCTTGAGTGACTCCGCAGCACTCGGAGTCCTGACAGGTGCTCTGTCCGCCACCACGTGCCACGACGTGGCTGCCGGTCCTCTGTGTGTGACACGTCCCGTTCATTCTTGAGCAGGCTGGTGGAAGACTCTTCCCCTAGTCATCTCACTGGCATTTCCAAAAGCCTGGATGGCTTTCATTCCACAGTCAATGGTCTTCAGCTGAGATTCTGGAATTTTCAGCTGGTGTTTCAGGCTGACTCTGCACCTGCTGTTACTTCCATGCCCGGCCCTCCCTCCCCTCCCCATCTCCCCCCTCCCTGACCTTTCCACTCTGCTCAAACCCAGCAAGGCCTCCTCTCCCTCTGTGCACAAGGCTTCCTCCACCCCCTCCTAGCCCGTCTGCCTGTTTTGTCCCGTCCACCAAGGGTGTTCGTTTCCTAGGGCTGTTGTAACAGCGCTGGAAACTGGTGGCTTAAACCAACACAGTTTTACTCGCCCACAGTGCAGGAGGCCACACGTGTGCACTCAGGGTGTCGGCAGGGTCCCCGAGGGCTCTTCTTGGTTTCTAGCACTGCCACCCTCCTTGGTGCTCCTTGGCTTGCTGCTGAGTCTCCTGACCTCTGCCTCTCGCATCCTGCCGCCCCCCCCCGCATGAGCATCAGTCAAAGGAGTGGGGTCCAACCTACACTTGCATGACCTCATCTTAGTAACGAGGTTACTTCAGCAAAGACCCCATTTCCAAATAAATGCACATTCACCATGTACTGGGGGTAGGACGTGGACATCTCTTCCTGGGGAACACGAGTCAGCTGACAGCACCGAGCTGGGTGACCCGGGGGGCCAGCTGGCCCTCTCTCATACTACCACTCCTCACCACACGGAATCCGGTCTGCATCCAGCCCTGCAGGGCTGGGGAGGGCTCTGTTTCTGAACTGTGCTCTTGCTTGCAGAGGGTCTAGCCCTGGCTGCCACTGGGCCCCAGATTACAATGTCCCCCATCACTGCACTCCACCAGCCCTGCGTTCTGACGTACAGACACAGAACCCACCGTGACTGGGCACCAGCCACCTCCCTGTCCCCCACCCCCACACAGTCTGGGGGTCCCCGGCTGGGTCTCCTCCTTTGATGCGGAGAGTCTCACAAGAAAGTGTCCAGCTCTTTCTGGTGAGGACATGCTGACGCTAGCCAGGGCCTCCCTCCGTGTGGCTGTACCAGAGCCCATGTGTCCTGACTTGCCTGCCCAAGTTGAGCGGGTATGGCGGGGAGAAGAACGCCTGCCACTGCAGGGCTACTCATTCAAGATCTGGGCTTGGCCCGCTCGGGGCCTGGGTCTGCAGCTGCAGGCCGAGTTAGGCCATGGAAGGCCCTTCCCTTACAGGTGCTCTGTAAAGGAAGACTTCTGTCCTCAGCAGCCCCGTGTCTATGTCTTCAGAGTGTTTCCAGTGTACAGGGAATTCCCTAAAGGAAAAAAGAAGGGAGAAACAGGACCTGACACATAGTAATAAAAGCTAAAAGTAGCCACCAGCTATGAAGGGCTCGTGATGGCAGGGCAGCATTGTAATCACCTGAGCACAAGCCTGCACTACGTTATTAAAACCTCGCTAGAGCCTGGGGGTGGGCTCTGGATCTGATAAGGAAGCTGGGATCGAGGTGCAGGGACCTGCTCAGGCTCACATGAGTAAATAAAGGGCAGAGCTGGGGTCTGAAGCCCAGAGTGTTAGATCCTGCTCTATTAGCCACGCGCCTCTCACCTGCACCCCCAGGCAACGGCCAGCTCTGGATGGTCCTGTGTCTGCATCTGCCCCAGCTACTAGGAGAGCTTCCGTTTCAGCCGCAACCCTTGCCTCTCCGTCAAGTGCTGCCCGCTCTCTCCAAGGCAGAGGCTGCGGCCGGACCTGGCCAGTGGATGGGGTCAGATCCAGGTGATGGCCAGATGGAGGCATGGACCAAAGCTGGGGCTTCTGGCTCCCCGGCAGCCAGCCCGATTGCGGACCCTCATGCCAGTGGCTGTGTGGTTTTGGCACTCTGAGACTCCAAACTCCTGCTGGATCAAATAGGTGGACATAGCCTCTGGGCTGGTGTGACTGAGCAGGCACTGGAGTTATATCAGCTTCCTCAGGACCCGCACATCACAACACCCACTTGGACTTTGAAGAAAAATTCCTGGATCCTCATTGTCCTGAGAGAGCCTCTATCTCATTTGCTGGACCTCAGTTTCCTTCCACATGAAATGAAGAGACTGGATGATGTTTTAATTACGAAGCTTGTGGCTCCCTTAGTCTTTTGACTATAAAATTTTCATCAAGACCAAAGTTGGCTTTGCCTCAAATGGGGACAAACAAATTCAAACCACGTGCAGGAGAAACTGGGCCAAGCACATGCTGGCCTCCCCCAAACTCGGGCCTCACTCCATGCTGGCCTCTCTGCATGCTGGCCTCCCTGCTAGTCCTCAAATTTGTCAGCTGCACCTGAGCCTCAGGGCCTTTGCCTCTGTTCTTTCCCCTGCCTGGGACTCCGAGGCTCCTCCCCGCCCCCACCCGACAGCACCATGCCCAGCCTCTGACCCCTCCCCTTCCTTCAAGGACAGGGGAGCTGGGCATTCCTGGGGAGGAGCAGCTATACTCAGGATATGTGTCGAGGACACAGCTCTCAAGATTTGCTGAGTGACTGGGATGTGGAGGGTATGGGAAATCAGTGTGCAATTACTCCAAGTTCCCTGGGCCCAGATAAGTGGACAGGATGGAGCTTCTGGGTACCGTGATATAGAGAGCAGGGGACAGGTAGCAAGGGCATGCTCAGGAGTTACATCTGAACATGTCACATCTAGGACACCCCTTGGACTCGTTGGATAGCTGCTTAGAGATGAAAGTCTGGAGTCAACATATCAGTCATGGCTGGAGGTACAAACTGGGAACCAAGAGTGCACGTATGACATTTAAAACCAGGAGAATGAAGTGCAAGCAGAGAAGGGAAGAGTTATCAAGTTTTGGTGAGCAGAGAGGGGAAGAGAACCCACAAAGGAGACTGCCCAGGTGGAGGGGACTGGAGCTCCACAAAGCATGGGAGGTGCAGAAAGACTGGAGCAAGGCAGGTCATTGCAACCACTCTGTGAAGTGTTATTCCTTCTTTAATTTGAGGAAATGGGTAGAGTAACTTGCCAGAGATCACTGAGCTGGTGAGACACTGATTTGGGATTCAAATCCAGGTCCCACAGACTTGAGAAACACTGGATTTTCCACGACAGTATCCTTACTGCTTGATAAAGGATGGCGTGTTCTGTACAGTTATTATGCTGTTTCATAGGCATAGGGTTCCCTAGGTTCCTGTATCAGCCACACTACTTCCAACATCATTGCTTTTTGTGAGTTTTCTTTGTCTTTTTCAAAGTGCTTTATTTGCAGTTTTTTTTTTTAATTAAATATAGGAAAATGAGTCCAGATGGGTACAGCTAAACAAGCATCAAAAAGTGATAATTATCAATGAGCTTCTTCTATCTGTGAGTCAATGTCCTTCATCAGGAGGACATTTGGGAAATTCTCAGCCATCATCTCTTTGAAGATCATCTCTGATCCATTCTCTGTTTTCTCACCTTTGGGGTGTCAAGTCTATGAACATCCAACGTTTTCATTATGCTGCTCTGTCCCTCCATTCTTTGCCTTATTTTCCATCACTTACTCTTTCTGTGATTCAGTCTGGATATTTTCCTTCTCCTGCTTCTGGTTGTCTGGCAAAACCTGACTTTTGATTTTTGAACATATTCATCACAATTATTTTAAGTCTGTGTCTGCTATTTCCAATATCTGGATCACCCATGGTTTGGTTCTTGCTGTCTGGCTTATTTGTCTCACCTTGTTTGTTTGTTTTCATTACACTATCATTCTGCAGAGAAGACTACCTCTTGCTTTGGCCCAGTGTCCAGGGTTGGGTGAGTGTGCAGTGGGGCTCCTTCTGCGGGAAACCTAAACGGTTTCTGGCTTAGCCCGACATCTTACATACTATCCTGCGAGATTCTCACCTGAAAGCATGGAATGATCCTAAAGACTTCTTCAGGAAGGTCTCTGATATCCTGTTTCTGTCCTCCCAGGTCCAGGAGACTGCTGAGAGCTCGGCAGATGCTCAGACGTTTGGTTACTACAGTATCTTGAGGGTAAAGTGGCATCTGACCTCAGGGTTTTTCAACACCTGCCGTGCTTCCAGGGTCCTGGTCCTCAAATCCTGTGGCCTTGGGAACCGTGCAATGGCCACAAACAGACAGGTCTCTTTCCTTTTTATTGTATTCAGTTTTCTTTCTGTTCTCAGGGGAAAGGTTGGTCTGCATTATCTATCTCCATCACCAGAAATAGAAGTCTTTTCTTAGTTGCTTATAGCAAGTTCACAAAGTTCCTCCCATTAGTGTTCTTAGCCCATTAGCATGGCAGATGCCTAGGAAGACACAGTTCACTGGGCCGTCCCCACATGTATAAGCACAAATGACTTCATACAGTGCATTTAGCACATTCTTTCAAGTAACCTTAATGAAGCTTTTTATTTTCCCTGCCACCTTTTGTGTCAGAAAGGGCCTAAAGAGTTCACTTTTTATGAAACTAGTATATCTCTCTTGGCTTTCACCATGTTGTGTTCTTAGAAACTTCCCACCTCGGGCGCCTGGGTGGCTCAGTTGGTTAAGCGACTGCCTTCGGCTCAGGTCATGATCCTGGAGTCCCTGGATCGAGTCCCGCATCGGGCTCCCTGCTCGGCAGGGTGCCTGCTTCTCCCTCTGACCCTCCCACCTCTCATGTGCTCTCTCTCTCTCATTCTCTCTGTCTCAAATAAATAAATAAAATCTTTAAAAAAATAATAATAAAATAAAATAAAATAAAATAAACTTCCCACCTCTCATTAAAACATGCAGGTTATAAATTTCCAAGTAGCAGTTGGGGCAGGATATGGGGTTTCAATATGGACAACCTAACCTCAAACTTAATAAATATATTTTCAGGGGGAATAAAGAACTCTAATTAAGAGAGCAAAATGACAGATCAGAGAAATAGCATCAAGCAAGTCAATCCTACACAGCCTAATTTATTATCCATTTCTTCTCCAGATGCAGCGTGGAGGATGAGAGCCAATAGTAAGCTTAAGTTGAAGCCTTGCTCAGAGTCTGCCTGTGTGCGTCCCCCAGACTCTGGGCCTTGCTACTCTCCGGACCCCATCACAGAACCTGACTGGGAAAGGAGGAGCAGAAGTGGAGCTCATTGCACAAAGTAGAGATGGTGTTGGGGGAGCTTTCCCTGTCCGAATGAGCAAAGACGTCCTCACAGATGCATGCGGACAAGGAGGGGAGAAGAGCCCACACACTCCCTGCCTAATAACTCTTTTAGGTCACTTAGAAAACATACTCCCTAAAAACATTTATCTCGTGTGCCAAATCTTATCAATGAGCACCGTGTTGAGAAACATTCTGAGGCTGAATCAAGGTCAATGACAAAGGACACAATTCTAAGGAGTGACATCAGCCATGGGTGTTTCTGTATTTGCCACTTCTCCCATTAAAATGTGTGTGCAATGACCATTATTCCAGACTTACTGTGGTGTGTCAGGGCACATCATTATTTTTTCTCTTGTTTCTAAAGCAACCTCATGATGTAGGTAAGACTGGTATCATATATCTCATTTACAAGTAAGAAAGCTGCAATACGGACTATCACAGGATTTGACCAAATCACCCCCAGCTCATTACTGACTTTTGCACCTATTTCTATTCAACTTTTCCATGGTCGTAAGGAAGACAGCAGGTGCCTGATGACCAGGGCATCACGTTACAAAAAAAAAAAAGGACCAGGCAAAGGTATTCACAGCATTGGTCTCAAAGAACAAAATAAATATTCTCTAAATAGCAAATGATTCTGCCCATTCATGTTTTTTTTTTTTTTTAAGATTTATTTATTTATTTGAGAGAGAGTGAGAGGTGAGAGAGAGAGAGAGGGCATGTGTGAGGGAGAGGCAGAGGAAGAGAGAGAAGCAGACTCCCTGCCAAGCAGATAGCCCCACATGGGGCTTGATCTCACAACCCTAAGATCATGACCTGAGCAGAAATCAAGAGTCAGATGCTTAACCGACTGTGCCACTGAGGCGTCCCCTGCTCATTCATGTTAAAAATTAAACATGTAATTAAGAATCTATTACAAAATATAACTAAGATATAAAAATTATGAAAGATCATGAATATAGTCTTTTTTCATATTACTGATGGAAGACCACAAATGGTTAATGCGCCAAACATATAAGAAAACATACAGTGTGCCTTCAGGATTGAAAACCTCAGCTGTTAATCATTGTGCATACCCAAAAACAAGGCAGGAAAAGAGCAGTTCAATTCAGTAAAACAAATACTAAATTGGACCATATGCAAAACGCATAGAATATATTCTATGCTTAGAATATACTAGAATATAACCTAATATGGGTCAGATAAATGTACAAATAACTATAATCCAAGACTAGATATGGTATGATGTTGGAGAGACACAGGGAAAATGTCACGGGAGGTCACCGAATCAGAAGATTTGGAAATAAACATTCAGAATGATGACTAATTGAGTATGAATTTCATTTTTATAAATCTTTAAAATTTACTTTCAAATTCAAGTAGGAAAGAGAGAGAGGGAAGTACTTCTTTCAATTCTGTGGATTGAGTCTGCTCCTATTTTTTCCCCCTGGAATCCTTAGATGGATATGAACAAACCAGGCTGCTAATGTATTCATGTCTATACCCCGGAACCTTTGTAGGATCATATATAACAAGCATTTAATAATAAACCAATTTATCTCAGGACTCATGGCATGCATTTTAATTTTGGCTTAGAGATCTTCAAAGGTTAATAAAAGGGAAAATGGCCTCTACAAATGGATGATAGAAACCAAGAATTTGATGTAATTCCTTCCACCTTAAATAGAAATATCTTTAGACTATTCAACAAGGACTATTATTACCCACTTTATTTGATAGCTCTCCTGGAAACAAGATATGAGAATCCCTTGCATCAAGCATTTTGGCACTAAATCCCCTTTGTGTTGTGAGCTCTTCTCTTAAGGCTGAACACATTAGTACCAGACACACGGAGAGAGACTTTAGAGTGCATTACTAACTTCTAAAGTTTCTGATCCATGGACAACAGTGGCATCTCTGTGTTGTTGTCTCTCCTCAGACCTTCCCCTCAAGTCAGGCAGGCTTGTGACTGCTTCAGCTAGTCAATATGGTGGAAGCGACACCACCTGACTTTTGGAGGAAGGTCATATAAGTCATGCATCCCCCATGGGGCCTCGTGGAACACTCTTTCTTGGAATACTCCTTCTCAGAGCCCAGGCCCATGCAGTGAGAAGCCCAAGCCTCATGGAGAGGGACTGTGCGGGCATTCTGCTCACCATCCTGGCAGAGCCCAGCCTTCAGGTCACCCCAGGTCAGGCACCAGATGGCTCAGTGAAGAAGCTGCCAGATGCTTCCAGTCCCAAACTCAGGTCACCCCAAACATTCGAGTCTTTTCAGGTGAGACTCCAGACCTTCTGTACTCTGTATAATTTCCAGAAACGTAGGATTTGTGAACATGAGAAATGACTGCTGCTTTATACCGCTAAGCTTGGGCTTGTTTGTTACACAGCACTCAGTAGCTAGAACACCCACCATGATTTTGGCCATATCACCCCAACGTGTCCGGTGTCCATATCACAATCCTTTTCTATCCTGAGTCCATGTTCTCTGTCAGTCCTTATGCAACGTTTCCATCTTAGCACTTACCCAGTTTGCACCATTTTTCTCATTGTCATATTTTGGTGTATTTATTTCCATTTTTAAAGATTTTATCTATCTATCTATCTATCTATCTATCTATCTATCTATCTATTTATTTATTTATTTATTTATTTTAAAGAGGGGAGAGAGAGCGCACAAAAGCAGGGGGAAGGGCAGGGAGAGAAACTCAAGCAGACTCCACACTGAGCACAGCACCCGACTTGGGGCTCCATCTTACGATGCCGAGATCATGACCTGAGCTGAAACCAAGAGTCAGACCCTTAACCGACTGAGCCACTCAGGCGCCCTTATTTCCATTTTTAAAACCATCCTAATATTATGTTTAGATTCTTTTCCATTAGATGCACTTAGGGGCGATGCTATCATGAATAGCTTTGTGCGTGATTTTGTGCTTGAGTTTGGGATTCGTTTTATAAGACAGATTTTCAGAAGTTCAGCTACTAGGTTAAAGAGGATTAATGACTTAAGGCTCTGGAGGCATGCTGTCAGATTTATTTTCAAAGAGTTATACCGGTTTAGAGTGACACCAATAGTATATGCGTGTGTCCGTATGACTGCACCCTCTCCAGCTAAATTAAGTTTTGAAATTAAGGAAAATATTAATCTGAAGCATCGCATGCACTGATTAATTTATCTCCCAAACACATGTAGATGTGGAATAACAACAAGAGCAGCTAGAACAGTAGGCACATGACGGTGTGGGCTGAAAACCAGATGAAGTATAGTCTAGAAGTGAAAAAAAAACAAAAAAAAGAAATCATTAACTGTCAAACCCGAGGGAGTGAGAGAAGGCAAGAGGGAGAAATGCAGCAGGGGGGATACTCAGAGGCGTGGCTAGACCTCCGCACAGGAAGGGAGAGAGACAAAAACAGAGAGCTCCGAGCAGCTAGGTGCATCACTGTGTCAAGTAGGATTCTGAGGCTCCAGGAAAGGCACTGGGGGCTGAGTGTCGGGGTGCGCTAGATGAGACTCCGTGTCAGTGGGATTTTCAGGAGGAGATCAGGTATTGGAGACACCCAGACAAGAGTCATTAAGAGAAGGAGGGAAAAAATGCTGACCTGTGGTGTCACTAGGATAGAATCCCCACCCTGTTTATCATCCCATCATTGCTCAGAGGGTAGCTAGACGTTAGAACACAAGGATTAGATAAATAGCATTAGGAAAAAAATTACCAAAAAAAAAATTTGGAATGTGAGTGAATTTGGCCAAAAATTTTATTCAAATACCCTTACCGTTGTTTTCCAACTAACAGCTCGTCTTCTTTCAGGTAAATGTAGCTCCTAGAATGAAGAAATTTATGAGAATATTCAAAATGGCATTTTAAGGAGTATGTTCCTTGAAATCGCACTGTTTAACGGCCAGCATGCTGCGCTGTCCTATTTTTTCCCGGATACTAAGGGTTTGTGATAAAAACATCTGGTCTATGTGAGCTGGGTTTTGGCAGTAGCAGGTATTTATGTAAATAAATATCTGCTTAAAATGCATCACACCATTGCGACTGATGTCATCAGCTACACAGTTTTCCAAGGACAATATGAAATAAACCACCAATTAAGCCTTCTCAACAGGAGGAGAACAATAGATAGAATAATCTGCTTCATTCAAGCTCTGTTCGGTGCTGGCATGCAGCATCTGTGTAATTCAGGGCACTCGATGCTCCTGGACTTGCAGAAAGAAATGCATCTTCCGCCAGATTACATTCACGTGCTTGGCACAAACATCTAACGTATACAAAATAATCAAAAGTTTGTTTTCTGCATGGCCAGGAAATGGGTAAATTAAATATTCTAGTTTATAATGTAAGCTCTATTTATATATCAGGTGTGTGTGGATGGTCCATCACCAAAGATCACTTATATTTGTATACTGACCTATGGTATGCATGGTAGTTTCCAGTGTATTATCCCATTCATCAGCACGATTTGACAAAAAAATCTATTAATGTCTCCACTTTTCAAAACTCTGGTCCTGGATGGATCCAACTGCTTGCCTACATGTGGGTAGCCTGTGAAGAGGGCAGAAATCATACCAGCACCAAAGGATATGCTTTCAAATCTGTGTTCTCCTGTGTACCTGAGCCCCAGGCCCCCACCCCGCCCCCTGGGCTGCAAGACTCCAGCCACACCTGAGCCCATACACCACCAGGCCTGAGCCCTACTGTACTCCAGCCTCAGTAGGGTTTCTGTGCTCCGCCCAAGAGCCTACCCGGGTCCTGCAGCCCTCACCCACTTCTCCATTATAATCATCAGGTGCCCCTATGGGTTCTACTACCTGTAGTTCTCCCAGTGAACCTAACACAGGCCTGTGATGAATAAAAGATCTTGTAAGGTCTCAGGGGGTCTGAGGACAACCTTCGACATCATTTTCTAGAGAACTCTCTGGTTTACATGGGCACTCCTAACAGAACAGAAAGGCCTCTCTCTCAGTCCAGAGCTCTTTGAAGAGATTACTGGTGTTCTCCAACTAGCTTTCTTCTCAGGTAGAGGGCATCCTCTGTTGGGGAAGCACTGGTTTTCTTTGTGGGCCTTTGAAGAGAAGGAAAAACAACATGGTGGCTTTGAACGCTGCTTGGTAGGACCTACGGGAGGTGGGCCCCTCAAACGGCCAGTTAGGGCATCTCTCTCGGCACCTCAGCGGAGTTTCACGTGTAGGACTGGAAATGTGACCACATATGGAAGGGACAGCAGGACAAAGGACAGAGCAGCAGAGTGAGTTCAGTCCAGGGTCCCTGGCTTAGAGCTGGGCAGCCTTTGGTGATGTGTCGAGTTGGGATCCCGAGAAGCAGACCTGAGACAAGGAGGGATGTGCGTGTGGTAGGGAGGAGGGCCATGCGGAAACCAGTGCCAGGGTCAAAGCTGGACAAGGACGGGAAGGAAGCCAAGCAAGGGGCGATGTCAGCAGAGCCTTCAAGCACAGCTCGGCCGGACCCACAGGGAGCTCTTGGCGTGAGCTCTGCCTCCCCGAAAAAGACAGCCAGTGCCAGGCGCCCAGACCCAGGGACACGGTCAGCAGTCACCCCTAAGCTCCCGCCACTTCTGCTCTGTGCAGAAGGGAGGACAGGTCCAACAGCCCAAGGCCAGAGCCTCAAGGAGGAGCCCCAGCTGCTTGCACTGAATGGGCACTGAGAGGGGAGCAGGTCAGCACCAAAGAGCCTGGTGCCCCGATGACTCACGGCTGAGTTTCTGGGAGCAAGCCCGCGGCTTCTCTGCATCCCTCCCATTCATCACGTGCCTTCCTCAGAGCCTCCTGCTGCCACGTTTCAGGGCCCTTGAGCACTAGACTTTGCCTGAGCCACGAGACACCTCCAGATGCCCCTGGGGCCCCCAGCTGGCCGCCTGGAGCACGGCGCCTCTCCAACCATCACCACGGGGCTGCCCCACGTCTCTGCTGCCACCACCACTTCCAGAACTGGGCAAGATGCCAACACACGGGATCTGCACCCAAGCGGCTGCCCCGGGGACATGCAGTCTCATTAACTTGGGAGATGTTTGCCAATATGAGCCAGGATAAAAAGGAGTACACATTTCTCCTCTTCTTCCTCCTGTGGTGGTTTGTCTGGAGCCATCCTGCAGAGCAGGCTCACCTGTGCACACCTGACCGTAGCTCTCCTTGGCATCACTTCCCACCTGCTATGGACCGATTGTGTCCCCCCAGATTCATATGTTGAAGCCTAACCCCCAGTGAGATGGTACATGGAGATGGAATCCTCGAGAGGTAACTAGGTCTCCACGAGGTCATGAAGGTGGAGCTGCCATGATGGGATTCGTGTCCTCATAAGAAGAGACAGCAGAGAGGTTGCTTCTTCTGTGTTCTCTCTGACATGCAAGGCTGCAAACCTGGAGTGCCAGCACCTTGATCTCCAGGATAATGAGAAATAAATGTGTGTCACTTAAGCAGTCCAGTCTGCAGTCATTTGTCATGACAGCCTGAGCAGATGAGAACAGCACCCCTGGTGCCTCACACTCCTGTTCCCTCACTCCCCAACACACATAATCCAGCCGCATGTAATCCTTTCTCCAGGCTCTGCTTTCTGGAGAATGCAGGTTTGGTCTCAAGTATTTCATTTTTATTTTATTTTTTTTTTTTTTAAAGATTTTATTTATTTGACAGAGAGAGACACAGCGAGAGAGGAGAACACAAGCAGGGGGAGTGGGAGAGGGAGAAGCAGGCCTCCCGCAGAGCAGGAAGCCCGATGCGGGGCTCGATCCCAGGACCCTGGAATCATGACCTGAGCCGAAGGCAGACGCTTAACGACTGAGCCACCCAGGCACCCCTCAAGTATTTCATTTTTAAAATAGAGACCAGAAGGCTTGCTGTGAGAATGGAATCAAACGTGAAGAAAGCCATCACTTCTTGTGCATTAGCCTCCTGCTGATACGGTGCTAAGCATCGTATATTCAGGATCTTCAGTCCTCAAACAACCTGTGGGGACATTCCTGTTCCCATCCTGCTTCATGGAGGAGGAAAATGAGGCAGAGGGTTTTACAGAGACTTGTCCAAGGTCAAATTGTGAGGTCAGGGACTTTCTCAGGGCTCCACACTTGCAGTTCTGGCCCCAGGACGACACCTTCTTTACCACCGTATGTGACCTGGGAAGCCAGGAGTGGTGAGTAGGTGACGGCTTCCCTTCCCCTCCAGCTGTGTTTACCATTATGATAGAACATCAGCTTTCTTTAGTTCAACATAGTTTTGTAACATGCTCATCCCCAAATGTGTGCTTCTACCTCTGGAGACAACCATCCCCATGACATCTCCTGTAAGCACTGCTATCACATTGGGAATTGAGTCTCAGAAAAAGCAAAATGAACGGATTGTAGAAAGGATGCCATTAAATTATTCTGCAAGATCCTTCAACATGCACAAGTACCCATCTAAATAAATATTTATTCCCAGAAGCTGGTGTTATTGCTGAAACTACTTGCAGCATATTGATTTTTATTATAGTACCGAAAAGTTATTCAATTTTATTATATTTGGTTCTTTTTGACTTAACAATTTTGCAAATAACTTTTTGATTCCAGGAAAACAGCTGAATTAGAAGTCGACGATTGGAATCGAGTCACGCTTGAGTTTAGAGCCCATTGTGTTCTTTCTCCATATTATCTGCCTGTGCACGCACAAAGCTGCACACTGTGCCTCTCCTTTCACCCCTTTCCTTTCAGCCATAGAGGAAATATTTTATCACTCATGGGAAGCCGGCATCATAGGCTATTTCCAGATAATTGGAGAAATTGATGCCAGCTACTTTCTGTGTTCTTGGGCAGTTTTCAGGCACAAGCCTAGCCCCAGGTCCCCACTGGGAGAACAGCAGGTAGAGGAAGGAAGCAGACAAGGGTCTTCATGCCAGAACTGAAGGGCGAAGGGCAGAGCCTGGGCAGCGGTGGGGGGGACAGGGAGGCAGCCTCCTCAGGAAGGCTGCAGGGGGTGAGCCTTCAGTTGTTGAGAAGTGTAGTACTTGTTGTCCAAGAGTATGAAGGGAAGGAAATCCCAGATATTGGTAACATGAGCAAAGCCATGAGAGATGGAGGTGCACCCAGTTGGGTGTTCACAATGCAGGTGGCGTGTGAGAAGATGAGGCTGGAGAAGCAAGGAGCAAATAATGCTGGTCTCCCCATCGGCCCACCAAACAGCGAGAGTGGCAGGTAAGTGGAGGCAGGTGACCTGTAAAGGTAGTGGGATTAACATCCTAACAACCAGCAGGGAAACTGATCCAAGTCTGGAAGGAGACTGAAGTCTTCCCGTGTGTCGTCTCCTAAGTGAGGGGTGCTAGGGGATGGACAGGCTCCCTGGCCTCACCTGAAAGGAGGAAAGAAAAGAGAGGAGGTGGGGTGCTAGGGACAGGAGTGCATGCACCCATCTGGAGGACGGCAAGGTAGCATCCATTATGGTCTGAATCTGGGTGATTTCTTGTCCTTAAGAGGAATTGCTGCATTGTTACTTTCTAAGCCCCCAGCGTTTACCTTCCTTCTGCTCTGGAACCTGTGGTCTATCTCAGTTTGGATGCAACTGTCTCCTTCAACTCTGTGCTGATGACAACCCTGCACCATCAGATACAGTGAGGATCCCAGGGTGCATCTGGGCCCCATCGTGGGATTCTGCAGGGCACCTGGCGCACCCCATGTGAGACAGAGTACCGTGTGGTTCTCAAGACGCAGTGGTTTGACTCTGGAAAGGAGCTGCTGATCCGGGATTAGAAGCAAAGGGCTTCATACACCCTGAGGGGAGGCCGTGAGGGTGAGTGGGACTGCATGCATGCCTTGTGTTGGCGTGGACTGGGGTGGCAGGGTGCAGGCAGGGAGGACAAAGCCCCCATACCCATTCACTCTGGGGTTCCAGTCACAGCCAAGGAATTAATCCCATGACGACTATGAGAACCGACATTCTCCCACCTGGTATGCTCACACGAGAGTAACCAACAAGGCAACTGTCCTCAGCAGAAAGGAGCACATGGGGACTAAACCTCACAACCCCAAGATGGAGAGATTGCAGTTCAACCAGTTTGCAGCCAACCACTGCTTTTCACTGAGGAAATAATGAACAGGTACATCATGAAGGAGTATGTCATGAGCAATACTGCACACTGTTTTAGGGAGTCTGGATTCAGAAGTATGAATGCCCCTGTCTCCAAAAATGCCAGCCTGAAGACCCCCTTGTCAATCACTTCAAGAATGTCTCCTTCCAAATAAATAACTTTTCACACCAGGCCACCTGCTTCCTCTGAAATGGGATGCTGTGTTGGTGTGTTAGTATGGTTTCTCCAGAGACACAAACCAATAAGACATGTGGTAGTAAGGAATATGTGGTTTTGTGTCTCTGGAGAACCCCGATATGACGGATGGATGGACAGATGGATGGATGGATGGACGGACGGACGGATGGACGGATGGATGGATGGATGGATGGATGGATGAATGGATGGATTAGATAGATAGATGATAGCTAGCTAACTAGCTAGCTAGCTAGCTAGCTAGCTAGCTAGCTAGATAGATATAATCCTATCTATATTGTATCAGTCCAAATAGGACATATATTAGGAATATGTAGTTCTGTGTCTCTGGAGAACCCTGACTAATGTACTACAGATAGATAATAAATAGATGATAGATACATATTAGTTTCAGATATATCTAGATATGATATCTCTATATATCTACACAGTTATTTATATGGATAGATATAAAGAGATTATGTCTACCTATATACATATCTAAACCTATGTATCTATTGTAGATGTTAATCACGTTTGGAAAGTACCTTCACAGCAACATCTGTTTGACCAAACATCTGGGCACCACAGTCCAGCCAAACTGATGTGTAAAGTTAACTGTCCCAGCTGGTATGCACTACCTTCCCTCTAGAATTTCCATGGGGCAAGAACAATCATCCATCCCCAGAGAACACACATGCTGCGGAGTCCATCAGCCCTACGTGACGACGCAAAGAGAGCTGAGGTGATAGGAAACCAAGGAGGGTGGAGGCTGGGGTGGGGGGAGGACAGACAGAGCCCACTGTTCTGGGGATATTCTCAAATCTGCTCCTCCCCTCCCCCCACCAAGAAATTTCCCTGAAAGCCACTTCACCTTTCAGTTCTGCTCTCTTAGCCTCAGGGGTAGCAAAAGTACCCAATTGCATGCAAGGAAAAACCATTTTTAATGTAATTTACACACACTGAAATGTTCAGATCTCAAGTGGATTATTCCATGAGGTGCTTTGAACATCCACTGAAGAACACAGCACTTCCCTGAGCTGAAATCTGCCTTGTTCCCTCCCCAGACAATTCCTCAGGCTTTGAGGCAAGCACTGATCTGATTTCTATCACCATTGGTCTCCTTTATTTATTCTAGAAATTTGCATCTGTGGAATTGCCCAGGATGTACATTTTTGTGTTTGGCTTTTTCCACTTAGCCTATTATTTTTGAGACTTACACATACTGTGTGTATGTGTAGTTCATTTCTTCTCATTGTTAATATTCAACTGTGTGAACAAAGCATGGTTTATCCATTCTGTTGATCAATAATCCAGGTGTGACATTATAAATGTCCTATTAAAGGCTTTTCATGGACACACATATTTATTTTGGACAAATACCTAAGAGTGATTACTGTGTCATAGGAACTGACAGTTTGACAAAGTGGTTATATTCCTACAAGAACATGTGAGAGTTCTGGTGTCCTTTATCTCTTCCAGGCTCTGCTGTGGTCAACCCTGTGCAAGGAGACATTCTAGCACAGCATGTATATCATTAATAACATTATATTGTATCATAGCCAATACTGCGCTGGGTTTCTAATGTGCAATTTTCTTGATGATTAATAAAGCTGAATAGTTTTTCATGTGCTTATTAACCATTTCGTGTGTGTGTGTGTGTGTGTGTAGTGCCTATTTGCCTTCAACACTTTTGAAACTGTGTTTGTTGCCTTATTACTGAATTCAGGAGTTCTTTATATATTCTAGATACAAATACTTTGTCTTATGAATATATCCTCAGTCTTTGACTTGCTTACTTTACTAATAGTGTTTTTTGATTATTTTTTTAAATTTTTATGAAGTCTAATGTCCTGTTTTTTAAATTTTATGAGCATGCCTTTTGTCTAGTAAGAAATCTTTGCTTATCTTAAGCTCACAAATATGGTCTTCTATGTTTTCCTTCTTTCTTGTTTGAGACTTTACATTTTGGTCTGTCTCAAATAGGATTTTGTATGGAGTGAATTTGTGATTGAGGTTTCTTTTTTTAAAAATGGATCTCGTGCAGGGGCACCTGGGTGGCTCAGTCAGTTGAGCATCTAACTCTTGATTTCAGCTCAGGTCATGATCTCAGGATGGTGAGATCTAGCCCCACTTGAGATTCTTTCTTTCCCTCTCTCCCTCCCCCTCTGCTCACACACACTCTCTCTCCTCAAAAAAAAAAAAAAAAAAAAAGGATCTTGTGCAAAGCACATTTTAAAACCTGAATTACAAGGTATTAATATAGAGCAATTAATATACTCTTTCCTCAATTTGGCAATTAACAAAGATGTTGACGACTGGCTTTCATACACCTGGGGGCATCAGATGGCCCCCTGAGATCTGCCTGCTCTTCTTGCCTTTTCAGCTATTCTCCAGCACCACTCAGACCTATCAGCCACACTTAATAATCACTATCAGTCTCCTTGCCATCAAAATAGTGCTTTCTTCCCATCCCTCCATTGTGTAGCACAGCGTGCCTGGCAGTCTCCAGATGATTCACTTCCCTTGATTTCTTGCTCTCTCTACTTTGAACACACACACACACTTACAACGTTTTTTATATTTATACAAATATGTACCTTTTCTGGTGCTCTTCATTGCTTCCTACAGATTTGGAATTGGAGCTGACATATTTCTTTAGCCTGAAAAATTATTTTAGTGCTTCTTGGAGAGAAGATTTAATAGAGCAAAATGCTCTTAGCTTTTATCTTCTCAAAATGTATTTATTTTGCTCCCATTTTTAAGTTAATCTCTTTATTTTTGAGAGAATATTAGATTCATATGCGATTTTAAGAAGCAGAGATTCCATGTACCCCTTTACTCAGTTTCCTTCAATGATAACATCTTGCCAAAACTGCCTACAGGACCACAGCCAGGATATTATTACTGGTTCAGTCAAGGTACAGAATGTCCACCCTACAAGAATTTACTATGGTGCTCTTTTTTGTAACACCTCACACTCTCTACCCCCTGTCAGTGACCCCTAGTAACCACTAATCTGTCTCCCCTTTCTGTAATGTTGCCATTTCAAGAATGAAATTGTACAGGATGTAACAATTTGAGATTGCCTTAGCTTCATTTGTTAAGGCTATTTTCCAGGATATGGAATTCTGGGTTGACAGTCGTGTGTGTGTGTGTGTGTGTGTGTGCATCCTCTGTCTTTTTCCTGATTGGCTTTTTCTGAGCATTTTGGAATCATGGGTTGACGTCTTTCATCAATTTTAGACCGTTCAGAGCAAATATTTCATTAAATATTACTCTTTCTCATTCTCTTTTCTCCTTAGATTCCAATTACACACCTGCTGGACCATTTGATATTGTCCCACAAATTAAGACATTCTTATCAAATCTGTTTTTTTTTTCTTCTTTGTATTTCAGTTTGGATACTTCCAAGTAACCTGTCCTCAAGTTACTGATTATTTCCTCTGCTGAGTCACTCTGTTATTAAACCCAATAAAATATTTATTTCTGATATATTTCTTATTTCTACTTGATTTGTTTTTATAGTTTCTTAGTGTCTGCTAAAATTCACCACCTCTTCATATCTATTGTATACATTTTCTAGGTCATTTAGCATATTTCTAGTTATTTTAAAGCTTTTGTCAAATAATTCCAACATCTAGGCCATTTATGGGGTCTGCTTCTATTTACATATACTTTCTTGATCGTGATATATGAGAACAGTAGCGACTGAAGTAAATAATATTTCCCTATAGTCACTTCCTTTCTGGTTCAGGCCACTGGCTCGGAGCAACCAAGTAAATGTGTTTTACAGTTAAGCTAGCTCCGAGCTTTTTGGCAAGTTTAGTTATTCACCACCACCTTCAAATATTTTGAGACTGGGCTTAGGATTTTCCATTCTGCAGTGCTTGGGGTCTGGGCAGCAGTAAGAGTTCCCGAATTTTTTCATGTTACCCAAAACACCAGTTTTCCACACCATAAAATCGTTCTGATCTGTAAGTCAACCAATAGTTTTGTACATTGATGGGCAGCTCTCTTTGTTTTCTGGTGCATCCACAGGCTTTGGGATACGTATTAGAGGTCTTGTTCGGCCTGGAGTGCGTGGATGGGTTCTTTCAGCTCTCCCACCCCACCTGCAGCTAACATTCATGGACAATCCCCCAGGTCTCTTGCTCATGCCCAGCCCTTGGTAGCTGAAAAATCCAGAGTGCCTCTGATTAATTTACATGAGGTCTCATGCTCTGCTTCTCCCCTCCTTTTGTAGGTGGCTGTCTGGGACTTGGAGGAGGTGCCAGGAATGTCTGGGGACATTCTCCAGCTTTCTGTCCAGCTCTGATCCTGAGCACTTGATTAAGGCCTATGGGAAAGACTTGCTCTGTGACTGAGGGTCCTCAGAATTCTAATCTGTCAGCCTCATGTGGCTATTAAAAGATCGTTAAAATTCATGCTCACTTCTTATCCCCACCTATGGCAGAATCCTTTTTCTCTTATATCTACACCAAGAATGAGAGTAGCTATGGGCCTTTTCTCGCCTCTGAAAACCTTGCCATTTTCTGTAGTTTAGTTCCTGATGGGATTTTTTTATATCCTAAGCTGAGTGGCTTAGAAAGACTAGGATTTTGTGGGTTATACATCTTGTTTGGGTTACTGAGAGCAAGAGGCTCTTGGGAGACATCTTCTGTGGCTCTTACCTTCTATTTTCTACCATTTTGTCTGAGTTGTCTTCTGTAATTATGTGCAGAGCAACCTTAAACCAATATCTCATCATTTGTAACTTATCTGCTTATATCCTGCCTTCTGGGATTATACTTTGAAATATATATGTGTGTGTGTATCTTTGCTTTTAGAAGTTCTATTTTGTTCTTCACATCTGTTGCCTGATGAATCTCCATAATCTCTTGTTTTCCTGTCATACTTTCATATTCCCATCCAATTTCTTTAAAATATGAAATACCATTATTGCATGTACCCTGAATCTGAGAAATAAGACATATACAAACTCCATAAATCTGATTAAAAACCTACTTTATTGTTTCTGGAAGTTCCCACTCATGGGATGGGTTTTATTTTCTCATCTGTTTAGTAATTCCGTGGGTATGAGTAGGAATTCATGTTCCTTGGAACTTTACCTATGGGGATTCTTTAAGGACTGGGCTTAAAAAAAATCTTTCTTCTAATAAGAATTTGCGTTTGACTCCAGATGCTTTAAATACAATTAAATTGGGATCGCTGTGAACGAATTTGGAGGGATGGGGGGCCATACAAGTGGTGTACATTCCTGCCCAGGTCCACTCAAGTGCAGGACTTGGGGTAGGAATTCTCGTGCAAGATACTGTTTTTTTTGTGTGTGTGTGTGGTTTTCCTTGTTCCACCCATAGCTAGGATGGAGAGGGGATTCTGTCCCTACCTTCTCCTTCTTGTTTTTTTTTTTTTGTTTGTTTGTTTGTTTTTCGTGGCTTAACTCAGAGTTTCATCCCTATCCGTGTCCTGGCTTCATGAGACATGGTTGGCTGTCACTGATGGACCTCCTGCTCTTCTGGCCCCAGGCCTTGTCATCTTTATCCTTCTCTGTGGCCTGTAAACCTCAACCTGTTTGCCACCTGAGACTGGATGACTCCATCCCTTTCTCACCCAGGCAGATTCCAATCCCTCCCCCTATGGATTTCAGCTTTCTTGTCCTGTCTCTCACCTTCAGGAGATTTTCTGATTTTCTGCCACCTCAACTATGCATTAGATTTTCAATGTTTTATTCAGCATTTTTTAGTTGTGCTCCTTGTCTGCAATTCTGCACGAGTCCCTCTTTATCTTTTATTTCTACTGGGCTCTCCTGACAACTAGTGTGCAAGTTTGTGGTTTCCAGGGGCCCTCGGGAGGCATTTCATTCATTCATTCATTTTAGAGAGGGTGGGGAGGGGCAGAGAAAGGGAGAGAATTTTAAGTAGACTCCACACCCAGCGTGGAGCCCAACGCGGGGTTTGGGGGGGTGGATTTAGACTCAGGACCCTGAGATCAAGACCTGAGCTGAAACCAAGAGTCGCACGCTTCGCTGACTGAGCTGCCCGGGTGCCCCAGGCGCCACAGTTTTAAAGCACCTTCAGGATCTGGGTAAGAGCAGGGCAGTCGTGTGTACTTCTCAGATAAGGTAGCCAAGCACTCATCTGGATGCCCACCTTGCAGAGTTTCTGAAGGGGAAATCCTGCTTCTTCCTTAGGCCACTGGCCAGTTTGGACTTTAAAAACATTGGATTAAAGTGACTTTTGTATCGGTCTTTATTTTGGCAGCTGTAAATGTTGAAGTGAATACAGATGTTACTAAGTTTAAAAGTGTATCATTACCACAAACTTACTTTTAGTCAAATTAAATTTCAAACAAACCCTTATGATTTTTAAAAAACATAACTATCATTTCTAATTTTAAATTAATCATTGGGCAGAAATATATACTTCTAAATGATGACTAGAAATTGTCTGGTGTTAACTGTTCTCAGAGATTTTTCAGAGTGAAAGGTGGAGTAAGTCTGTGCAAGCTCAGTAAAGGGAAGTACGTAATCAGGTTTGGAACTACACGGACATGCTGTGAACCAGCCCAGGTTAACAGTGGAAGCGATCTTGGAATTCTTTTTTTTTTTTTTAAGATTTTATTTATTTATTTGCGAGAGAATGAGAGACAGAGAGCATGAGAGGGAAGAAGGTCAGAGGGAGAAGCAGACTCCCTGCCGAGCAGGGAGCCCGATGCGGGACTCGATCCCGGGACTCCAGGATCATGACCTGAGCCGAAGGCAGTCGCTTAACCAACTGAGCCACCCAGGCGCCCTGATCTTGGAATTCTTAATAAGCACTGCTTTCCCCTTTCTGCAGAGAAGAAACACCTCAGGTGTGGACACACGCTGGGGGCAGACAGTGGCCCGGGCATTAGAAAGAGCAGGTTCTAGACTGAGCCACAGTCTCTGCCGCCCCGTGGCAGGTCTGGGGGCAGGGGGCTGACGTTCACCTGCCCGTCCTGCTCTGCCGGCCAGGGCGCATCTGCATCTCCCTTCTTCCAGGAGACATCAAGAGACAACGGGAATGGCTGTAAACCAAGCCTGACCTTTCTGACATCTTCTGTCATGCCTTCGTTCAACCGACCCGGGGACACCCAGCATCTGGGATGCAGGAAACATCTCATCCACGGCCACGGACGCTTCACGAACCAGCAACAAGTGTCTGTAATTCTGCCTAGTGCTCCTGACCAGCCCACATCGTCACTGATGTAGAGGCCGTGGCTTGCTGCCCCCCAGCTCTGGGAGCAGCTACACTGGTGGCCGTGGCTGAGGTTCAAGCAGCCTCTCAGGAGGACAGAGATATATAATAGTCCTCTGTTTTAATAAAAGTAGTCTGCCTTGAAAAACCCTCTACCAAGCAAAAATCTTAAAATTTAATCAAATGAAATTAGGGGCACTTCATTACTTCAATAGTTAACAAAGAGGGGGCGCCTGGGTGGCTCAGTTGGTTAAGCGACTGCCTTCGGCTCAGGTCATGATCCCGGAGTCCCGGGATCGAGTCCCGCATCGGGCTCCCTGCTCGGCAGGGAGTCTGCTTCTCCCTCTGACCCTCCCCCCTCTCATGCTCTATCTCATTCTCTCTCTCAAATAAATAAATAAAATCTTTAAAAAAAATTAAACCATTGGGCGCCTGGGCGGCTCAGTTGGTTGAGCGACTGCCTTCGGCTCAGGTCATGATCCTGGAGTCCTGGGATCGAGTCCCGCATCGGGCTCCCTGCTCGGCGGAGAATCTGCTTCTCCCTCTGACCCTCCTCCCTCTCGTGCTCTCTGTCTCTCATTCTCTCTGTCTCAAATAAATAAATAAAATCTTTAAAAAAAAAATAGTTAACAAAGAATATTGTGATATTTGGGTATAAACTTGAACATTTAAAGCAAGTTTCCCACCCCACCCCCCCAAAAAAATCAGAATCAACAAGAAAGCAATAAAGGCAGAAGAAAGTAATCAAAATAATTCCGTTCCAACGGTGAAAGATTATTAGCTGCCCAGGACCAAGCCACCAGGATCCTGGCAGAATGCTATTAGAGTATTAGTGGGCTGTGCTAATGAGAAGCAGTGTCTCCTGAGCTCAAATTCTCAAGATCTGAATGGGTATTTTTCAGGGACACTGTGTTTTCTATAGAACAAAGTTTTAAGCCCCACCCAAATTTCTTGGGTGACTCTTAGAAAGACGTGATTTACGGTGTACATCAGTCAGTGTACATCATTCTGCACCAAGACAGAAGACCAGTCCCAGGGACGCCAGGAGCCTCGGGAAGTCACCCAAGAATATAGACACTGCCCCCTTCAACCCCCACCCCCCCCTTAGCAACCACACACATGCCTGGCCCTGCTTCCAGCCCAGGGGCTCCAGGGAAGCCACCTTGGGATTGGGTTGACAGGGAGGGGGGAGGGCAAAGCCCCTTGCTTGAAGACCCTTCCCGGGCCCTCCAGGAGCTCTGCCACCCCCAGCTCCTGCAGTCCGTGCTTCCGCGGCAGGCCGTCCCCGGAACCCACCCCAGGGTCACGTCTGGGTTCACTGCGACATGCGTGAGGTCCTTTTGTGTCTATGCTCTTCAGATCCTGGGCTCCCGGGCTGGGCCGGGCACAGCGCTCCCCACCGACGCCGCCTGCACCAGATTGTTTTTAAATCCTGGGCACAAGGGTCTTCTTACTCTTAAGACTTTTCTTCTCCCTCTCCTTTCTCCCCACCTGGCCACATTGTGGAGTTTGAGAGAAAAGGAATTGCCAGGTAAAGGGCCAGGTGTAAAAACAAACCATGCTCCATAACCTCTCCCTTTGCTTAAGTGCACTGAGAAAATGGGGGTGGGTGGGCGGCTGAAGAAAGCCAGAAATAAAGCCACATGAACTGACATTTCTTTGAGTTCTATTTATCTTACTTTGTTTTTTCCAATGTCAGTGTTTCTATTTAGAAATTAAAGTTATAGATTTCAAAATTGCATCAGAATCCAGGACACTAATTTCCTCATCACTAAAGAAATAGGCTTTATGAACGGAAAGACACATGAAATGGTTATTCTGGAGGATCGCCACCATGTTAAGAGCCGGGTTTCAGTCTCCTTAAAAATACAAATTCGGAAAGGTCAGGAGTGAGCGCTTTTAAAACTATTTTCCGCTCCAAGGTAACAAACAGATTTCCAGTCTGCAGAGGCTGGCGCTCGGGTGTAGAGGAGGAGGGGAGGCTGTCCGCACAGCCCCTGGGACTGAGTCACACCCCTCCTTCCACCGCAAGGGGGCTCCCCAGGGACTGTCCCGGGGTCTCAGGTTGGAGACGGCCCTGCAAAGGGACTCCTCCCATTTTATCAGCACTTCTTTTGCCTTTGAAGGTGGGGGCCAGAGTCCTGTCTGGCTTTCTCAGTTGGTCTCTCCCTGGATTTCTCCAGAAGAGACCGGACCCTTGAGCACTTGCTGCCACCACCACGGACCCCAACTCTGCTTTTCTAGATGCTTCCACACTCCCGAGGCTCCGGAATCAGTAAACACCTTACAATAGGCAGGTCCTTCCCCTGGGTCGGTGTCTCTTTCCTCTTCTCCCCCATATCCCTGGGGTGATGTAAAAGCAAATGCTCCAGACGAAATCATGAGAACCTCTGGATTATTGATAGGGGCGCCCCCTGCTCTGCAGCACAGAGCTTCCTCTGCCCAGGGCAGGTACGGGGCTGGCAGGGGCTCCAGGAACAGAAGAAACCCTTTCTTATGTTAAATGCTAAATGCCTCTTTTTTTTTTTTTAAGACTCCACAGTGTTTCTGCACAAACTTATTTTTTTCCACAAAGGAGAAGCACTGTTGAAAAACTAGAGAGATACAGGTCCGGAGACCTTTCTGCCTGCATTAGCACAGTCAGCACTTAACCGAGTCTTCCTATGAAGGAAGTTTCTGCAGGTCAGATTTGGGTTGTCCAAACATTTGCAAACAGGACTGTTTTTGATTAAAAGAAAACGAGTCCCGGATTATATCTGCTAGCGACTGATGGGCATGTCGAGGCGGGCTTTCCCGACTGCGTGCGAGAGGATGTTCCTGGCGCCCGGGGGACACGTGGGAGAGGTGCGCTGACAGGGCAGAGTGCCTGGCATGTGTGGTTTTGGCCATACTGTCAATGGTTCGCTAACTTCTTGTCCCCTTCCATTAGTTCCCACGATCGAGGTGGCCTGGAACAAAGCAGGTGTAAACAGACGCTGACTTGGCTAACTCATTATACAACACATTTATTGCCTCTACACTCCAACCCCCAAAACATTACTAGGTGTTTATTTTTAGAGGATTGTCACAACACCGTAAATAGGATTCCTCAGAAGTCAGAATGGTTCCTTCATTTGGGGGTTTGCTAACTATTTATTAAGGTCGTTTGTAAGAATCTGACTGGTGTTGGCTTGGACATCAGGGAATCATAGAACAGTCATCCACCTGAGTTAGGGGTTCAGGTATACGAGCGTCTGGGTGAAAGCTGGGTTCAGAGCCCCCACACGCCCCTGCCCATCTGCCTTCCCCTCTGGCTAGTGGGCTCCGCAGCACTCCCTGCTCTTCAGGGGGAGCAAAAGCCCCAGTGGGAGCCCCTGCACCCAGAATCCCGAGGCTGGAGCAAAGGAACAGCCCTCCAGACCTGACTCTCCGGCACTTTCGAACGGCTCAACATGATTCAGCTCTTTTGGTCACCCCAGGCTCTCCCATCCCCATGCCCTCCACCAAAGGGACAGCGACCCCAGAGGACCCAGCTCCCCGCCGGCAGGAGAGTCTGCAGCTCAGCTGTCGGTGACCTCTGGGGTCCGTGGCAGACAGCGGTGAGAAGGGTATGTGGCCCCTGATGTTGGCCTCAGGACACCCGCCTGTGGATGTGGCAGGAAGCCCAGGAGCCCGGTCATGGAGCTGTTGGCCCAAAAAGCAGGGCAGGAGGAACAGGGCCAGAGGGAGACTGACAGGCCAGTGTGTGACCTGCTTTCCTTTTTAATTTACGACATGCATACAGTACAAAATCAACATGGAAAATTAAAGTACACTGGATCACAATGTAAACTATTAAAAGTGGGTATATAATAATACATATTTACATATAGAAACATGACAATCAAGTGGGGCAGCTTCCATGAACGCGAAAGGCGCACTGGGCTCAGGGTTTACACATTCGACCCCTCGCTTTCCTCCTCTTTCGTCAGTTGTACACTCGTGATTTAGGGTGAGATTATCCTGGAGCAGCAATTAATGACTATTTGTTAAGAAAAAAATTAACACCCTTAAAGACTACGCGGACAATTTAAAACAAAGAACGACAGTTCTCGACGGCGGGAGGAGGGTAATAGGCTCCCCTCCTCTTCCTCTCCCGTTTTCCCCAAAATGAATGAGGAGGGGACAAGGAGGGCTCAGCCGAGAGCGGCTTGGAGGGCAGAGGCAGCTCTCAGGGGCTCCCCCACTGCTGGGGGTGTGCACCTGGCCCGGAGGATCGGTCCACACAACCGCAGACAGCCCCACTTCGGCACTCAGTGGGTGGGGGGTGAGGCCATGTCCTCCGAGAACCAGGGGTCCGGATCAGCCCGTCAGGCACCCCCCGCCCCTCCCTGGGCCCAGAGCCCCTGGCCGGGCTGGGCAGCACCAGCTTCCCCAGCAGCAGAGTCAGAGGCCCCCCCGGGGGAGGCCAGGCTCCGAGCGTGGACGCTGGGCACGCTGGGGTGTGTGTGCCAGGGAGCCCTGGCCCCAGCATTGTTCCGAAACCCCGAAGTCCTCCATAAGACGCAGACACCGTCGCTCTCCCACAACCCGAGCGCACCACCTCCTGCTGGCGTGTCACTCACAGATCCGTCGCTGCCCACACTGCGCTACTTGATCGCCCTCAACACGCTGGCTCCGCACAGGGACCGCTCTGAAATTCACAAAAATGACCCCGGCACATGAAGACGGGAGTGTCGCGCCATGCAAGCAGGTCCTCGTTATTCTCGAGGCAGGAACAGGTCTGTGTTCCACAACCATGCACTGAATTTCTCTGGGAAAGTAGCAGGCGGATGGAAGGACGAAGAGGAGGAAGGCCTTGAAGGCAGTGGCTGTCTTCCTTTTGAAGTCCTTCCCCGAGGCATCCAGAACATTCCACCCTGAACCCTCGGTGGCATCTTCGGGCTTCAGGAGGCAGGCTGGTTAGACGTACACGTCTGGGCTCTCTGCACACCACAGGCTGCTGACAAGACGGTTCTACGCGAGAGGACACACTGGGAATGTTCTCTGGGGTACCTGGCACGCTCCATGCGCGGGCGGACGTCACTGCTGTTCACACGCCTGGCTGAGCAGACGAGCGCTCGGAGCCTTCCCGCCCAGCAGCGCCACCACCGACCCACCTGGCCGCCTCATTTGTTCATTCCGCTCTAGGATCACTAAAAAATATCCAGGAAAGAACCCAACCAACAGGCAAAATCTGTGCATTTGTAGTTGGTCGAGGGGGGGGAGCTCTCCAATTCCACGGATCTTACATGTTACCCCTTCCACGCATCCCTCCCATCCACTGCCGGGGAGAATGGGCCCAGGCACGGACACGCACTCCACTCAAGGCCCAACATGTGAACAGAAGTAGGTCTCGCTGGGTGGCAGGCGCAGACAGCGCGGCCATGCCTTCTGCCACAGCCCCGCTGAGGAGTCCTCCGTGGCCCAGGCCGTGCCGGCCATCGGTGAGGCTGCAGCGCCCCCTAATGGCCACGGTGCAACTCTTTCCATCCCCAAGTTCAAAAGCCAGGCTCCTAGAAATTCAAATTGTGAGTTACACTGTCACATCCTGTCTTAAGAAACAAAGGGAGCTGTCAGGGTGGAAAATGACAGCCTGAAGTATCTCACAGGCCAGTGGGTTTTGTGCTTGGGATGAAAGGCTGGGACCCCCACAGGCGAGTCCATGGGGACAGGGCTCAGACGTGAGCCGAGATCACGGGCCACACTGCTCGCTGCCCTGCTCACGCCACCGTCCCAGGGACAGCTCCTCGGGCTCCCCCACCCTTAGCACCCAGCAGCCCAGCCTGGAGCACCTGGCCTCCCACGAGCGTCACCAGAGCAGGACGCCGGGCCGGCATGGGCTGCTTAGAGAGCTGTGCGGGACCCAGCTCGGGCCACCCAGAAACTGTGGGCTTCCTGGGTGCACAGGGCCCAGCGCTAGTCTAAGGTACCCCACTCAACTCCAGGGTCAAATGTTCATTCACTTGGCTGTTTACTCATTTGCTTTAAATGATACAACCCACAGCCGTGTTCTGCTTGGGTGCCAGAAATTCAATCTAACAACAGCTCAAAACTGCTTCACCCCCCGAGGGTGCCAGAGCAGTCCAGGGGAGGCCAGGTGTGCTCAACAAGCCACCAAAGGGATGCCGACAGGTGAACTCCACGCACCTGGTGGCCAGAGTACAGCAACCAGCCGAAAATCCCCGCTGCTACCCATCCTCTGCCTATTAAAAACACATACACCTACCGGGGTTAAAAAACGGTTTCGAAGCCTATGACCGACCCATTTACCAGGCAAATCCCCCACAAGCCCAACTGCAAACCTCATTTTTGCCTTAACGCCCTTACCTTTGGGAAATGCTCCCCAAGGTCACCGCCACCCACCGGAGGTGAAATGCAACCATCACCTTGTCTGACCTTGCGGCTCCAGCACAGATGGCCACCTGTCTGCCCCCCCGCCTTCTTAGCCATGGCCAGGAGACAGCTGCCAGGGGGGCCACACCACCGCCACCAGCCAAGCAACTTCAAGTGGGCAAGGTCGTCTCCCTCGTGACCGCTTGAGCATGGGCACACACACCCCCCCCGCTCTAAACAGCCTCCCCACAATGTCAACTCCCCAACTTCCGCCCCATCTAGTCTACCTCCACACTTTTGCCTGTAAAGGCTGCCACCTCCATTTGCAGGTCTCTCGGTTCCCGCATCCCAAACACACACTTAAGATTTGTGACTCCAACCACCAAACCTGTGCACCTGTCCCCAAACCCAGGTGCCCAACTCAGTAACCTGGGAACCTCGATTCCTACCGGTCCCTCTCCTCCAGTGCATGAATTTAGGAGTGATCCTACCTTCAAGATACATCTGAACCCCATGTACCCTTGCTCTTCTGTACCGCCACCACTCTGTGCTCTCCCCAGACTTCCTGAGTGGTCTCGGCTTCCACTCTTGCCCGCCTCCCATCCTCTGGCCCCAGAACAGCTCCAGTGCAATGCGATCGCATAGGACGCCTCTGCTCAAACCTCCATCCAAGCACGGACGAGCCTGGGGCTGCCCAGGTCCCAGTGACGGCAGTTACCTGTGTGACTGAACAAACAACACTAGCCCCCTTCAACAGCTTGTCCAGGCTGCGCCAGCCTCCTTCCTGCACACAGTGGGCTCTTCCCTCCCAGAGCCAGTCACCTGTCTCCTCTCCGGGCTGGCTCCCTCCTCCTAGACCCTAGCTCACCTGCGACCTCCTCAGAGGGACCCTCCTTGACCAATACACAGAAAGACAGGAGTCGCCCCTGCTCCTCCAGTGTGGGCCTCCACGCTTACTTCACTGCACTTACTACAATTTCTGACTGCTTCTTCACTGCGGGGGTGGTTCGGGTTTTCTCTCCCAGCAGGGCACAGGTCTTTGCCAACTGGGCCCTTGCTGTCTGCTCTCTAGCTCCTCCCGCTGAGGCGCCTAGCAGGAGCACATGCTCAGCAAACACTGGTAGAAAGAACAACACACCAACAAAAAGCTTCCGAAGGGCAATGCAGAGTTATTTATAAATCTCAATTATGTCTGTTATAATTACTTTAAAAATACGAGGCAGGAGTAACAAAATAGTCATCAAATATAATTTTTTAAAGGGCAGCAATATTTGTAAGTAAACAAATCCAATCATGAGGGCCAATCAGTACGTAATTATATGGTGTCCAATGTCGCTAAGAGCATCTTGGAGAAACCTGCTGGACAATGGCAATGTAGCATATTTCTATCATTTGGGATGGCCGTTTTATCTTTGGTTAGAGTGGAGAATTTTCCATCTTTGGTAAGAGTAGATGTAATACCCAGTGTCACTCTTCACTGATCAGAACAATCGTGTGCATGGCTTACTTTTATTTTTTATTATAAAAAACACATACAAGAGTTTTAAGAAATGATGAATATATGACAAATCAGAACCACGGTGAGTTATTAAACCCATTTTCTATGTACAAATACTAAAATTCCGAAAGTGGAATATCATCAAATGTGAAACACATTATAGCACGGTCCATATATACACGGCACACACAGAGACCTGCCTGCGCGCGTCTCTGAATCGTCTATATACACATCGCTGACAGAAACCCTGCAAGTGAACTTCTACTCTTCAGCCCTCCTTGTCCTGATACACTGACAGTTTTAAGGACCTGCAGAGATAGGAAGAAGATGCACTAGAGCGGGTCTCTAAGGCTCTCCCAGGTTCTCCTCTGACCAGTTGCGCACTCTACCTTGAGAAACAATTTTGTAGCCCATTTCCAGCTAAGACAGTGGAAGAGTCTTCTAGCTCTTTCTTAGCCGATTTATTTTTCCCTAGTCAATCATTTCAGCGCAAAGTCCAAAATTAGCTCAGGAACCAAATCAATGCTTTTATATTAAATTCATTATAAAATGCCACTCAATTTTAAAAAGCGACTAAAAGGACACTTTCTGCAGCAAAAAAGGGCTAAGTTCAAGTTTTTGTTGTTTGACCAAGACACAATAATACAACCCACATGTCATGGAATCACAACAGCCTTAAGTGAAATGTATGCGGTTTGGGGAAAGGCAGCCCTGCCATGGCTGGCTTCTGTCTCCTCGCCACGGTGACCAGAGCCTCTGGGCATTCTCTCTCTTCTCTGGCTTTCCTTTTGAAACTCAGTTTGTGCTCCGCCAAGCTGGCTCATCTATTCATACTTGAGATATGTAAAGGCACTTCTCTAGACGCAGCGGCGCGGTGCAGCTTAGCCGACCTCCTCTGCGCACAGCGAGCTGACCTCCTCCAGGCAGCTGAGCACCGCGGAAGGCACGCTGTGCGCGGTTTCTTGGCGCCAGGCCTCCAGGATCTTGGATATTTCCGCTGGATTGCTGGGACTCAAATCACAGAGCGCGTACACGGCGGCCAGCTGGATGCCCCACGGGATATCTGCAAGGGAACTTCGTATCAGGCATTACACAAGAAAAGGCTTGTTACTCAGAACGCTTGTGTTGTCCTCCACTGAATTACTACTCACATACAGGACACCCTCTCTGCCGGCAATGAAAAAACAGAAAACCCCGTAATGAAAAACATGAACTAAGCACGCACCTGCAGCTGGGAAGAAACGGAAGCGCAGAGGAGCTGTGTGCAGGCCCGGGAGCCGGCCGGGCCCCCGGACACTGGCACAGTCAGCCCAGAACACGCGCTGCGGAGCTCCGGGCCTCGCGTGCCCGACGCCAAGCTTCCCAAAGCAGCGCTGGAAGCAGCATGCTCCACAATGCAAGTTCGATAAGATGTGGATCCCAGAGCACCGGTCAAAGAAGTGCCTGCACTGGCCACCCACTGGAGGTGTGGATACACGGGCCCCGAACAGGAAGCACGCACACCTGGCACGAGCTGGAGCCCAACGTCACACCCACCGCCGCAGCGCCAGGGCCGGCGGGTCACGGCCAGCCGGAGACTCCGCTAGGGGAGCCCTCCCACTTAGCAGAGCTTATTTATAAGGTGTGCAAGTAACACTTAGCTCGGCCGAATTCTGGTTAAATTGTAATTCAAACCACACGCCAGAAAACCCACAGGCGCTCAGTGTGCGTGCTGAGAACGCAGGCCGCCGCAGCTTTGCCAGTTCCTGCCCCGACCCGAGGGCGCGGCGGGGAGGGGGCACAGGGCACTGCGCGCAGCAACCACTCAGAGGGCTTAAGGGGAGGAATGCGAGGGACTCAGAACTCCTTTCTGTGAACGGAGGTCTTACCTTCGTCCTGCGCGTGCTGGATGAACATACCAATGACGGAGCTAATATTCTTCACGGCGGACGGGAAGCCTTCCTTCAAGCCCAGCTGGCCTAAACGACCTGGAGGACACAGTAAACCAAAGTGCCAACAGCCTTCAGTGAAACGCTCACTTTTCCTGAGACTTTAACATTTCTGTTCTCTTTCCTGCATCACTATTTGCGTTAAGTTCAAACAGGTACGTGTTTCCTACATGAAAGCAGATAAAGGGTGAGGAGCCGGGAGCCACAGAGCACCGTGTGTCTTACGGGGGCGGGGGTGGTGGGGACTGAGAGCACCAATCACCCCCACTCGCACACTCAGGACACGGCACACAGCTTCCTCGGTGAAGGCATCCTGAGGAGTGGAACTCAGGCGAAAGCCCGGCTGCAGCAGGCTCGCTGGGGACGGCGGGCTTCTGCGAGGTTCCAGGACCCCCACGCGCTGCCCAGCAGGCCCGGCTGCGGTCCAACACTGGGCCATGCTGACCCAACTGCGCAGCACAGCGACTCTCAAGTGTGGTCCGCAGCCCCCCGAGTCCTCAGGGTCAAAATGACCTTCACGACAACACAGCTGTCACTCAGGAGTGACCTGCCTTCTTCCCAGGGCTGAGACCAGACGGACGGCAGCAAAGCCAGGGCCTGGGACGACTGTGACCTTGGCACCAACCAGGGCGGCTGCGGCAGGCGGTCACTCCTGAGCACCAGGTGCTCCCGGCACAAAAAGCGGACATGCACATGGTGGAGCTGCTTGACCTGGGAGGGGAACTGGGCACCTCTCCATCCAACCCCCACGTTCCCCTGAAAGAATGACTAACTCAAGCTATTCAGACCGAGACAGACATTTTCTCAGAACTGAACAAAGTGCACCTGTCACTGCAAGGAAATTTACCAATGTTGTCAAAGATAAAATGTGAGCTCTTAAGCAAAACTAAACTTTTGGAAAAACTTCCAACAGCCATCCGGAGCTTGACAGCTTCAAAAACTGAAGACCTCTCCGATGAGACCAGGCATGATATTAATGCTCGTTTTCTCGATATTGTTGGCATTTGGAAGATCTATGCAAATCAGTATTTTCCAAGTGAGCAGAGCAGGTCACAGAATCGTGACTGGGCAAAAGGCCTTCTCCATGCAGGTGCGAGAGCCCTGGGCAGCACGGCAGGAAGGCTGCCCGGGAAGGGTTCAGACTTCACACTGCATCCAGCCTTCAGGGAGTTACCCCTTGTGGTAGGTCAATGCAGTGTCAAAGAAGAATATCCACAATGATCTGAAAAGGCTGTTAAAATACTCCTCTCCTTTTATCAGCTCCATACAAAACTGGATTTTCTTCATACACTCCAACCAAAACAATGTACTGCAAGAGCCTGAGTGCAGAGCAGATAGGTCCATGAATCCAGACAGTAAAGAGGTCTGCGACAAGATAAAGGGCCGTTCTCCTCACTGTTGCTGTTGGGGAAATACTGTTCATGGAGAACGTCCTTTATGTTAACACTGGTTTATTATCAACATTAAACGAATAGCTAAATGTTATTTTCAATTTTGAACATTTTAACACCTGGTAGAAAGGACCTGAAGTGACAGAAGCTCTGGGGGTTCTCACTGGGTCGGGGGGGGGTGGCTGAAGCAAGCAAGATGAGGCCACACAGCTAGCCCCTACTCACCTGGTCCTTCCTTTATTCCAAGGGTCTGGGGACTCGAGCTTGCTTTGAAGCAGAGGCCCCATTCCCTCCCTCAGGACGAGGCCGCATGCTCTTTGCCCCTCCTCGATCATGGGGAGAGAACTCTGGGACACAACTGGATGCGCTCTTATCCATGTCCTTCTCCTGGGTTCTAACGACAGGACCCTGCAATCTCACTGTTCTGGGCCCACTACACACATTCTCAGCTTTGTATGTGAACCCAGGCCCTCAGCTTCATCTCCAACTTGAATATGGAGAAACTGAGGCCCAGGACACTACAGAGACCTTTATTACTTAGTATCCCTGAGAGAAAACAACTTAGGGCAGGTTACATGCACCCTGAATGCTGTGATAGAGAGCAGACACTCAGTAAATTCCTGCTGATGGATGCACGCCTGGAAAATTTCAAACTCAGGACGAAACTATAAACATCTGGATAATTTCAGGGAAATCTTTCAGTGAGGTTGAAAGGCATTATACTTCAGGAATCAGGAATTTCACTTACTGATCACTCAATTATCTGCTTCCAATTAGATCAAACTGGTAACTGTATGAGACCAGATCTGTCCTCCAAGACAATCTACCAGGGGCGTTCAAAACATAACTGACAGTAGAGATGGGGAAGGGACGTGTGCCAAACACAGACGTGGGCTCATCCAGCCCTGGGATTTGAGTGCATTCTCAGATAATACAGAACCCTATTACAATGGCTTCTGTTCTTTCAATTAAAAATGCTTCATGAATTGTTGGATTTTATAAGTGATCTAAATTAATGGAGCTATCAGGGGTACAATAAGAGGAAATCATGACTCAGAGGTAGGTGGCTTAGAGGAAAAAACTTACATATATGATGACAAAGATGATGGACAAACTTGCTGAGTACATGGGAAGAAAAGTCCTCCTACAGAAGGAATGTGAGTCCAGGGTGGCTCAGCCACATTAAAATACAACAAGTAAGAAACGTGGACTTATCCTCCATGTCAAAAACAGCACTGCCCAGCACTCAGGGAAGCGTGAGGAGGGCAGCTGGGGGCCTGCCGGGAAGGTACCTGGGTAGCCACCCATGGTTTTCATTCAAGATTGCAGGTGCAGACGTGCCGTGGGAAAAGCGAGTTGAGATAATTTCAAAGAAAAGGGCACAGGCCTGGCAAGAGACTGGGTACAAATCGACAATGGTTACTTCAGCCGGCCCCACAAAAACCTGCTGTAGGAAACAGTGTTCTCCTAGCTTCTAGGCTCCAGTCAATACCAGATGGGCTACGGGGGGTTAATAAGCTCTTTGGGGGCAAAAAAGGTACCACATAGCTCTGCACTCAACTCAATCCAGCAGCAGGCACACTTCGGTCTCCCTTCCAAGCCTCATGTCTGCCCTGAGACGAGCAGACTGAAGCGGGTTCTACCACTTCTCCATGGGCCCCTGAATCTAGAGCAATGCAAACACTACAGAATGCTCTAACACATCATTGTTGAAGATGTTAGACCCTCATCTAATAATCCCACATCTGCTAACAGCAATATCCAACATCAGACAACACCGAACTGCTCTGACAGAAAGCGTCTTTTATTTCCCATGAAGTGAAAATCCAGTTAGGGTTTAGCAAATCTGGAAATAAGAATAAACACAACTCCTTTATTTTATGAATGATTAGTGATTTCGGTCATTATTATTAAATCACTGCCTAGCAATTTAATTACTTGCTAAATTCTTCAGTGAGTGTCAGCTTCGAAAACTGCAAGAAGGTTCTCTAATGGAGTTTCTTCTTAGAAACAGTTCGAACTCCAAGCCTGACAGGTGTGCAGAAGGGTCCATGCACACCCAACCCTGACAGGACTCCTTAGCACTCTGCCAGCAGGTCTCACCTGTCTCTGCTCCCCACCCTCGGCCGCCCACCCACACCCACCAACCAGCAATATCGCTTCGGTGGCCAGACAGCCAGAGCAGGCAAAGATGCGCCACCAAGGGCCGGCACTGGCCCACGGCACCGTGGCCAGCCTGGCCGTCCCAGCGGCCCCCTCCTGTCTGCAGACCTGAGGACGGCTTTCCAGGCCTGGCTCTGCTGCTCTGAACATCACCACCTCCTACTTATCCACCCTTTGGATCACATTCAATATATGTATTAGCATTCTACCCGACAATGCTGTGAACTATGTATTGTCAATTTTTCCCATAATATGTAACTTACTACATATGACTTTTAATTATGTGAGTATCCATATACATTTTCTAAAAAGCTTCTCAGGCAATTTGGACGGTCTGCCAAATGCGGAAGGCTCCTGAAAGCCAACTGTAGGGGAGATTCATCCATGAGGCTGACCCTCTCTGTCACAGACGCACAGGGACTGTGCGCAAGTCACCAGAAGTGCAGCCTTCCACCCTCCCACACCCGGCTCCTCTCCTGCTACGACCAACACATATGTAACCAAACGCCTCTGCAAACAACAACAGCCAAAATCACACCATATTTTGTAAGTGCGACTTCAAAAAGTTTACCATGTTCTTTTCAAAATTCCGAAGCTACTTCATCTAGGTCGGTATTATCTATTTATGGATTTAACACCCTCTCCCAATTTTTTAATTTTCAAGTAAGTTTTGTAATTTAAAATGTCAGTTCCAGGTATGAACATTTTTCTTGAATCCCTGAGAGAAGATGCGACTGAAAGCAGAGCGAGCAGACCGCCGAGAAGGCTGCCCCTGGCCCTGCTCTGGCCTTACTGCTTCCGGGCCAGGGCCCCCTGAAATAAGGGATGCCACAGACGGTGTTTTGAGACAGTCCCCCAGGGAGCAGTTCATTCACTTCCACACCCTGAGCTATCTTTGCAGGCATCTCTTCTGATTCCCCCAACCTCTCCAGCAATCACCTGGCCCACATGCTCTCTTTTCGGTATCTTCACTCCAGGTGTATTTCTGGTTCTTCCTTGAGAGCAGCCTGGACCATTTCACACATTTACTTGGCACCATGTTCTTCGGTTTGCATGTGAAGGATGCACAGGGCAGCAATATCTGTTTACTGAGATGGTAACACAACTAGCCATTGTGTACATGTCACAGACAGGCCTATTTATGCGACTACTCAGATCACTTAAATATTTGCAAACCTTATTTTCAGTGGCACTATCTCGAAGCTCTAACCAATTAAACGCCAAAGATACTGAAAAGTCACGGTGAATATGTTCTAGGATCTGAGGGGCTACAACATAGGTATCAGATGAGCCTCGATGGTGTGCCCCAGGGGCAAGGGCTACATACTACAGATGGAGAAGTCCACTCTAAGTAAGAAGAGCCTTCCAAAAATTAATAGATCTCATCACTGGTAACTCTGCAGGGCCTGGAGAGCGACTTGTCAGAGATGAGGCAAGGAGGAAAAAGTAAGTAAAAATAAAAAATAAAAAAGTAGGGGTGACAGGGAGCAGAACCAAAAACCCACTGAGGCCCTGCGCACCCAAGATGGAAGAGAATCTATGCCTCATTTAAAATCTGTTTAAACAAGGATTTTAATTTCTGTATATGGGCCTGGAGGAAAACAAAGCTAGTCCCCAGTTACGGAGCTGCATGACTCGACCCTGCCTGGGCCAGCAGAGAAGAACGCAGTGCATGAGGGAGAGAGAGCAGGTTATAGACACCGAACGAGACCTGAGCGTCACTGACCGCAATCCCGTGTGCTGGTGTGCACGTGTGCATGTAAACAGTAAGAAGTGAGCAGCACACGTTCGATCACACGTACAATGGACTGCACGAAGACCTCATCTCTGACAAAGTCAGAGAAAACATCCATTTATAAAGAAAGAACGTGACTGAGGAGAAGGAAGTGAGAATGCATCTAATAGGTGGTGGTAAAAAGCCATCATTACGGTGAGGTTTTGGTCGGCATCTATTATCACACTTTTATTCTCCCACCAAGACGTGATCAATAACAAGAAAACATTTCATAAAACAGACAACTCACCAATCAGCCTCAGTATCGATGCTATAATAATATCAGGAGTATATGCAATGTTCGCGTGTCCTTTTCTGTATTTTATCCACTTATCCATTACAGGCCACAGCTCTTTACTAGAAAACAACAAGAGCATATATATATACATATATATATGTATACTTAGGTACACAGACGTGAAAAGCATGCATGCTCACCATCACTCAAATATTAACTTAAAATGGCCCGTAAGAAATAGACAACTGATAAAGAAGAGGGGCTTTTCTTATTTTTAAATGCCCAATGTGGGGCTCGAACTCACAACCCTGAGATCAAGAGTCACACGCTCTACTGACTAAGCCAGCCAGGCACCCCAGAAGAAGGTCTTCTGAAGATGTAACCTTCTAGGTTAAAATAAGATCAGACACTGGAAGCTCATATACCCTCCAACTATTTCGATATTTGGGCCCACACTGGCTTAAAAAAGGCTACAACTACCTATGCTTGCATCTTTATTCCTTTTTTACCCTTTTTACAAGGCTGTAAGTGGGACTCTGGACAATGTCCCCAAGTCACAGAACTGGAAGAGGCGGGAGACTGGATTTTCGCTTGGGACCTCCCAGACAAACATGTTCTAGAAGCCTCTACCATGTTCCGAGAGGAGCACGGAGCTCAGAGGCAACACTCAAACCACACGTTAGAAACTCTCTACTGACTGGAAACAGTGTCAGCTCCTCTTTGCTTTCTCTTCCTTCCAAAGTGTAATTACTTCTTACA
Source organism: Mirounga leonina (assembly GCF_011800145.1). Classification (NCBI taxonomy): domain Eukaryota; kingdom Metazoa; phylum Chordata; class Mammalia; order Carnivora; family Phocidae; genus Mirounga; species Mirounga leonina. The sequence goes on along the minus strand of NW_023270865.1, from coordinate 3,910,012 downwards.
CGGTATTTACAGTATCAGAAAAGTTAAACGCCAACACGCAGAAGAAAAAGGTAAATCAAAAGCACCCCAAATAATACCTTTTCAGATAACATTACTCAACTAATTCGGGACTTCTCTTTCCCTGTGCTTCTCTAGGCGCACGTACGTATGAGCCCGGGGGACGGGACCACAGCGCCCCAGGCTCCGGGTGTGGCACTGCTCAGGCAGAGAGCCTGCTCAACACTCTGTCCTCTCCCCCAGCGGGGGTGCCCAGAAGCACTTCTGGGGGGCTTACCTGTCACCCTGCCTGCTGGGCTCCCCCGAGGAGTCAGGAGACAAGGCCCACAGGAGGCACTCACAAATTTACACTGACGGCCCTGAACGACCGCACCGCCGCTCCCTTAGTCAGCAAAGCACGTGAGCTACTCCCATTTCACCACCTAAACATCCACTTGCAGCGATTATTTTACTGTGGCAGTATCTCATTGTACAGAAGTACCATAATTCGATTCCCTATCATTTGACGTTTAAATCTGTTCCTAGTGTTAAGGAGGAGAAGAAGAGAGCACAGTTTTCCACAGAACACATTCAAGTATCTCCAGGATACGGACTATCAGTCCTCTGTGGATCCTAATTTTTAATGTCATAAACTCCTTTAAATCAGCCTTTCTCAATCAGGCTTCCAAGAAAATTAAGATCTACAGAATAATCAGCTGAATGACAATTTTCTCCGTTCTCCCATCTCCCATTCTCCCAGAGATGGTATATAGCTAGTGCCAGAATTCTCCATGCACAGAGAAAAGTGGATTCATTACATAAAACAGATGCCCGAGACATAGTTCCCTCCTGAAACCCAGGTGAGAAGAGCTGCTAACGTGGAGTTCTTGCTGTGTCCATTCACATGGGTTTTCCAGAGCATCTGAACGTTAAGATCCAATCATGACACTTCCTCCTACACTAGCCGTGGATGGCTCCCTTTGTGGGCACTGCTGTATGAGCTGGGGACATGCCAGTGAACCCAAACCCCTCCTTCATGAGGGTCACTGCTCCTTGGGAGAGAGACACTAGTTAACAGAACATAATGAAGTCACAGCCACCACAAAACATAAAGCAAGGGGATGTGACAATAATACAAGTCTTTTAATGGGAGTTTTACCAACTCTTACCAAATCAGAACGTCACTTTTAAATGTTTCAGCAGCCTTCAAGAGCAGAAACTCTTCAAACCACAATCAGCAACCATTCGACAGCCTGCCTTCCAATTCAAGAACCCAACGTTCAGTTAGCCGAACAGCCTTGTACCTTATAATGTTATCGTGTGTCCAAATCCATTTTTGATGGCAGCAGAGCAGATCAATGGCAAATATGTACTCCCAAGTGTTGTCACTTAGGTCTTCACCAAATTTTTCACTGGGCTGAAATTCTGTTTTTGGACACAACTGTATGGTCAATAGCAGCTTAGAAACCATGAAACCCACATCCACAGGAGCATTCTAAGCAAATGAAAAAAGAAAAAAAATAAATAAAATAAAATTTAGAGTTCCAAATATAACACATTTACATTAGTCATCTCATAGACTGTAACAAGCACCAAATGAATAATCATTTAATTTTAAAAGACACTTTTCGAAAGTTGTATTTGAATAAGGAACTATGTTTATCTTACTCATAATACTTGTCCTAAGATGATTATAAGCATAGAGGTTGGCAGGTCAGATAAAAAAGCTCCAGGCAGGGGGCGCCTGGGTGGCTCAGTTGGTTTAGCATCCAATTCTTGGTTTCAGCTCTGGTCATGATCTCAGGGTCCTGAGGTCGAGACTGGGGGCTCCACGCTTGAGACTCTCCCTCTGGCCCTGCCCCGCCCCCCTCCCCCAGGGTGCACATGCTTACACACTTGTGTGCTCTCTAAAATAAATAAATAAAATCTTAAAAAAAAAAAAAAAAAAAGCTCCAGGCAGGATGCAGAATCTAGTCAGGTAGAAAGGAGATTAGCTGCAATCCAGATAGAAATGCAAATTTTTATTACCTCAAATCAGAGAAAGTTATAATATTTTTTAAACACTGAAAAAGCTCTTCAATTTCTATCATTCTTCTGACCCTAAATACCAGTCTTTTTACACAACTCCATAAAATCGAATCAGCCAACACCATACTCCTTATCTGGCATCTTTCACACAATCACACGTTTGATGATGCCCATACTGGTAGTCTTAACACTCCTTCCCGTCGGTGAATGTTACCCTTTTACATGATGGACCGGTCTGCTTATCCACTCACCTCCTGACAGACATCTGGGCTATGCAGCCTTAGGCTACCCATGATAATGCTGCTATGAACATGCATGTAACACAGCTCTGTGTGGACATTAATTTAACTTCTCTTGGACAAATACCTACAGTGGATTTATAATTTTTTCTTACTTGTGCTATTTTTTTATTGGGTTTTGTTAATAAAAATAAAAACTAAATAGACGGGCCCTTGGATGGCTCAGTCGGTTAAGTGCCCGACTCTTGATCTCAGTTCAGGTCTTGATCTCAGAGTCATGAGTTCGAGCCCTGCATTGGGCTCCACAATGGGCGTGGAGTCTACATAAAAAAAATATATAATTCAACAAATTAAAAATAAACAGGAAGAGGGGCGCCTGGGTGGCTCAGTTGTTAAGCGTCGCCTTCGGCTCAGGTCATGGTCCCAGGGTCCTGGGATCGAGCCCCACATCTGGCTCCCTGCTCTGCAGGAAGCCTCCTTCTCCCTCTCCCACTCCTCCCGCTTGTGTTCCCTCTCTCGCTGTGTGTCTCTGTCAAATAAATAAGTAAAATCTTTAAAAAAAATAAAAATAAACAGAATGCTTTCAATCTTATACTTGCAAAAGGCTGGAATTATTTGGTTCTTCAAAAGATTAGGCAAAATTCAGATGGAATCTACACATGCTTTTTATACAGTAAATTTTACATCAACGTTTCCACTTGTTTTATGATAACTGAAAACAACTGGTTTATCAAGTGTTCTACCTCTAAAACCAAATGTGATAATTTTTATTTTGCTAAGAAATCATCCTCGGCTTCCAAATCTGTCACTACAGAGCTGCAGGTGGTGGTCTTCTCAATCTTTCTATATCTGGAGTCTGTTTTCTTTCTCATTTTTGAAATCCTCAGTATTTTCTATTTTCTCTTTTTTCATTAATCTGACCTGGAAGCTATCTGTTTTGTTACTATTTCTTAAAGGCAATGCGTTTTTCTTCTATGTGTTCTTTTGTTCTCTGCTTCATTACTATTACCTTTTATACTCTATTCCTTTTTTCCTAGATTCCTTCTCAGATATTTAATTTCTAAGATGATAATCAGTCACCTTACTATCTAATAATGAAAACATTTAAACTACCTTAATGAGTGTAAGTTTTGTAAAAACTAGAGATCTTTGGTATGAAGGGTTTTCCTTTCCAATGACTTTTAAAAAATTCATTTTACTTTTGGGTTCCTATGTATTCCCAGATTGTCCAGGACCACATACGCCAACTTTCAAGTAGTGTTTATGGAATCTCTGAATTACTTAGAGCGAATTTCACTTAACTACTACCAGAGAATCTTGAGTATGGAATCTTTACTTCTTAAGAATTAAAGTTTTCGGGGCGCCTGGGTGGCTCAGTTGTTAAGCGTCTGCCTTCGGCTCAGGTCATGATCCCAGGGTCCTGGGATCGAGCCCCGCATCGGGCTCCCTGCTCCGCGGGAGGCCTGCTTCTCCCTCCTCCCTCCTCCACTCCCCCTGCTTGTGTTCCCTCTCTCGCTGTGTCTCTCTCTGTCAAATAAATAAATAAAATCTTTAAAAAAAAAAAAAAAGAATTAAAGTTTTCATGTGGCCAAATTCATGACTGGTTTTATAGATGTGCCATAGGCATACAAAGAAATACATACTCTTCATTCAAGTTTACATTATTTATTACTGAATTCCACTGTTTCTACTCATTTTTGTCTATCCGATCTGTTGAATTCTGTGAGAGAAAATTTGGAAGTCTTATCTTATAATGGTATTTTTACCCCAAGTATTACTCAATTTTTTATACCTTTGACTTTATATTTTTATTTGATATGATATAGAGCAAACGCATTTATTAAAATTCTATTTTCTTTATAATGTCTTTTATCACCAAATTACCATATGTGGTTTCATCGTGACCAGGCCAAAGAAGGAAGACCAAAGCAGATGCAAGTCCCCCTGCAGAACCCTGGGGGGAGGGGCCTTGCAGGTATTGGGGGAGGGAGCGTGACTGAGGCAGGTCAATGACAGGAGGTGGAAGGGCTCTTCCGACTAAGCCGCTGACCTGAATCCGATGGACCCTCCCAGGACTACTACTACTCTGGTTTGTCTAGATAAGTTGCTGAAAAGATGATTACAGACTTGCTTTTTAGTATTTCCTTAACTTTTGTTTACTAATAGCCCTTTCCTTTACTTTTCATAAGAAAATAGAAGACGGGGCACCTGCATGGTTCAGTCAGTTGGGCGTCAGGATTCTTGATTTAGGCTCAGGTCAGGATCTCAAGGTTGTGAACTCATGCCCTGCATCAGGCTCTCTGCTCAGCACGGAGTCTGCTTGGGATTCTCTCCCTCCCTCTCCCCTGTAACCCTTCTGCACTCTTTCTCTCTCTCAAAAAAAAAAAAAAATTCCCTCTGCTCCTTCTCCTGCACACACGTGCACACACTCTCTCTCTAAACAAATAAAAAACCGAAATCAACCCCTCACTGAATTCGACATCTCAGAGTTTAGCACTGTCAATTCAACTTCCAGAGATTGTCACTAGATAAACAGCTATAACATAAAAGAACACCAATCTAGATGGTATATTAGCACCCAGTTACCAAAGAAAATAATAAAAAAAGGAGAAGAACACACAGGAACAAAATACTTAAATAAAAATTCCATCAACCAAAAAGAAAAATACACAATATTAGATTAAAAAAAGTCAAAACAGGAAGGAGTTGCAATGCCATTTTTCAGCTCTCCAAGTGCCCACCATAGAAGCAAATGCCATGTAGCTCCTGTGAGCCCTGCACACACATGTATATTCTACACGGTCATCAGTTGTAGATCAGTGAACAAAATAAACTTCTGTTAAATTAACACAACACCTCCATCTCCAATTCTTACCAAAGTGCCTCATGCGTATTTCCCGAACTAAATGCATAAGCTTAGGCTAAAATGGTATTTTAAAGGATCTAACAGGAAGAGTCCTGTCTCTAAAATGCCTATGAACTAAGTCGACACTAAATACAAAGCCAAGTAAAAACATTCATGTGAGATCTGCAAGTAAGGTCTGACAATTGAGCAATAAAAACAAACCTCACCTTTTCCCAGTTGAGAAAGGCTCTCAAACAGTTCCGAACCTCTCCTTTAGCACGTTGCCTGGCAACCAACTGCATTGCCTTATTAATCACCGATTGGGAAATAAATATATCATGCCACATGTTTGCAATGAACAAAGTCAATTTCTCTGACTCTGGAAAATCTATGAGAAAAAACACAAAAAACCTTTAGGTCTGATCAAGTGAATAAATTACAAGCTAAGAACTTACTTTATTTAATAATTTCACTTGTGCCTTGCAAGGTCTCCTAACACTGAAAGGAGGTGCCTGAGGAGGCCCTACTTCTTACAAATCTGCTTCTTTCTTCCCCAGCCCCTTCACTTTGGCAAATCTTCCTTAATTAAATTTGAAACGTAATACCTGGATATACAGCACTGTCTTATGAAAAGAACCATAAAATCCCAAACATGAAGCAAAGGTAAGCCTGTCTCTCCAGACTTCCACAACCCTAGAACCTCTCCATTTGTGAAGTGTCATTCAGGCGACTTCTTATGCATTTGGAAGACAGAACTCACCTGTGAAACACATAAAAGGCTTTTGATTTGAAGAGATGTTTTTATACATTACGGATGATAATCTTCTACTGTGAATGCTCTTTCCCATGGTTGGCTGTTTGTTTAATCAACCTAACCCACATGCAGCTCACACACAATAAAATATACTCTTCTTAAGCACGCAGTTTGATGAATTTTGATGAATGAATATATCCATGTAACCCATACCACAATCAACAGAGAACATTTCCATCATCCCAAATTCCCATGGCCTGACCCCTTCTAGTGAGTCACGTCACCCCAGATACAGACAACCGTGATCCGCTTACTGCCACTGGAAATTAGCTGTCTTTCCTCAAATGTTCATGAATGGATTCGGATAGCACGCACTCTTTTCTGTCTGGCTCCCTGACTCAGCAGAATGATTCTGCAATTCATCTGTGTTGCCAAACACATCAGCAGCCCCTCACTCTGCGTGGCCAACAAGTATTCAACTGCTTGATACCGCACACCTGTTCTTCCGTCACCTGCTGACGGACGTCTGTCTCCAGCAATGGGCAGCTACCAGTGAAGATGCTGTGGCTATGTGAGTACCAGGCTAGGTGAGGGCAGTCTCTACTTCTGTTAGATAAGGACGTGTGAGTGGGATTTTGAGGTCATACGATAAATGGATATTTTGATTTTATAAGAAACTGTCCGTGTTTTGCAACTTGGTTGAACCAGTAGACACAAATTTTACCGTTTGGCAGGAAGCCACATCTTGTGTTTCCAGAGCAGATAAGTCAAAGCAGAGGCTCACAGTCTATTCTGACCAGCTGTTTCGGAGACAGAATGTCCTCCCGCCCCAGGACCTTCCCACATGCTGCTCCTTCTGCCCGGCAGCCTCTCCCTCACGTTTCTCGTAGGCACTCACTGGCATCGAGCTTCACGCCTCAAGATGAGAAGCCGCTCTGACCAGGAGAGCTTCCCTGACCCCTCAGACTCTCACAAAGCCCCTTCCACGGCACGGTCCCTCACGCAACAGATCCACAATGGCTGCGTACAATGCGTTCTTGTGGGGTAGGGATAAGCAGGGACAAGACAAACAGAATTCCTGCGCTGACAGAACACACAATCTGGTGAGGACAGAGACAGCAAACAAAAGGGTTCAGGCTACAAGGCAAGGGGATAAGTGCCCATGAAGAAAAAGCCAGGAGCCTGGAGGACGAAGAATGGCTGTGGGAGCCCCAATAATGGGGAAAGCTTCGGAGGGAGAGCCTGCGCCCCAGGAGCCTGAAGGGAGAGGGGGCTGGCGGTGTGTGACAAGAACAGAACCTCAGTGGGGACTCAGCAGTCCCCGCTGCTCGCCTTGCTAGTACCTGCCACTGAGGGAGCCCCACGAGCGCTGGGGCCACGTGACTGGCGAGGATGGGCCTCACCATACGGGCGTGTCTGCATCAGGTTCCAGTCACCATCCAGGCCCTACGACCTAGCGAGCACCCCGTGAACTACTATGGAGTCCACCAATGACTGAAAGAATAAACAAAGACACGAAGAGGGCAACAGACGGCAGCCTCATTCACAGGTCTGCATGCTATGGGCACATTCCATTACCCGCTTCACAAGCCCTGTGAACATCATGCTGTTAGGATGAAAAACCTTCACTGTCGAGAGAAGACTTTCTGATATGAAATTAAATTGCATTTGTGTATCATTTCCGTGTTTACAAATGTTTCCCCTGAGGATGTCCTATTACAAAGGATGACTCCTGATCTGCCCCGTTAGTGGGGATGGAAGCAGAGGAAGGGAAAAGGGGACCCCAGGAGAGCCCTCCTATCCACCGCCCTCTGGTCCTCTTCTTGCCACGGGCTCCCGATTCCATTTTAGAGTTCTGCCTTTTCCAGCCAGGGATGCAGCAGTGTGGTCTGTCATTGACTTTACAATCATTCCCTTATCTTGTGTCGACTGTATCTGATTCTTCAGTAGATGCACCAAGAAGAGACAAACAACACAGTAATGAGAGACCCTAGATGATATACCAGCGGAAATGTATGTGCTGATATAAGAAGTAAGTTTAAGTCATGTAAATTCTCCCACTGAAAACCAGGCACGGCTTGGCACAGCTAATGCCCTTCATGTCCTCTGGTAAATGCCCAAACATTAATGCTATTTTCAAAGATATGCAGCAATCACTTAGCTGCAAATACAGATCCAAGTGTAATGATGAGGTAAAAAAGCAGTAGCAGACTTCCAATACAGAAATGTCACTATCTAAACATACCTTCCTTAAGTAGGCTGTAGCAAAACAAACGAGCTCTTTCCAAGTCTCCAAGTTGCCGACAAATACCCACATACACTCTGCAGAGGGCGTGAATGTAATTGCGCTCCATAGAGATCTTCTGAATTTTTAGTTCTGAGAGAATAGAGTGAAGCAAGCACTCTGCTAAATGCTGGATTGGAGGGGAAAAAAAAAAAGAAAGAAAGAAAAAAAAGGCAATGTACATTGGTATTTCTTTTGCCTACTGAAGAACAGCTAAAAATGACAAAATTATCTATTAGGGCCGTAAAATGGGCACCGTATCAGACAGGAGAAAAGAGCAGTCACTGTGGCCAACCACCTGCCTGACTCGGCCGCGAACACCCCCCGCCTGGGTGTGCGGGGCAAGAGGCCCAGACCGGCGGGCTGCCTGTAGGTGCCACAGGCCACGTCCCAGCACAGCTGCCTGCCTGCCGTCACAGCCACCACGCCAACCAAGTCACTGCCTTGGTTTTGCTAAAATAATTTTGTGTGTGTGCATTACACCCACTCTTAATGCTTCTCCCATTCCTGTTTTCTGAACGCTGATGTGCCCTACACATTTATCTTCTTTAGGTCTTACAAAAACTGGGCAACGTTTTTTTTCCTACTTAAGGAAAAGGGCATTAAATAATTTGGTCCATTTGTTCATCTGAAAATAAATATCTTTTCAAAGCAACATGTATTACTCTGTTTCCTGAAAGTAAGCAATCTAAAAAAAATACATACATATTTACACTAGTATGACTCCAAGGATGTGCAGATAACCAATACAGCAGGATCCATGGGGCACTGGAAATAATCCACACAAGGTGTTGACATGGACACTTGGAAAATATAACCCTGTAAGAGTCCTAATAAACCAGGTGTGTGAATCTGCACAATGCTCCCACTTTAACTGTCCCTATCTTGAAACCAGGATTTGTTCCTGTTTCATTTGTGACAGTCATTAAAGGAGGGGCAGGGGAACCCCTCGCTCTCTTTCTGGAAGACCCTCAAACTCTCAAATGTGTGTTTGCTATTCACGGAAAAGAAAGGCTCTGTTACAGGAGCATAATTTGATGCTTTGGAGCAAGTCATTTCGAGCCTTTAAACATGCCAGAATTGGTGGGAAAAATGCAACTGCAGTCCTGACAGATACTTTTACTTCTTCAAAATTTTAAGGTATTTGATGAATACAAATGATCAAGTCGCCAGTGTCTTCTCACACCTCAAGTGTACAAAATGCTGACTACAAACAAAGTAGAGGTCACAATGTCTATACGGATAACTGTCGATCTCTAAAATAAAATTTCTGTTCAGGGTAATCTACCACTTTGCTGATAGCAGACAACCTATCTCTGAGGACATGTAATTCCTAACGCTCTTAGAGAAAAGCAGCCACGTACCTTTTTGGTTGTGCTAAATTCATAAACAACTTCCTTCTCTTGATCTCTCATTACAGGCTTTTTAGAGATATTTCCCACATACACGTGACTCCGAATGACAGGTAAGAGATCAAAAGATGACTCTGCGATTTTCTTCAGTGCACCAGCTATGGCTTGGTCATGGGACTCTACGGTTTCTTTTGGGTTTGGAGGCACCTGTGAAACCGTACTGATGGTCAGAAGAGAACTTTCTTCCTCTGTCGTCACACCTTCAGCTTGAGGGAGGTTCCTCCGGAGGGTCTTGCTGACTCCTTCTGCAGTGGCAGCCCCAGTTTCTGGTTCTGGGGACCCGCTGTCCAGCCGCAGTCTTTTGGCACTCCTCAGTGTAGATGCAGACAACGTCCTTTTCCCACCTGCATCCTGGCGAGTCCCCCCATCTCTGGACTTCTCTTGACTACAGTCGCTCCCTGAGCTGCCCCCCGTCTTAACAAAGGCCGTGGACGTTGAGGTAATTGCCTTGAATCCTGTTATAGCGTTGACAGGCCCTGCTAAGCTTTTACAGTCTGCAGACGGACCTCGAGTGAGCTGAATATTCCCTTTGAGGATGTTGAGGGTGCGGGCCCTGGCAGACAGCTCTGGGTACATGGTGTCAAGGATTTTAACGGAATTCTCCTGGGGTCCGGCCACAGCCGTGTGGGCAGGTGCCAAGGGCGGGAGGCGGCCAGGCACGGGGAGGGCATGCTTTGGGGTCGCAGCACAAAACTGCAACGGTGATGACAAGATCCTCTCGCCGGCCAGGGCAGTGGATGGGGACGGAGATGTGCACAGCGGGGAGAGGCATCCCGGCTCTTCTGGCAAAGGAGACATCATAGGAGGCACTGGGATTTCACACAAAGGAGAAATCTGGCCAAGAGGAGAGGTAGGTGAGGAGGGAGAGGAAGTTACTATCAGAGGAGAAACTGGTTGCGAAGTCCTTGGAGGTGTAGCGACCAGAGGAGCGAGCAAGGGTGGCAGGGGAGGCCCCACCTCCTGCCGGATTTTACTCAGAGTATCAGAACAATCTGTAGGAGTCGATGTGTCAGCATTGGCTAAAATGGTCTGAGTTTGATTTTTCTGAGTTTTTGTGTTCTCTCTTTCTCCTGAAAATGACTGAGAACCTTCACTCTGATTAGCTTCAACTCGGCTGGATGCTAAAGCCTTTGCCGGCTTGTTTGATTGATCTTTGTTTGAAATCTTTGATCGATTCTTATTTTTGCTGAATGGCTCTAGTTTCGAGTTAAAGTATGTGTGATCAGATGCAATAGTCTGAGACTCAAAGTTCTGATCATAGATTTCAGAACTAATCCTTACACTAGGTTTGACAGGCCTATTGCGCAAACGACTTTTATCGAAGTTGGTGCTCTGGCTGCTGCTGGAAATTTCCTCTTGGGCACATGACAGGTTGCTGCCACACTGGGGCTCCTGAAATGGACGGCCAGGGTGACTGGTCTCTGGGGACTTGTCCAAGGAAGTAACGGAAAGGAAGCCAGCTCCCAAATCTCCTCGATCTGGAGAAACAGGAATGTCCTCGGGACTGTCACACAGTATGACCTGGTCCACATTTGGCATGAGAGCGACCCCATTTATGATGGTCCAGTGGTCCCCCTTTTCAATGACGAGATTCTGATCCTTATTGATGAGCACGTTTATGACTTCGGAGGTCACTGTTGATATCTGACACTGAAATGTCGTTTCTGCCCCCTCCTCGGCATTGCCCTCCATGGTCTGCCCCACCATGGAGTCAGAGCGCTGGGGGGAGGGCTCTGCCGGCTCCGACAGGACCTCTGCCCCACCACAGATCGGGCTGGTGACATCGGGAACACCCTCAGGACTGCCTGGAGTGACTTTGTTACTCAGTATGCCTCTGGCCGGAGAACGGCCCTTGCTGGCCACGCTGGCTGTTGGAGGGGGTGTTCCTGAAGGGTCTGGCAGGAAGCCACTCACCTCCTGAGGTGGGACGTGCTCTCGGACAGGCTTAGTGGTCAGGCTGTCATGCGTATTTAAGAGCACCAGGTTACTGGCGTCTTTTCCAGGAGAGCTCTCACAGCTGGTCTGAAGCGCCTGGCCGACCCTGGTGAGTACCTCAGACAGCGTTTCCAAGGAACGCCGTGTGAGTTGATCCGTGCTCCTCAGAGGACCGTCATCTTCCTCAGATTCAATCCACTCTTCGGAGGTTTCAAGGGTTTCTTCTTCACAGAGCTGCTTTCTGTACTTCCCTCCTGAGAGCTCACCTGCCTTTAAGTCTTTGTTCATTTCTTTATATAGGGTTCCTTTGCTCGAACATTCTGAAACAGAGTCCCCTGAACTATAATCTCTTAACTGACAACTTTCGAGAAACATCACGACCTCTGATGTGGAAAGTCCGTCTACCTCAGAAAGAGTACTGATGTTGAAGTCCTGCAGCGCGGAGGTCAGACACCCCACCTCAACAGAAGGCCTGGGCTCGGCTGCGCCAGCACCTTCGGCTCCTAAATCTTTTCTGGAGGCACGGGCGGCACCTTGCTGTCTGTCCCCCATCGCGGCTTCGGACTCACTCTCCCCCTCGCTGCAGCTAGGTGCCTCACTCTCCTCCACCTCTGTGTCGCCACCGCCTGCCTCCCGAATGCCCGTGTAACACAGAGCCCCAGCGAGGCCACTCTGGGGGACAGCATGCGTCTCTTCATCTTTCCTGAGAATGGCCGATGGAAGAGCAGTCCCTGTAGTGCCTGGACCTTTAGGAGAAGCACTGCCAGGAGTCTGAGATGGCAGCTCTAGAGACTCCAGGCTCTGCTGGACACGAGGAGAGTCCTCTGAGACGGCCAGGGCCTCACCACTAGATCTGCCCGTGCCACCAAAGGGTACTTCGTCCACAGGAAAACTTCTCGACGCTGGCACTTCTGTGGCGGGAAGGAGTCGATCCCCACCTAGCCCAGACGAGTCCAGATCCGTGGCATGAAGGAGCAGACTTTGCTTCTGCACTTCTTCCTGTGCTGAGGCTTCCGTCACAACGTCTTGGTTTTGGACCGGGATGTTTTTAGAAGAGAAAGACAGTCCGCTATTTGTGGAACAATGAGAATTTCCTACTGGTAAAGAAGCACTTGGAAAACTGAAGTCTAATTTTCTCCACGAGGTGAAAACTTGTGGCGAGGTCCCTTCAGTAGCAGCCGTCCCCTGCGCATCCCGTGCCGTGTCCTCTCCTTCTCTGCCACGTCTGGCTACAGATGACATGGATGCAGCCCCAGAACCGGCACGTGCTGCCCCGAAGGCAGATTCAGTCCCCCGCCTCCAGTGCTCCGGTCTAGCACTCTGCGCCGTGTCAGGCCTGGCCTGCTTGGTGATCACGGACACTTGGTTTGGCAACAGCGATGTAGCAGCCCTGAGCCCCACAGCATTATTTTCTCTAGCAAGTTCAGGCTTGGATGTGGATCCTCTACTCTCTAAGGGTGGCACTGCCTTTTCTACCTGATGGTTGGTCTTCTGTTCATATTCTGACTTAGCTCTCATCCTTTCTTCCCCACCTCTCCTTAACAGATCACTATGGTGCCATGAAGGGCTTTTAACAAAACCAAACCCACTCTTGGTCAAGCCACACTGAGACTCTAGCAATGGTGAAGAATCCGCCCTAGTCAGGGGGAGCTCAGTTCTGGGACCCTGACTTCCACACTGTGCCTCTTTCATAGCTTTTATAAATACTGACTGTGCAAGTGAACAGACTTTGGGCATGCCTTTCACAACATTTGTGCACCCGACCTCACTGCTGCTCTGATTATTAAAATCTGACGCTCCCAACTCAGGGCTCAAAGCACACAAGCTATTCTCCAGATGGTTCTGTCCGGCAGGACACTCTGGGGGCTCAGGCTGCAGATCTAACATGTTCAAGGTTTCAGCTTGTAACTTTTGTTCAGAGTGATGCAGTTCCATAGGGGTAACTTTAGCAGGAATGTGTAGATCATGACCATACTTTAACCCAGAGGAAGACGGGGAGTCACTGCAGACAGACGATGTTCCCGAGGTAGAAGAGGAAGAAAGCCTGGCGTCAACACTGAGCCCTGTGACACCCATTGCATCACCTGCATTGTCCTCTGGTTCAGGTGATGCTCCTAAAATGAATCCTTGAACATCTCTCTCCTTCCCCAATACCCTACACATTCCCTGAAAGTGGTCAGAGATTGACAGATGATCTGATTCAAGAGGGATTTCACTAGTTAGCATCCACTTAGTAAGCTGTGATTTGGGTGATCCTATCATTTTGGATAGCAGGGTTTTTCCTTCAGATTCCATGAGCTCACTGAATGGCCTCTTGCCGAGGGGAGAACACACATCAGACTTCTGGAGGGCCTCTCCCCTGCCCTGTGCCCGGCTGCCAGACGACGTCTCAACACACACATTTCTGATGGGCTCATGAAGCATGTTCTCAGTCTGCACTGACTTATCCGCCTCTCTAACCTCTCTCTGTCTTTGTGCCTCATCTAAAACGCCTCTTCTCCTATCACTCGTCGATTCAGATGACACCATCCAGTGTTTCTCACGAGCTAAGGAGTATGTGGCTGAAGGCTCTCTCAGTGTTGCTGTGAATGTCCCAAACCCGACAGTTGTCACTTCATTTACTTCCAATGTAGTCAGAGCTTGGGTGGCTTCATGTGATTTGAGCTTTTCCTCCCAGGTACCACTACTTCCTTTACTTTTTCTGGATGAACCAAAATACTGTGATTCAGACGTCTCATCTTCTGAAACAGACTCAGCAGAATTTCTATGTTGGGACGATTCATTATCACTGGAATCTGTATACTCTCCAAAGTAGGTTTCCTTAAAAATGAATGAGTTATTCTTATTAGTTAAATATTAACTGAACTTACTAAACACAGCTACCAATTAAATGCCTTAAAAAAGTGATTCTTACTAAATACTAATTGAACCTACTAAACGTAACTACCCATTAAATGCATTCTTGAAGAATCCTTTAAAACACAGCGAGGAAAGGGTAATTCCCTGTCTGGAAGCTAGCGGTAGGTAGACGAACTGCAGTCTGAGCACCAAGCTGCCGCCGTTTCCCTGACCTGTGTCCCCGAGTCCCCCAAACTCCCACCACTCGCTCCTCCCACAGGAGACACAGCCAGGATTAGGTCTACTCTGCGGAGGCCAAACATTCCTAGTCTCCAGCTCTCCCTCCCGGTTCCTGGCACAAAAGGTGTCCGACTCTGGCTGCACAGCCTCTCGTCCCCCTGCTTCCAGGTCACTCCTCCGCAGGCGTCCAGCTCCAGCGCAGCGGGACCGGCCACCACTCTGGGGGACGTCTTGTACGTAGCTCGTGCCCACAGGTCCTCGTGCCTAGCCTGCGTCTGGGATGTCGCTACCAAGCAGACAGGCTCCACCTCTTTCAACAGTATGCACACTGACACTGCTCCTTCCCACACAGCCCGCTCTCCATCTCCGCCCCAGAAACCCTAACCACCCCTGGGCAGCCCCTGCTGTCTTGGAGGGACAGCCCCCACCACATGGCCCAGCAGGAGAGCTGGTTCCTCAACCGCCTGGCCTCCTTCTGAGCACCACACTCATGGTTCTAAAATCCTATTGCACGAGTCCCCTTGCAAGCCCCATGCATGCCTCGGAGCCACACCTGACACAGCACCCTCCCACCCACGCAGGGCTGCTGCTTTTCTTTGCTATGTTCCTCCCCACCTCCTCCACCTCCCTAAACACCACACTGAAAACCTCGTCAAACGCTACTCATTCACCCTCATAACATTTCTCAAACCAGCCCCACCTCTTGAACCCAGTGCTGCTGCAGGGATGAGAATTCGAGAATGGCGGCAGCTGCTGATTCAGTCCCAGGGATCTCCCCTGCTATGCTCTTGCCTCTGTCCAGACTACCCCCACTCCCTACTCGATCACACGGAATCTAAATAGAAACTTGCAACTGAACATCTATCATTAAGTCCACTTCCCAGGATCCACCAAGGACTTCCCACTGCCTTCACGATAAAATGGAAAGTCCTAAGGGCACAGATGGCCTCTGCGGACCTGGGAAGTGTGAACATTCTCTGGCACAAACTCACCTTCAATCCCATGACTCTATAAAGAGCTCCCCCACCTGAAGCACCCCCGCCCTCCTGAACACTCAGCTGGGCCTTGTCTTCCCAGAGCATCCTTGCCCCCTCCAACCGCCTCCCTCAGGAGCCAGCCTCTGGCCTGTGTCCTCTCCAGCCGGTGTGCCCCCCAGCCCGGCAGTCTCTACCAAAGTGGTGCAATTGCCTGCTCCCTCCTCCGCCCAACTGCCACACAAGATCCAGCAACTGGTAACCATGGCCTGTGTCACGTCCGTGTTCCCAGGCCAAGCGCAGCCCCCGGAACAGAAGAGACGTACACTGCTTCCTGAAAGAAGGGAGTGACTCAGAGCAATGCATTTATCTGCTCCTTAAGCCAAAAAGCATACAAATCTGCTTCTCAAGACTAACTTCCTAAGAATTTACAATAAACCATTCTGCAAACACATGTAAAGGTGCTGAAGTCATCAAGCAAAAGCGGGGAATTCGGCAAACACAGGTTAATTGGCATGTATGCTACGTACATGGATTCCCCATCTCTGAAAAACTCCAGACCCGCAAACGTGCACTTAATCCATTCACTGCATTAGGTGCCAGGCGGCAGAAAGAAGAACAATTAGAACACAGTCCTCCCACATGGGACTGCGAATTTGGTTGTGGATAAAGACACACAGAATGCAACCTTAAGTGAACATGTCATGTGATCCACGTTGATCCAAAGAGCGCTGGCATGCCCTAGTCAGTTCTCACATCTGTCCCCAGTAAAGTCTGGTCTGAGTATCACTGAGCAGCACTCCCTGAGTATGGCTAAGGTGTCAGGATGGGGAACGTGCCCGCATGATAACTCAAATGCCAAGTGCAAACTCACAGGTGCGAGCGAAGAAGGTAATGTGCTCAGGGGTGGTAGGGACACCAGAGGGGGTGACGGCACTGGAGACAACAGAGGAGGGGGAAGTTTGAAGAAATCAACTGCCGCCTGGAGATCTTCATCAAAACAGTGATCACGATCAGAGAAGTCAGTACTGTCCTCGTCGTCCCTCGGCACTGCGAGTTCAGGATGCCGGCCCTCATTAGAAACATGGTCATCACAGTGCGCGGCTCCACTGGGCCCCTCTCCCCCCACACGTCTACACGCAGAGAAGTCACCCTCTATTTCCATGGACAGTTCTGCCAGGCACGTCTGCACAGCTGCAGCTCTGAGCGGCCTGCCTCCCGCTGGAGGAGGCAGGCCATCATCCCTGGACTCTGTGGGTCCGGGGTTTTCTTTGGCAGGTTTCTCTGTAGGAGAAAAAGGTAAATACCAAACATCTGTAACATCAAGAAAACTTAAGAAAATTATCCTAACTGTTCAAAATGCTTTACTGAAGAAACCCAAATAAGGAGAAACATTTTTTAAAAGGCACCCAATCCCTTCCTACAGATTACCCTGTAAGACCTGAACACATTTCATGTAGGTACACTTCCCTCACAACAAGCAGGACAAGAAGGCAGGCGGGCGGGTGGAGGCGATGCCCTGTGGCCCACGGGCAGCAGGGCACACGGGTGGAAAGGCATCGCGGTGGTGGGAACGGGCCTGGATGGCATGCTCCCCCTCTCAGAAACTATCTTTCCACACAACCAGCAGCATTCGGAGACACAGCTTTGTGCAGAGAGGCTGACAGGGAACACAATTTCCTCTGTCTGAAAAACAATCAAGAATCAGCCAACATAAAGCCTACCCAATAACGATATTTGTACAATGCTGCAATTAAGGGACTCAACAAGGCACATACATACTTTGTGTATTACAGTGCAATAGGAAAGTTACTGTAAAAAGCCAGTGATTTGGGGGTCTTGATTTTGGTGAACTTCAAGTGGTACTTATTATCAGTGAAGACATGGAAAAAATAACCATTTGTAATATCTTAAAGCTATAAAAATATGTTTTACATAAGGACTCAAGGCTCCCTGGAGAAGTGACTGACTATAGGGCTGGGGAGGGGAAAATACAAATAGGGCCTGAAACATCTTGCAGAGTCAGAAAGAAATTCTCAAAACAGGCTGGGGTATGCCTCAAGGGCCCAGGAGCCAACCTGAAAACAGTCCCAATAACCAAAGCTGGAATAATTTGAACGATGAAATAAACAATGGTAGTTATGAATTATAATGCAGAGAATAAAGAATTCCAATTAATTAATGTAGAAGGAACGAGAGAAATACAAAATCGCTATTAGACTAAGCAGGCTTCAGTGGTGGACGCTAAAATCAGCGGGCTAGAGTGGGAGAAAAACAGACTATCTGCAGAGTATCCATGTGTCTCCCTCAAGATAATTCACAGTAACCTAACAGTAGAGAAACCTGGCAGACACCACCTTGAACAAGTGGTCCTACTCTCACCCATGTCATCCATCCCCCCATCCCCTCCCCGGTACAATGTCAGAGTGTGGAGAAGAGCGCAAGGCCACCACTGTGGAGTTCTTGCTGTAAAGAAGTCTTCACCTAATATGAGAAAACAGCACACAAGCCAAAACTGATAGGTTTCCTACGAAATGATGCTTGCTCTCTGAAAGTGGGTAAGACAGGAGACAAAGCGACACAGATGAACTGCCAGACTAAGGGGGCGGAAGGCGGAGGGCTGCTAGGTGCAACGTGGGCTCCGGGAAGGGACACATGCCCAGAGACATCCATGGGACCTTTCGCTTAGCTAACAGTCTTGCACCAAGGGATAAATTCAGGGGAATCTGGATGAGGAGTCTAAGGGAATTCTCTGCACTATTTTTTAAAATTTTCTCAGATAAAAACAAAAAACTAAAAAAAAAGAAAAAAGTGTATTTTAAGACTGAAGATTCCAAAGACTCCATGCTTTCCTTTCTACTTGAAAAAGTTAACATGAAGCAATACACGTATCCCTCAAAATAGTTTGCTTTTAAATAAAAACACCAAATTATGAAATGGAGAGCCCTTTTAATAGTACCTTGAACAACGTGGAATCAAGTGCTTAGGATAAAATACGACTACTAGCTGCCGAAGCAGATTTAGAGCCCCGGCCTACTGCTGCGCGAACAGATGAAGACGCGGACCGAGAACCGCAGGGGCTGGCTCACGAGACGCAGGCGCCACCTGCTTGCACTCGCAGCGCTACCACGCAGCAGGCGACAATCCAACAGGCCTCTCTCCACCTCGCAAAACCTCACTGAGTCAAGCACAAATGAGAATCAGCAACTTGCCTGGTAACATTTTTCTGAGGGAACTCTGCCTTCAGAAGCCTGAGAGTGAAAACTAGGCACACATCTCTACAGATCTAGATCCTCAATGATCTGTGAATTCACAGGAGCTAATGATAAGAAACCAGTAAAACGGGAAAAAAAAAAAAAAAAAAAAAAAAAAGCTAAGGAGCGCTTTAATCTTATGCATGAAGGCTAACTTCTCCCCATCCACTCTGGGATGACTAATACCTATTTCCAAATCTTAAATCCTGAGTAGGGTGTGACTGAGAACATGGAAGAAGGCCTCCACAGCTTTGCCTGCGGATCAAGATAGCCCACAGATGAAGTCAAAACTGAAAATTAGTGGGTGGTGCTGCAGAGTAATAATCTGACGTGACGTGACAGCAGGAAAGGAAACCGCTTATCGGACACCACCAGTATTCTAAAGGAGACTGAATGTACAGATCGGCTGCTATCAGTTCAGTTTTGGCTTGTGTGCTATTACAGGAAAAGTAAATGCAGTGAGGCCGCTACTGGATGGGTGACACTCGTGAAATGATTCAGAAAGCACCATGCCTCCCCAGTCCTCTGCATGTTCCCGCCACAGACACTCCCCTGTGTGTCCTTCCAGCTTCGCATGTCCTCTGACGAAAGCCACTATTAAAAAAGTAAAAGCCGGATACACTTACTGAGACCAGAAGCCACACTGAAGTTTGGAAAGGAGCTCTGTAACCGAAAGTACCCAGTCCAGTTTATTTCATTCTTTCAATGTCAGATTCAGGAGACAGTAAAAGCTGAAGGCATACAATACCCATGGTAAACATTTCTACTTCCATGCATGAAATGTACTTCT
The DNA here is from genome assembly GCF_011800145.1 of Mirounga leonina. Taxonomy (NCBI): domain Eukaryota; kingdom Metazoa; phylum Chordata; class Mammalia; order Carnivora; family Phocidae; genus Mirounga; species Mirounga leonina. The sequence continues at coordinate 3,890,443 of NW_023270865.1, read as the reverse complement.
GGAACCTTCTCTCTCACCTGTGATACATTGGCTGCCCTCACCAGGTAGTCTGTGTGTTGTGTTTATGCAGAGCCAGAGTTCCTTCAGAAGTAGCTTTACTTTTCCTGTCAAAAAGAGTAAAGTATTAAAGACATGTCATTTGGCTCAATCTACAAAAGGCCAAAACACACACCTGGGAAATGAGGACTTCTCAGGGGCTGGGGAAATAAATAGGCACTGAGATTTCTTCCCCAAATCCAACCACTATGCATAACTGGCTAAGCTGCTGATGGGAAGGCCTGCAACGCTCCAGCTGAACGCTGAAGACAGGCTTATTTTTTCCTAGGGGTGAGGGGAATGGGAGGACACAGGACTCAAAAGACTAAATCTACTTCTGGTAAAAGTCTTTATCACCTTTTTGTATGAATGGACCAAATACACATTCTTGGGACTTTCTACAGAAAGTGGTAAGAGATAAGGGATAGAAGCAAAGATATAATGACCGATGTAAGAGATGTTGGCTCTACATTTACTATAAACAATAATAGAAAAGCACCCCTCAGTGACATGAGGGTGTCAGAAAACCCATCAGAATTGACCATGCTGGGTAGAGCATGCAACTCATTGATCTCAGGGCTGGGAGTTCAAGCCCCACACTGGAGGTAGAGATTACTTTAAAAATCTTAAAAAAAAAAAAAAAAAGACTTGGCCAAGTTCTAACTAACCTGGCGGCTTTGTGGACAATAGAAAATCCATTAATAGTCTTAAGGAGTAACAGGGTGGAAGACAAAAACGTGTGTATAAACACATGGAAAGAAAGAGATTATCACACAAACGAGCAGACACACAGAGAAACACATGTTTTTAGAAGGCAAGTGAAAGTCGTGGAATTTTTATAAATTTTCAAAAGGGTCAGGATTCCTACAACAGTTAAGAACCATTGGTTGAGGTTGAAAGGTACATATTTCTACAGATTTAGATCCTCAATGATCTGTGAATTCAGATCGTTTTAACTATGCCAAGCCTAATAAAAATCATATAACTTTAGGAATATGACACTATGGTTTTAAAGTGAGTTTAACATTAATACGTACATACAATCCTAAAAAACTCCCAGAACAAAAAGTATTCATAAAAATTTAAGTATGAATAGCTTATGGTCAAATATGCATAAAAAGACCAACCACACTAATAAAAATTCAACTAAAGATAAGCTTTAAGTATTAGATAATTTCAGGCCACCTCAAGTTCTATTATAGTTTCCTTGAAGTTCTTAAATTGACCTGAAGCATGTATCGAAAATACTGAAATCTTTGATCTAGTTCTAGAGAAGATAAAAGACCAACCTTTTAACACAAAATATCTGCAAGAACTCACAAATTTTGAAATAGGTCAGCCCTATTTAAGCTGGCAAACAGCATCACTCCACAAAGAGCGCTGTCCCCAGAAGAGGGGACCAGGGTAAGTGGTGAGGACATAGTAACAGGCAAGCTTAAAAAGTTTCCTATTTCCAGCCTCTCTGGAGCCCAATCAACTTCTGACTGTCACTGTGTATGAGGCATGTCTATTCTTGAGTTCCAAAATTCTGTGATCAAGTAATTTATCTACATTGTGATTTAACCCACCCAAAAGCCTGCTTCCAAATGCTGTAATCCCCTTTGCTTAAATGACCTGACCAGGATCCCTGCTTATTACGTATACCCAAAGCAGCAAACAAGGAACCTTAAAAAAAAAGAAAAAAAGTTACTTTTCTATTCCTATGGAGGCTATTAAGCAGAGCTATGCCTATTCTAACTGAGCACTCATTCACTACTTTTTTTTTTTTTTTTTTTTAAAGATTTTATCCATTTGACAGAGAGAGACACAGCAAGAGAGGGAACACAAGCAGGGGGAGTGGGAGAGGGAGAAGCAGGCTTCCCGCCGAGCAGGGAGCCCGATGTGGGGCTCGATCCCAGGACTCTGGGATCATGACCTGAGCCGAAGGCAGATGCCCAATGACTGAGCCACCCAGGCGCTCCACTCATTCACTACTTCTAATCTGACAAAACAGAACTATCCATTCCCAGTAAAGCAGGAAAAAAAAAACACTTCATTACTGAGCTGTGAAGAGAAAAGCTCATTATGTTGAACTGCACACCTTCCGCCAATCCCGTACAATCCTGCCTGAATCAAAACCTAAGGCGTCCATGAGTGTCTCTGCACTCGTCTGCTCCACTGAGCTGTGTGGCATTAGACGAACACCAGGCTTTCACTGTGATACCGTCACAACTGTGTTTGACAGTCTGTGTGGGCATGAGCCTTGCTCAGGTTTTTCCTTTTCAAAAACTTGATTATTCCGAACATCTATTCTATCCTGCTAAGCCTTCACCATCTGCTTGTGCTTTCCCATCTAAAACCTCAGTGGGATTTGCGTAAGACTGGGTCTTTAGAAATACATCTGGGGAAACCTTACATCTTTACACCGTGAGCCTCTGATCCAGTAACAATGCTCACTCACGTGTTCTGGTCTTTCACCCTCTTCCACGGCTTCACGGGCTTCCTCATAGAAGCCTGGCGCCTGCTTTTAGGTTTTCTCTTCCTAGACATGATGGTCCCGTCGCCTTAACAGGTTGTTCTCATTCCGTCCCTATTCTGATAGGTTGAGGATGCCGCACTCAGCATGCTCAAAGTATGTATCAGCACTCTGCCAAACTCCCATACTTGTTTTCAAGTGGAGTCTACCTAGACGGTGTCATCTGTGAAATAATGACAATTCGGACTCTTCCTTATTAGGACGTACAGACCCTGCTCTCCCCCCACTGGCTCCACTGCACAGAGCAGGGCCCCCCGCCCTGTGCGTACAGAACGCAGGGAACAAGAAGCGCGTGTGACGGTAGTCTGACGGTAAAGACTAGGCTCTTCAGCTTCCATCCTCCTCAATTTCAAAATGTGTTTTTCTATCATTACCTCACCAGATATTTTTTAATGAGGAATGGGTGCTGAACTGAGATGATTGTATCATTTTTCTCTTAACCAGTGGTTGTGGTCTTCCTGAGATAAACCCCTAAATCATAATGTGTCTGTATTCTCTATTACTATGAGACTGGAGTTTTCAAAATTTCATTTGGTATTTTTGCAGCTGTATTCCTAAGTGACAGTGCATGTGTGCACATGTCATTCTTAGCTGGTTCTGGTGCAGGGCTATTTGAGTCTAAGTTCTCAGAGAAACAAAATAACAATAAAGATATTAGTCTTATTCACTGAAGCCTTTATAGAACTCACTTGTAAGTCATTCGGATCTTGTATGGTATTAGATCTTTAACTTTTTTTTTTTTTTTTAATTTCTTCTGCATTATTTTTCTGGTTCAGGTTTGCAACAACGATCCCAAGTCAATCTGAGCATGTTTTCCTTGAAAATGGTCTATTTCACAAACATGATTCAATCTGAATATAAATGTGTGAATTCAGAAATTCTCTCACTGTGGCTTTTCATGGCTTTCTCCGTTGTGTTATCCGTCGTGATGCTTTTGTGTTTCTGTTCCTTCCATTCTTGATCAGACTTGCAGAAGAGCTGTCGGTTTCAACAGCTCTGTGAAGATCCAGCTGTTTGTTTTAATGGGCCCAAATCAAATGCTTTGGCTCATTAACTTATGTTTTCTTCTTCATCAACTCCTTCTTTCCATTTTCTTGTTTCTGTTGCATTTTCCTACTTTCCTGTCATTCTTGCTTTCTGTAGTTCTTGCTTTCTATAATAATCACGGAAGATTACTCATTCCTATGAATACCATACTGAGAGTATCTCAGATTTTAATACTGCCCTATGGTTGTTTATTTCAGTTTTAATGTTCTCTGCTACCCAAGAGGAGTTTGTTTGTGTTAATGCATGCTCACTTACCAGACAGGTTTGGAAAGTTGTGGGGCTTGGCGGGGGGTGTGGGGGGGTCAGGGGGAGGGAGAGATTTTTATTAATATCTTACTAAGTATCAGTATCATAATAATATCTCATATTAGGCTGGAGTTTCCGTTATCTAGCAGAGTCAGCTTTCATATAAGTTGGAAAGTATTTTAAAGAATTCTAGGTTTGTGGTTTAAAAGAGTTAGATATAAATCGTCAATCCTAAAATCACAAATCCAATTCCACCTATTTTGTCTGCTTTTACAAACAATGGTCTCTGAGAAACATACCAAAGCCTCCCATGGAAACAGGTAACTATTCCCTCTAGAATTTCCAGGCATTTTACCATAGAGTTTCGTGTTCTTAGTCTATGACAGTAGCATCTTCTTGGTGAACTGTACCTTGAAGAAACCTGGATATTCCCTTTTAAACCATGTAAACTCAGTTCTAGGCTTGAATTACTTTTTGCCTGGTTACTGCTTTCAAGTTAGCATTTGCTCGAAATTTCTCTATCCATCTCTCTACATTCAATCTTTCCACTTCATCTGATTTTAAAAATACTTCCTACTAACATGCCAGAAATAAAGGTCGTACACAAAATCATGCTCAACACCTGAAAGACCTTTCCAATATAAATATTACATGTGTATCCTGCTCTGAGATGGGTCCTTCAATTATTTCTTAGTGACCTTCCCTCCTTAGGGCTCTGGCCTCCCCTCGGAGAGGTCCTGGTATGTGACCACTGTGACGTCTACGATCTTGTTTTCCATACTTGAGAACCCCACTGGCTCAATTTCATTGCAGCAGCCGATTCTCTAAGGACACTAACTCTATATTCTTAACGTTTTCTTCCCTCCCATTCGTGATTCAATACCGTTTCCTCAGGGTTTTTCTCCTTGGTGCCTTTTATCCCCACGACTCTGCTTCTCAGTTTTAGATGAAACCTGAGGCAGGTCATCTTTGAGAGCCAGTGTATAATTCATCAGCCTACATTCCTCTGGCAATACATGCAGGTTCTCATTTCATGGACCTAAGGGACCCTGACTTCGGAGGGAAGGGATGCAGAGTGAAGCAGTTACAAGGATTTATTTATTTATTTTTTTTTTAAAGATTTTATTTATTTATTTGACAGAGAAAGACACAGCGAGAGAGGGAACACAAGTAGGGGGAATGGGAGAGGGAGAAGCAGACCCCTCCGCCGAGCAGGGAGCCCGATGCGGGACTCGATCCAGGGACTCCAGGATCATGACCTGAGCCGAAGGCAGTTGCTCAACCGACTGAGCCACCCAGGCGCCCAGTTACAAGGATTTATACGGAGAACGTAAATATCTAATTTTCTGCGAACAGGAGTGGCTATCCTTCAAAGCAGGTGCAATTACCCAATTTTCTGATTTTCTTATATCCACACCCGCTCAGAGCGCCTCCTATGTTGCAAATGACACTTCACAGAACTAAACTTTGGGCCACAACGTGTGGATAAATGCCAGAAGCTGTTTTTGAAACCAGAAGGCTATACATTCTTCACCCCGAATCCATTACCTGGCAAACCACTAATGTCTTGCTCTGTCTCCCACTCCCTGCACCTCTGATCTAAAGAAATGCAGGGCTTCTACAATCAAACTTTCTTTATGAAGCCTGCTGTTTTCTCTGTAATTTTGGGTTTCACCACCAACTGATATCATCTGCTTTACATTTTCCTCCACTGGTAGTAAAATTTTAACTCTAAAAAGAGTTTTTTGTTTTTTTTTAATTTTCTGCCATCTCTAATGGATTTAGAAGGAAGGAAAGGCAAATGTGGCATTCAGGTGGCCTTTCAAAAAGTGAAGTCAACCCAATAGTTTCTAACTTGTGAATTGCTTTCAGAAGTACAGATGAGCCTTGAACATGGGGGACAGGGGTGCTGACCCTCTATAGAAGTGAAAATCCACCTGTAACTCTGAATCCCCTAAAACCTAACTACTAATAATAGCCCAGTGTTAACCGGAACCTTTCCTGTTAACATAACAGGCAATAACATGTATTTTATACTTTGTATGCATCATATACTATATTCTTACAATGAAGTAAGCTAGAAGAAAGAAAATGTTAAAAAACCGTAAGAAAGGGAAAATACATTCATAGCACAGCACTGTGTTTATAGAAAAAAACCCACATAGAAGTGGACATGCATGCAGTTCAAACCAGTGTTGCTGAAGGGTCAACAGTATGATGAGAGAAAAGTGTTAAAGATATACTTAGCAATTAGGAATTAAATCCCCCAAGGTCCACAGGTAAATAATTAACAGATTCCTAAAGACTTCATGTATTTACCTGGAAGAAGTAAAATGTACAGCAGAAAACAATCACCCTCATGGTGTGGGATGAGAAAACAGAATGCAGAGATAGAGAGCAACTCCGAGGACACAGGGGGAGGGTTCAGTTTTAAATAGCAAGGCTTGAGAACAGTCAAATCCTAAAACAAACCCGTTGGTCCAAAAGAGAAGATGACGAAAGCAGCAGCTGACCGCTGGCTGGGAGAACCAAGCCCGGCGACCCCTCCACTTCCCTGGGCAGCACCTAGGACTCAAAGCCTGGCCTTCCACACAGAGGGGCAAGGCAAAGAGGGTTGAAGCATGTGGACCTAGGCAGCAGTGACAGTGGGAAATGGCAAACAAGTGCCCAGGCAACCGAAAGGTGTTAACTATTAAAGTCTTGAGCACAGGAAAAGGTGATCTTGTGCTCTGAATTAAAAATAAAAGTAAAGCAGGGCGCCTGGGTGGCTCAGTCGTTAAGCGCCTGCCTTCAGCTCAGGTCATGATCCCAGAGTCCTGGGATCGAATCCCACATCGGGCTCCCTGCTTGGCAGGAAGCCTGCTTCTCCCTCTCCCACTCCCCCTGCTTGTGTTCTCTCTCTCGCTGTGTCTCTCTCTGTCAGATAAATAAATAAAATCTTTAAAAATAAAAAATAAAAAAAATAAAAGTAAAGGACGAAGAGACAGGGTAAAGGAGGCTTCTAAAAATAAGCTATATCCTTGTGGAACAATGGAAGTGGTTTTAGTAATCTCTACTTGGAGGAAAAATAACACATCAGTAACATAAAAATACCATTATTTCCTTATTTATCATTTGAATTCCATCTCCACCAAGAAAGTGAGATAGGTAGAGAAGAAATCCATATTCTCCTTTTTTAAAAATGAAGAATGAAATGCAGAGAAGTAAATGGCCGCCTACAACATTAACACACTGCGTGACAAAATGAAGACTGAAACATCTGTGACTTCCCTGTTCCACGACCACTGTCTTACCTCCCCTTACAACACTTGGCTTCCCTCCAAAAATACACTGGAGGGCTTTGATTCCAGTTTTCCTGCCTGACCTTAACAATTTTTATATACTTGGCACCCAAGAAACTTTATAAATTAACTTGGCAAACTTTAACCTAATAAAAAACTATACTTATTTATTGCAAAGTATGGAAATTATACCACGGACTAGTTTTCATTTCCCAAACAATATTGCTTTTTGACTCTTTCATTCACCGGATATGATCAGACAGCAAGGTGATATAATACATACAACAGATCTGACGAAGACGTAAAATAGGATATGACTTCTCTAACATGAACATCTGCTGAACCTAGAAATTCTGCAATTACAGGTAAGAGTGACAAGCAACCTCCCAGACCACTGAACGGCACAGAAATTAGTAAGAAATCTGTAATATACTCACTTTTATCTATGCTTCCATAAGAATCACTTGAAATTTGTGTTCCAATGTGTCTCAACTCTAAAATCATGGGGAAAAATACAGTTAATAAAGAATATTGCAGGTCAAAACAGAATTTTCAAGCAGTAAGTGAATGCTCACCCTTTTCATTTTTCTGTTTAGAAAATTCATCGAGCCGTTCCTGTGGAAACAAAGTGCTGACAGTGTTTGTAAGGGGTAGGGGGAGTGTAGGCATCCCACACCGGGTCTAAGGGGGTAGCCCCGCGGCGCTGCGGATGGCGTGCACCAGGCGGCCCCGCCCGACTCCCACGTGATGAGGATGCTAAGGAGCCCTGAGGCCGCGAGTGTCACCTGGGTGCGCACTATTATCTATTACCTGTGTCTTCTTAAATTCCTTTTCAAGTATTTTCTTCTCATTCCTCAGCTGCTTGAAGTCCTGCGTTTGCTTGACAGCAGCCTCTTTAAAGAGCGCAATGAACAAGACACACAACAATTGACCAACTTCACAGCTACCACTAAGGAAATACTCAAAATATCTACTGAGAGCTTTTCTCATTTCATAAAACTTTGAAACAAATTTTGTAAAAAGTTACTGTTCCTTCAGCACTTCCTCAGTCAGGGATAAATGCAGGAACATGGTTTGTTTAAACTGTTATCTATAAAACCACAGACTTGGCAGAGGCCCCAAGACGCCTTTGCAATCCCAGCAGGAGCCAGCCCACGCCCTCTGGTCAGGCAAGAAACCCAACACACATGAACTTTCGAGAAGGAGGGGCACTGCTTCCTCCTGCTCTTCAGCAATAAGCAACATTCATGTTTCGGAGATTTTAGAGCTGTGGCTTCATCTCGGAATACAGTCAATACCATCCTCTCTCTTGGGGAGGAGGGGCAATCTTCTCCATGCTTATTATAGTGTTACTTCTTCCTGGAACTCCCATCAACAAGCTGATAGTTCCAGCTGCTAATACAATACCTGTGTTCTAGATCTATTTTAAGGTATTGTTTTAGCTCTTCCCTGGATCTTCAGCAAATTCTTCAATCTGGTTTTTGGTTCTGAAGCACATGGTCCAAATATATTATTAAGAATCTAACCAGCATTAACCTTACCTGAGTATGTTCATACACAATTGCCATGAAAACTAAAATGCCATAAAACACCATAGTAACAATCCTTTCCTGACTCCTCTAATGAGCTTGAGTATTTTTTTACTTGATTATTAGGCCACATCGCTCACTAGGGGAAAATATCTTTGTCACATGGGAAATAAAGGCTACACTTCTCTTCAAAGGAAATCTGTCCTAAAAGGTGCACATAGTCTGAAATGCACAGGCATCTCAGATCTCTTTAAAACATTTCCTTAGATAGAAATTTATCTCCACATACCAGCAAGAGAAAGCCATACTTAAAAAGAACACGATGATGTCATATTTACTGCCATATTGTCAGTGTTTGTGCAAAAACCAAATCAGAGGAAAAATTGTTACCAAAATATTTGTAGAGTTTAAATCTAAAAACCTGGGCTCAATCTAGGTAAACTCATGACTGGAAGTATTTTCAGCAAGTTCTCTTCTATATGCCCCGATCCAGCTAAATTTAAATTCTTCACACTCCACATGAAAAACGAACCATGCTCTGAGGCAGAGCACCATCAGTGTGTCATCACTATCTAAAAACATCAAGTTTCCTGGTACTAAAAGCAGTAACCTTCTCTTTCCACTAACCACTTATTTCAGGAAAGAATGAAAAGCCCCATAACATGTAAATTTCAAAATTAAATCCTTTTACTGACTGCTGCTTTTTAAGGTACAAATATGGACTGCCATTATTTTGAGTGCAAAACATTTCAAAGATTTGGCATATGCCATTCCCATATTCCTATCCGGAAACTGAGAGGAGTATTCAAACTTCTCCTTAATGGTGGCCTTAGCGCGATCATTCGGGATGCACCCTTGAAAACACGATGACCCAACTACCAATCAAGTCCTACAACTCTGTACGGCCATCAGTGATCTGTGTGAAGACCAATGACTTCCATTAGCTAGACAACGATAGTGCTGATTACCTTCCAGCTTCTTCACCTTGGCTTCTAGTTTCTTCTTCCTAATAATTTTATAAATAGTAAAAATAAATAAATAAATACACACACACATACACACACAAACACACAATCCGTGGCTTTATTTTTTAATTATTGAAATATAACAAAGGAATGTCGGTCAAGATGAGCATTGTGCATCAACCACTGAAATCATCAGCAACTGTTATGAAAGTATAGTAAACTAAGAGAGAACAGTATGCTATTTAGTGTGTAATATTCCTAGAAAGAAATCTGTATTTTTCTGCCATGCCACATCTGGGAGTCTCCCTGGGCCACAATGGCCTCATGTCCAGGCCAAGCTGATGTTTCCCAGTGGTCTCCTAGAACCAGGCCAGCATCTACATCAGCAATGTCACTCTTGGGAGCATGCGGGGCAGTAGTGCTCACAATTCCATTTTATGGGAGGCAGAGGCTGGAGAGCTGCACCAGTTTTCAGATAGATTTTTGGGTCAGAGAAGGCTGGTAACTCTGAGAAAGTCTCTGAGGTACCATTACATCACACGTACATTTGACTGCTGTGTGTGTAGCTCACAAGATCTGTGAATCATGTGACTATAATCACTTGGATGCTTTCAAAAAGCTCTTTTTTATTAATGGTAACAAAGATGCCCATTCCACAGGATACCTGTTAAAGTCCCAGTACAGAGGAAGGAGCTGACGATCATGTTTGAAAACACACAGACAGGTGTGTGTATGCACGAGTACAGACAAACACTTCTTTGGAGTTCTTTCTCATGCAGCTCTTTAACAAATCAAGACTTATAATCCTTCAGGGGAGGTATAATTTCCACAGGACAGACCTAGAGACTAATGCTGAGTGACTGACTAGCTTAAGATCACAGTTACAGCCCATAACCCAAAGACAGAGAGGAGAGAGACAGTACTGATTTAAGGACCAGCCATTTTCAGACATGAAAACCGTACGTCCACAGTCATTTTAGAACTTACTGAGCATCAGTTTTCAAGCATTCTTCTTTTACACGTGCATATTCCTGGTGAGTATCTTGGTACAACTTCAGAGAACTCTAAGAAAAAGACAGCTGTTGTCAATTTGAAAGTCACTGACCATCACTGAGAATTTACTTGGACCTTGGTAAGTGAAATTATTACCATTTAACAGTAAGACATCAACCAAATGAATACATATATTGGACAGGAAACCAAAGTATATTCTTCGAACATTTTAACAGAGATAACCAGATCCTTAACAGATGTAATATGATTAATAGTCTCAGCCAACAAAGCTATACAAGTTAAGATGTACTAATTTTAGGGCAACTCCAAATCTTCCTAAGACTGAATAGCCAATATTTTTCTCAACCAGTTAAAATTCAACAAAATCTGCTCAATAAATATAAGCTATCATTACTACTACATAAAAATATAAAGCAAATCATTATACTTAACAATCACTGGGAAAAATGTGCTACCACCAATCAGCAGGTACATCCTGACGGCCACCATGGAATGGGAAAGAGTCTGTCACTGAGCACTGTATCCCACTACAATGTGCATATGGATAGATCTTTAACTGCCACAGCTCTGAGATGGATTTTATGGCCCCCTTTTATAGATGAGGAGTCTGAGGATCCACCAGCTGACTTATTTTTCCAAAGTCACAGAGAATGAGTAATTAGCACTTCTCACTGAGGTCCGACTCCAATGTGGATGCTTCCTCTCAGATATGGCTGACAAGACTGTTATATATTAGAGGCAGACAAAATTCAATGTTGTAGTTGTTTCTGTTTAAACTTCAAGTAGTTAAAAATGTAATAAAGACTTTCTACAGAAGTAGGAAAACCAATCACTGCTGAAATACATAAGACCTCAGATCAGTGCATGGCATTACTAAAATAGTACAAGTCGATGCCTGGGAGGCAGAGACACCATCATGAAAAGAGCTCTGAGAACAGCTGAGAAGCAGGCATCATTCCAGCTCTGACAGTATATGTCTCATGCAAACCAACTAACTTTATTGGCCTTCAACTTACGTTATCTGTAAAAGCTATGAATTCTCTCCTATGACTCCTGAAAAGAGTAAACCAAAATTTATACCAGAAAGCAAGTTTACAGCATTTTTCTTTTGTACTGCCCCCAAGCTTACAACATTTTAAATAACTGTTTTACTGCAACTCGATTTTGAAACAGAGAACATGATCTCTTCACCTCTAAGTTTAAATTCTTGCAGATTATTTTACACTTACAGCAAGACCGATGTGAAAAGGCAACCAACGCAGGACACAGAGAGCCCTAAAAAGTCCCAGCTAGAAGGTTCCTCTGCAGAATCTCAAAGAACACATAAGCAACTAACACAGCATCACAGAGCTAGTAATTACTGTGAGGACCAAGCCATTAATCAACCAGTTCGATGTTCTCTAAACAGAGGAATACACTTTGTGATTTTTGAGTACCCCTTGTTTCCTCTGTTAAGATGTAAAATACCGCCTCATGCCAATGACAGTGAATAAACAGATCTTCATTTATGGAAGATAAACCTTCACAGGAAAATTCCTTTAGGTACCTTCTTCTCTTCCAGCTCTGCTTTTAAAGATCCCAATTCTTCCTGACATTTCTGCAGAGGAGAAATTTTTTGAAGCATCTGTTCCACTTGGTGATGCAGAGTGCTATTCTCTCTAAAAATTGACAATGCATTAGCATTATTATACAGAAGCATCTACAGCGAATCATTAAATATATTGACTGCTGCTATTCTATTTTTTCTAACTTGGAAGGAAAAAGTAATAAAAGAATCTCTCTTTAAATGCATTCTATTTATACCAACATGATCTTCATACTGCTAATATTTTGACATTATAATCTATTTCTAATAAAAGTATATGATAAACTACTTGAGAAGTACAGTAGATTCTCAATCTGATAGACAATATATGAAAGGACAATATGCCAAATAATTAGGTTTTTCCAATCTTGAACTAAATCCCCATTTATCCAAATTAAATCACAGGCAATTTTGTGATCCAGTTTGTAACAATGTTTTGCCTTCTTCTAGGGGATGAATATATTCAGAATATGAAACACTGCTAAATGTTCACTCCATTTTAAATTGTTTAAGATACACAAGATAACCTCATTATTAAACACAATCCAATTCAGGCAGACAATAATTTGATTAACAATAAGCTCCATTTCAATGGCAACACCATCAGTAAAAGTAATAAAAAGTCAAACACCAGCCTGTAACTTAAGACCTTGGTAAGAATTTCATTTGGATAATACAATAGTAAGGAAAATATAAATCTTCTTTTATCATGACCATCAAAGCAACATTCAATATGATGGGTCAATCCTATGTGGCACTTTGACTGAATCTGTTTCGAAATCTAGTCTGATAAATGTCTACCCCAAAACAACCATGAAGACAGTACTTACCTTCTTGCAAACTGCAGCTGTAAAACTTGTTAAAGAAAACTCTCAAGAAAACTCTCAGTTTTATCTGAAACTTGTCAGAAGATTAAACTCATTTTAAAATTACCTGTAATAATCTCTGTTCAATGTATATACAGGCAAATTCACAATTCCTAGAAAACAATATTCCAAGGTCCATCTATAACACAGTGTTAAAAATTTTTACTAGGTTACTCTATTTACCGTAACATGTACCTAAAGTCAAAATATCTACTTCTCTAAATTAAAATAGGTACTCAATTACATCGATGATTAATACTGAATCCCGAGAATAAACACAAAGCAATATTCAACGAATGAACACTACCTTGGATCCTATAAACAAGAAAATCCCCGAACAGCCTATCCTGAATTTAATAGTCCAGAGCATAATTCCAGCAAACAAGAGTTAGATACTTATGAGAACCATTTATCACTATACTCAATGAGTAATGAGAAAAGAAACAGAGAGAACATAAAACCTAGATAACCTCTCACTTTTACAATTTACACAATATAACTTCATTTCCCATCTCATGCTGCCAGTGAAATGTTCTAGGACAGCAAAACAATTACCCTTCTAAATTTCACCTCCTACAAGTTTCTATGCATATACCATGAGGTGGCAAATGTCTATAACGACACGTCTCTGTTCTCCTGTCAGAATACAGACTTCTCCAGATTAAGGACTACATTCACCCTAAGTTAGCAGTCTTTGCAAAAAAGAGAAGTTCAAAATACCTGATGAAATAAAATATACCCTCTCCTTCCAAAAAAGGAAATAATAAACTTAACAAAACAGTCAGAATTACACAAAAAAGTAAGAAATCAATGGGTGACTGGGTTGCTCCATCATTTAAGCATCTGACTCTTGGTTTTGGCTCAGGTCGTGATCTGAGGGTCATGAGATGGAGCCCCTTGTGGGGCTCAGTGCTCAGCGGCGAGTCTGCTTGAGATTCTCTCCCTCTCCCTCTGCTCCTCCCCTTGCTATCTAATAAAAATCTCTAAAAAAAAAAGTAAAAAATCAAGTTATATAACAAAGCCATTGAAACCTGCACCATTAGCACTTTGGGTTGGAAGAGCAAACTACTGCACACCTAAGGTACAAAAAATATGTATTTGGGGCAAATACCAAATGTGTTAAAAAAAAAAAATCAGTATTTACTTGTAGCTGAGGCTGAAGAAGATTAGTGTATCACCGAATTGATATTCCAGAATAATCCCAAGGTTTATCAATTTTTAATAAACTATTCTAATAATTTTGATTTAACAATTTTATAGGGGCGCCTGGGTGGCTCAGTTGGTTAAGCAACTGCCTTCGGCTCAGGTCATGATCCCAGGGTCCTGGGATCGAGTCCCACATTGGGCTCCCGGCTCGGCGGGAAGCCTGCTTCTCCCTCTCCCACTCCCCCTGCTTGTGTTCCTGCTCTCGCTGTCTCTGTCTCTGTCAAATAAATAAATAAAATCTTTAAAAAAATAAAATAAAATAAAATAAAATAAATAAAAATTTTATAAATTTTTAAAAAGTAAATCAATTTCCCTGCTAGATTACATGTGTAATTACCTCAAAAAGTTTATGCTAAAAAGGATATAATGAAAGTATACTCTCCTAATACTGGAATTAATTGGCTACCTATATTTCTTATTTAGCTAATTAAAAGTACTTATAATAACTGTTTCTGTACAGGTTTCATAATCAAAGGTATTACTCTTGTGATAATATACATTTATAGTTTAACAGACTGAGAGTTTTAACAAATGAAGCACAAGGGGGGGGATTACCCTGACCTACATTTTTTAATGTAAAAATTCAGTGCTAAAAATAAATCTAAGTCTTATGCCTTGATTTTATTACTCTAATCACACAAGTTAGACATGATGGTACCAACACAAACAAATAATTAGTGATCACGTGTAAGTTCAGGGAGGCCAGAAATAATATCAAAGCAGGCCTGGGGTTCCTGCCAAAGTTGAAGAGTAGCATCTGTCCCAAGACCTAAGCTGAAGCTGCACTTCAGTGAATCCCTAAAAATATACCCACGCTAATTTTCATGGGAGATTTCACTCATGGTGTTTTCACCACGAAATGCAGAAAAGACAACTACGCACACTATTTTCACCCTACCAGTAAAATATCTCACTAGAGGCCAACTACACGCAGGTGCTCTGAATGGTTACTGAACAAACGCTGACCAAATCTGTCTTGTAAATACAAAATCACACTGTGATTATGGACATATACGTATATACACACACACACACATATATATATAGTCATTCTCTACAAATCATAAAGCTAGTTAATGAAAGCCACTTGTCCACCATTTTGCATATTCCTACACGGCAGGTCTTACAGAAATCCTGAGAAATTCTCATAGTATCCTATTCAGCTTAAGTTCATTGCTAAGCCTGCAGAACTTGTCACATCCTCAGTACAAACGAAAAAGACCTACCCATTAAAAAGGAGGCGCCCTGAAGAAAATCAAAATTAGTGACAAAAACATGACCTTCTAAAACAGAGACCAGGAGTCTTCATCATGAAACACGTACTCACAGGAAAAGATTCATGTTCACTGTGCTGCCCAGAAGGCTTCCTTCCTTAGAGGCTGTACACACTACCTCCCAAGGACACCTGAAAATTCCCACGGTTCTTCTAAGAAACCATAAATAAGTAAATTTAAGAACTCCAAGGAAAAAGCTAGGAAAAGGATATCATCACATTTCTTCTGATATTCTGTCAATAAATTACTGCAACAAAGAAAAGAGTTACATTACTTTTTTGATCTGGAAAATATACTGTTAAGATCATGTTTCAAAATATGCTAGGCACCTTTCTTCCTAGGCTTCCTGCAACAAATCATGTTTAATTAATTAAACATGTATACACACACACATATATATCACCTTCAATTCCTTAAAAGTGCTGCAATGATATATGAACTTTAAAAAAAATAAAAATAAATCCCCTACCATGGCTGTGAAATACTGTGAGGAAATCGGAGATCCAGTGCTAAAGCTAAGAAGGCTTAAAAGATAGAAAAGAGCTTTAAAAAAATCGCCACTCTAGCAAAACTCACTTCCTAACCTGCAGGCCTGCTGGAAAGGGCTGCGGACCAACAACACAGCTTCAGCCTGTGGACAAGGCTCACCAGGGTTCCACCATGACCCACGGCCCATGGGCCCTGGATGAGAGACTAAAGGCCTAACACACCACCTGCTCTGGCTTGTCTGTCAGGGTCTCGACGTTCAACAGAACACATGAAAACATACTCACTCTGTATTAATAATTTTCTGCTTCAAGGTAATTAGTGCTTCAACATATTCGTTTAAATTCTGCAAGAAAAAAACAGCTACAGTCAGCTACTTGTTTCTGTAATATGAATGACTCTAAACGTATATTCTGTAATGTGCGACTTATTGTAAAACATGAGCATATTTACTCTCACATAAACACAGAAATACATTAAGATATTATTTACAATGCACAGAAACACAGACCTACTCTGTGTGATCTTGAACCCATGCCGTATCTCTCTGAATCTTTCTTTAGGTGGATGGCACTCTCTCTCTGACAGTAAGGGGGTTGTGCAGACTCTCTGTGTGCTCTTAATCAGTGAGAATCTGGTACATACTCACTATTTTAGTTCACTAATTATTAGTAATCACGTCTACAACTCACTCTGCATTGTCTCTGAAAGGATTTAAGACATCAAAAAGTCACGTAAATATAAAAAAAAGCAAGAAAATAAAAATAACATGGGAAGAACAAATAGGAATATTAAAATAGGGATGAAATTCAATGAAAAATTCATTTTATAAGGATCTATATATTTTAGGGACCAACTACAAATCTGGCTCTAAATTACTGCTATCAATTCAATAGGGAAAACATCATTAGTTACACTGCTCAAAATGTTCCTAAGACTTAAAAACAGATATTTTTTTTCTTTCAAGTGACTTTTTCCCCTAATATCTTCATATTTCATTGGTAAAAACTTCAGAAGAACTTATTTTTCACTGATTATCCCAAAACATCTTTTTTCTAGATAATCCAAATGATTTTGAGAATTACAGAAATATGTCCCTTTATACTAGTCTGTGTATCTTCTTTGAAGTCAGACATATAACACGGTATTAGTTACAATAAAAAAGGTCCACACTGAAACACGTAAATAAAAAGTCTTAGTTTGGGGCGCTGGGGTGGCTCAGTCGGTTGGGCAACCAACTGTTGGTTTCGGCTCAAGTCCTGATCCTGGGGTGGTGGGATCGAGACCATGTCGAGCTCAATGTGCAATGATGTGCAGCTCGGAGTCTCCTTGTCCCTTTCCCTCTGTTCCACCACCCGCCCAGGCTCACGCACGCTCTCAAATAAATAATTAAAATCTTAAAAAAAAAAAGTCTTTGTTTTCTTATACTCCCACCACCAGTTAAAAATCTCTATTCCTCCTTGTGCATTTCCTCTCAGAATGTTCCTGCATTTGTAAATGACATCTGGATGTGCTCAGTCCACCAACTCAATACTGAAGGCCATTCAGGTTCATTTCTGTCTCCACCAATGCACACCATGAGTGTCCCTGCCCATTCCTGTGAGATACTATCTTTCCTTAGGATCAAGTCCAAATAGATTTCCTGCATTAGTGATAGTGATGAGCTTTGAAAATCTTAGAGCCATTTTTCCATGTATATTTATTTACAAGTGTGACTGAGAAATCTCTTGCCATTTAGTTTTTCTCTTATTAAAAGCTCCTGAACATTGTTTGCTCACTGGTGTGGTTGCACTTTCTTATGAGCAGCGATATTTGAGCAATAGCAACATTTCAATAAATGTTACAAATATATACATAATGTCTGTCACTTGATCACTAAAATACAACCACACAGGCATGCAGAAGTTTTAAATACAGAGCTGAATCTGTCACTTTTTTTTAAAAGTTTCGGTTTCCTGATATATTTAGAAAATTCTATCCCACCCAAGATGCTAAAATAAAAGGATTTTTCTCTATGTTATTCTAGCACTTTCATGCTTTTATTTTTTGTATTTATATCTTTAACCATTCTAATATTCTATATAGTAGACTCTAAACATTGTAAGTCAAAAGGACAATGAGTGGTCCATTCCATATTTGTATTTAATGTATATTTTGCTTTCCACATTCAGAAACAATCTTTCATTATATACAAAATAAATTTCATACAACAACAGATTTCTGGGCACAGAGGGAAAATAATGCATCTGCTTTTACTCCCTCCCTAAAAGCCAGCTAAAACTAAAGCCAAGAAACTTTTCCCCCAAAGGCAAAACCCACAAAGATGAGAGTAGAATAAAAAGACAAGTGGAAACTGGAAAGCAGATTCAAGAATACTGACTTGGCAGGCTCAAGAAAGCGGGAGAGGTGGGAAGGGGGAAGAGTCCAGGACACCAGGGTGCTCTGAGACAGAAGGGCAGGGGCGCACTAACAGAACTAGTGGCAAACTTTCTTATAAGCATTAAATCCTCAAATTCCTACCTCTCTGCCCCGCCACCGTCCAGCAAAAGGTTTGCTGTTTGAAGAATTCTCTGCCTCGGACACTGTGAACACTGTGCCAAAAACAAAGGGATGAGGCAGCCCTATGCACACTGACCTGACACTGACCACCTGCTTGTCCCCATTAAGCTCCCAGACAGTGACAGCCAATCCTTTGCCCTCCAGGCAGGAGACTGAAAGTGCTTTCTCTGAGGATATCTAACCAGCACTGACATGAGATATCCTTGAAATGAATGGCCCACCAGACCTTCTGCAATGAAGCTCAAGGTCCAGATGCCCCACACACTCAGCATTTCCAGCCAACATATCAGCCAACAGTTTTAATAGGAACAATCATGGATTTCCACACATCAGAGAGAAACCTGTAACATGAAAGTGAGACCAAAACAAGACAGCAACTTGGAGTAAACAGAAACTGAGAAGAAAACTGCAAAGATTAATATGATCGGAGATAAATGTTATATTCATGAAACAACAATATTTTTGAAAGGAATATACAGAGTTCCTAGAAAATTTTTTTAAAAGCTCCTAAAAATTAAAAATATCCACACTCCCTAGGATGGCTGAAACCAAAATGGCAGACGACAACAAGTGTCAGTGAGGATGTGGAGAAACCGGAGCCTCGGATTCTGTGCCGGAGGCCGACGTGGAGCAGCTGTGGTGCGCAGCAGTCTCCGAACTCCTCCAAATGTTCCAGAGTTCACCACGTCACTCAGCAATTCCACTCCGAGGTCTACGCCCAGGAGAGCTGGAAACACACGTCCATGCCAAACTCTGACTTAGAGCATTATCCATGCTAGCCAAAAGGTAGAAATAAGCTAAACGTGCATCAGATGATGAAGGGATAAATGAGATGTCACGCAGCCATACCACGTGATTACTTGGCAATGAAAACAAATGAGTGACACCTCTGACGAAAGGGACAAACCCTGAGCTACATGCAAGGGGCCAGTCACAAAAGGCTACATGCCATACAAGTCCATTCATATGAATTGTCCACACCAGGCAAATCCAGAGACCCAGAGACAGAAAGTAGATTAGTGGCTGCCAGGGACTGGGGTAAGGGAGACAGGGAATGACTGCTAATGCCTAAGAGGGCTCCTGGCAGGGGTATGGGGGTGGGGGTGGAGATGAACGTGTCTTACAATTACAAAGTGGTGACAGAGTTGCTTAACTGTGACTGAACTAAAACCCACTGAATCGTACACACAAAAAGGATGAATTTTATGTGAATTATATCTCAATAAAACAGTCAGAACTAAATTAAAAATAGGGAAGCAAAATAAAAGCCTCAAAAGATTTGATGAAAGAATTGAAAAAAAAAAAAAAGTTCCCCCAAATAATGCAAAACACAGACATGAGAAAGAACAAAAACAAAAACAACTGGAGTATCAGCGCAAGATGTCCACATGCCCAACATTAAGAGTTCCAGATAGAAAGTAATAGAAAAGACAGAGAGATAGTCAAAAAAATTGTGATATTCAAGAAGTCTCAGAACTGAAGCCAGAAGTTTCCAAACTGAAAGATCCCAGCACATAAATACAAACAGAATCTAAACCATGGAACATCAGCACCAAATTTCAGAGCATCAGAGACAAGCAAAGACCTTATAGGAATCCCAAGAGAAATATAAAACCAAACAAGTCAAATACAAAGAATATGGAATCAGAATGGCTTCAGCCTTGAACAACAATCCAGAGACCTAGAAAGCGAGCCTTCAAAATTTTGAAGGAACGTGAATTCCAAGCTACCTACATCCTTACTTAGGGAAGTACTGAAGGATGTGAACACGATCCACCAAAATCACAAGTAAACCCAGACAAGATGACGTGGCATCCAAGACGGAGGTAATGGGAATCCAGGAAGGCAGCTGTGCCCCAGAATAAAGCAGATCCAAAGGCTCAGGAGGGAATTTTTTCCCTGAAGAAAGCAATAGAATATCTGGTGGAGTGAAAGCATTAAGATGGCATTTCTACCTAACTGGCACAGAGAACTGCAAATAAATGTAGTTGGTATTCACCATGCATTTAAATTAGGATTTTTTTAATACAAGTGATTCTTCCTTTATTTTTCCCCCCCATCCTCTTTCCAGTTCTTTGCTAGTGGGCCTCATCTTCTCCACCTTGCCTCCAGATGCCATTCTGTAATGTTAAGTACTATGCAAGGAACATTCCAGAACCCTGACTCTAGCGTCACACACAGCTGGATTCAAATTCCTGTACCACCTCTTTCTGGCTGAGTGAACCTTGGGCAAGTTTGTTTAGCCTCCCCCTGCCTCAGTACCCTTTCCAATTCTACAGATAAGGAGACTGAAACTCAGGGAGGGCAGAGCTGGCCAGCTGTCAGGAGTAAATAGGAAAAGCCACAGAAAGGGTTTAACCCAGTCCCTAGCATAGGGTAAATAGTCCTTAACATTTCAAGATGAGGAAGTTGAATTAAGGATACCATCATTCATCAGGGGAAACAAGAAAACACATGGGAAAGGAAAAACAATCGTAATTTACTCCAGAGTATAGCTCTGAATAACATATAGTCATAATAATGTCCACTCTGAGTAGTGACTTAACCGAAATCCTATGTAGGCTGAGAAGACTGGGGAAGCAGCAGGAGGAATGCTGAGGCAGGTAGGGTACAGGGTGGAAGGAGAGCTCAGTCTGCATCTTCCAAAGGCAGAAACTGAACAATATGCCCTACACTGAAAAACAAGAAGTAGCAATGCAAGTCTATTACTTAACGATACTAAAGCTCATCATAAAACACACAGTGCAATGGGAAGTGGGAGGGGAGAGATGCGGCTGGGGACAGCGGGCTGGCTTAACACGACTTGTACATCTAGCTACCTCTGTAAACTGTGTTCACGTATATTTGATAAAGAATTTAAGACCACAAAACAGCATTACAAAGGAAAAGCCAGAGACTAAGTACAGTCTCCGTTCCCCACAGCATTCTACGCCCTGACTTTTTTCTCAGAGCTCAAATTCAGGCAGATACCGCAGCACCCTAATAACAGTCTCTTGTTTTTCTCCAATCTGGTCCAAACGCTGCTTAAGATGGTTGCAACCGTTTCTAATGTAGCTCGGAAGCATGAGCGAGCAGCAGGCTGGGTCGCAGCGGCCTGTGCGCGTTTATGGGGGCACACTGCACCCCACCACCATCCAGCCTCTGGAAGCAAGGTGTGGGGTGCACCCAACCAGGAGAGTTTGAAGTGACGTGCTTCTGGACTGCTGCTTCTCTCCCAGTGGTCTTGCTCTTCTGGTACTCCAACTGCAATGCTCAGGCCTCCCCCGAGTCCTCTCCCCTAACCATCTTTCCTCTTTCTCTGGCTTCTGGCTTAGTCCCTCAAGCTGTACTTTATACTTGTTCACTAATACAATTCCCAAGCAGCACGTTCTATTACTCATACTTATTCCACATTTACTCCTTTTCCAAAGCGTACTTTTTAAATTTTATCCACACAATACCCTCTGGAATGTCACTGTGAACATTTAGCACTTGAGAAAAAGAAAAGAAATCCATCTGTGCTCATTTTCCCTCCCTTCTCAGAGAAGTGAAATCAACACAGTGGCTGAGCACACAGGGCGAGTAGGGGGCATCAGGATAACCCGGGGCCAAGGGGCAAGCCAGGACTCGTGGGGCCGAGGTGGGGAGAGCAGATGCAAGCGTGCTTGGGAAAATGGCAAATACTAAAGGAGTCAGTACAATGTGAAGATACATAGCAGGTAAATGCAGGTGATAACAGGACAAGTACACTGCCAAAGTCAACCTCAACATTAACACTGCAGGCTGGAAGATTGTTTGTGGTGGCTTTCCTGTGCACCGTGCAAATGTTCGTCAGCGTCTCTGACCTCTACTCATTAGGTGGCCAGAGCACTCCCTCAACCACCAAGGTGTACGTGCAGAGTGAACACAGCAGGTCTGAGATGCTGTCCCTGGAAAGGCGTGCTAGCAAGGTGGGCCCTTGGTGGTATCTGGGAACTTGGATTTCTACAGGTTTCCCACCATTCTCTCAATGCCAAGAGTGGCTCACTGTGCTTAACTGCACAATGTACTTTATGCTGGAACTTGCTTTCCTTCTGGGAGCCTGGCGTCTGGGTATGTGCTAGGTAGGCATATACATGTGACCAGCGCCCAAGAGACACTTTGTGCCACGTCACAGCACGCTGTTGGAGAACTTCAGTGAGTCCAGTCACCCTCACTGGGCTTCCTCGGGACCCCACCCCATGCATGGCCTTTCCTCCTGGCATATTTTACTTTGTATGCTCTCACTATAATAAGCCACCCGGTGAGTAGGAAAACACTGAGCTGGGGGTGAGGGATCCCTGATACAGTGTGACCTCCCACAGTGTCTCCAGACCTTGCCAATGAGACTACAAGGCTGTGCTCTTTAAGCTTCCAGACACATGAAAGGCAGAGACTCAATTGGAAGAGGCTGAAGAGACATGACAGTGCTCTATGACCCACGTCCCCAATCGACCCACGTCCCCAAGCGGACCTGGAACCAGCAAGGCAGGCGGGATTCTTGGGCTTGCAAGCAAAATCTGAAGGGCCCAGGGATGGGATGGAGCGGCGGCACGAATGCCAATGTCTAGGCTGGAGGGCTATGGGCTCACTCTGTCAGAACGTGTTCAGATTGCGGGGGAAACACACGCTGCAGTGTGCGGGACACAGAAAGTGTGTGTGTGCATGCCAATGACAAAGCAAACGAGGAGACATCTGAACTCCTGGTGAATGGGGTGAAGAGAATACCAGAGTTTTTGGTACTATTCTGGTGATTTCCTTTAAGTTCTAAGTTATTTCAAAAAAAAATTATTTTTAAAAATCACACCAATCCCATTAATTGCTCTGCTGGGGGTGGTCTGGCTCACTGCTCAGCTTGCATCCTCTCTGATTTACGACATTTCCTCCTCCTACTTGTTAACTCTTTATTCATTGCTCTTAGGTAAAGTCTCCACTGATCTGCATGAGAGCTGAGTGTGTCTCCTGAGCGGTGAGCAAGGACCCCCATGTGATGTCCTCTGGCTCAGAGTGGACTGGAACAAGGCAGGAAGGTAGGAATGCCCACCCCCACCCCCCAACTCCACTCTGGGAACTTCCCACCAAACAAGCTGAGAGGCTCTGCTTCCTGGGAAGGGAGGACCCAGTTTCACATGCCTAGTCTTCAGCTGCCCTGACCTCATACATTGTGCTTCATCCATCACAAACTACCTTCTCCCACCCTGGTCTCTGCACATGGTGCCCTCTGTCCACATCCCCTCCATCTCTTCCTCTTCCTCAACTAAGACTCACCCTTCAGACAGACCTCAATTCAGATTCACCTCTTCCATGAAGCCTTCCCCTGTCCCTCCTAGGTGCTCCCAGGGTCCCCTGTGCGCCCCCCAGCATGGTACTTACTAATATACTCCTTCCGTGGTGGTTTTCTCACCATCTGTCACCCCAACTAGAACACGAGCCCCAAGCCTCTTCTGTTCATGAGTGTATTCCAAAACAAAGCATGGCATCCTAGACCCAGTGATGCTCAAGAAATGTTTGCTCACTGAATGAATTACAATTTTGTGAGCCTTCTTTGTAATATAATCATTTACAAATCAGTATGTCTAAGAGAAGTCATGGTTTAGGTTCCAAATGATGAAGTTTAAACCACTGGCAGTTATCAGTGGGAGCCCAACACAAGCTTATATAAATGACAGGCTCAAATCTGCGCCAAGGGCAGCCAAACACCATCTATTCTGAACCTACTGTAGTGGCATGAGCTCAGAAGTATAACCACGAGCTCTGAACTCTCACAGGGCCCCCAAGGGTTAAACTGTTCTGCTCTGCAGCGAATGGAACTGGTGAAGAGGGGCCTCTCCTCCACCAGGACAGAGCAACTTGTGCCGCTGGACTGAAAACTCAGCTTAAGAAGTGTGTAAGTGCACACTCTCACCACAGGAAGGACCCGTGCTGCTCTGATGGGACTACTCAAGTCCGGCAACCCACAGGGACCTTGGGCTGGAGCTCAGTGACCAACCACCACCACCACTGAGGGTGGGCACAGACAGGAGGTGGGCTGTGGGACTACGAAACAAAGGATACCTAATGCGTGGTTAATCCACACACTTGCGAATGGAGCGACGATCACAGCCAGACCCATTTGTCAACACCGATGCAAAGAGGACAGGGGAGAAGATTTCCAGCAAGAGGAAAGGACTGCTCCGCTCAGGAGAGAGCCAGCTTCCCACTGTGGTTCAGAACAAGCCCAGCATGGCCACGACCACCTCCAGTGGGGAGACACCTGCAGCCTGCCTGCCCGTTCTCGGCCAGGTGCGAGGTGCCCGCGCGAAACCACCCAGCAGGCCACCTTCCCTGTGCAGGGCACCCACTAGGCTCTCTGACACAGTGTCTCTCAAGTAGGGAACCCAGCACCCAATCCTAAGGTGAGGTATCCTGACTGACAGATCCCTGTCTGCTCCGTTCTCGATCTTTCCCACCCTCATTTCCTAGGCGCTTCTTGTTTCCCTGTGTTTCCTTTCCTCACCATCCACGCCCGCCTTCCGTCAGTAGCCAGCAGCTTCTCCTTCACTGACTCCTGAGAACGGCACCTCATCTCATACCGTGTCACAAAGGTTCTCAAAATCTCTTCAAGTGACAGAATGTGCTCCCCCATTCTCCTATCACCATCTCTCCCCCCCAAAAATTCTTACAAGGCACTCCGCGCCAACCCACCCAGGCCTCTGCTCTATCTTCTCAGCAGGCCATCAGGTGCTCTGGAGGCCTGTGTTCCACAAACGACAAATGTGAAAGCCGCTGAAAATTCCCAATTCCGACCTCATTCCAGAACTTCGATCCCACATTTCCAACACCTCTTGTGTCTCGGTTTCCACTTCTCTTCCCTCTAACAGTTCTCAGTGACTCGGGTTTTAATCGCTGGATCTTTTATTCCCCAGATCCGAAATCCACCTGTTATTCGAAGTTTTTCATATTGAGACCGTTTTGCTTTTTTATTCCCATTCCTGGGAAGCTTCACTTCACCCAGGCTTTTGTTATCACTAGTGTGCATGAGTAAAATAATGTTCCAGAGCTAGCTGCACCTCCTCCAATCCGACCTGTACACCACCACCTGCCATTTTTACCAAAAACACCGCTCTTATGTGGTAATTGTGCAGAACCTCTCTCTACTCCGTAACACTGACAAAAATAAGTATATTTTTTTTTTGGTGGTTACCACTCAAGATCTTCAATAATCTGCCACGTACCTATCTTTCCAGCCTTCCTTTGTAAAATTAAAGACTCATTCAAGATTCTACACGTGACTAATCATCCTCTTCCCCTAAAACGCCATTCCAGGCAAACACCCCAATGCAGTGGAGTGTTCTGTCCTAGGGAAGAGGTCTGCAAAGGCCCCAGCCAGGCCCATCCCTCGACTGCTGCCTGCGAGGACCTGCGAACAGACCACAAGCCCTCCATCTGAGGATCTTGCCCCTTGCAGAACAAGTCTGCAGACCCCTGAAGAATTTAACGGGATTTCTCCTATTGCTGCTCTGAGAACCACTAGTAGGAACGCGGCAAGGGTGGAAAAGGGGGGGGTTCTCTGGAGACTGGAGCCAGAATCTCTAGGCCAGAGAGCACACTGGGTTCACACAGGGCTGGAAGCAGCGGGGACCAGTGGGGGTTGAGGCGGATCATGATGGTGGGGTCAGGATGCGAGAGAAAGACAGGAACCAAGGATGACACTGAGTTTCCGGCCAGGTGCTACTTTTAGCTAAGATGAAGACTACTATGGGTAGACCAGGTTTCTAGAGAAAGACGAGATCCACAACTGAAAAGTATAACTCATGCTATTCTCCTGCACAGAGGCCCCCATCAACTCACTATCCTTTCAGAGTAAAAGCCACAACTCACTATCCTTTCAAGCCAAAATCCTTTGATGGTCTCTAAGGGCCCACGCAATCAGACCCTTCTTTTACTGATGTCATCGGACTTCCTGGCTATTGTGTTTGTGCCCCCCTCCCCAAATTTGTATGTTTAAACCTAACCCCCAATGTGACACCTCTGGGAGTGATTAGGTCAGGAGGGCAGAGCCCCCATGAATGGGATTAGTGCCCTTTACGAAAGACCCCAGAAAGCTCGATTCACCCTTCCATTAGATGATCCACCAGGTGACAGGGCGAGAAAACAGCCACAAACTAGGAATCGGGCCCTCCTCAGACACCAAATGTGCCAGTGCTTCATTGATCTAGGACTTCCCAGTTAACAGAACTACAAGGAATAAACTCCTCTTGTTTATAAGCCACCCAGTCTATGGTATTTTGTTATGCAACCCAGCACAGACCAAGACATCTACATGCACTCCACCCCGGCCATCGTCAAGCACGTCAGGCAGGCCCCTGTGTTGGGCACCCACACCTGATCTTCCCACTGTATGGGACAGCCCCTCCTGAAGTATCTTAAAGCTTATTCTGTCACCCCCTCTGCTCAAATACAACCTTCTCAGAAAGGACTTCCCCCATAAATTCCACCAGCCAGCAGGCCCCTCCTCGCCCATTTGTCCTTTCCACCTTCTTTGCTTAATTATTCGCTACCATATTATCTTCTCATGCAACCTGTTTAATCTGTCTCCTCCCCCCTCCTAGAATGGAAGCTCCAAGAGATCAAGGATGTTGGCCTTTTTTCCTGCTGCTACAATCACATTGCCTAAAACACAGCACATGACCTACAAATACTTGTTAGATGAAATTGGCACAAAGAATAAATACAATTCATTAAAGATTCAAGAGAACTTCACTCATGCTCCTGGGGTTTTAAGGGAAAAAAAAATAAAGCACCGTACACATGCCTATACAGTGCAGCTCAACTCGATGATTTGACTCTCCGTTTTCCTTCCATCCAGAATGCCAGTGCACGATCCCTTTCCCTCTCCCCTGTTCTCAACACTTAAAACGTTTGGGATCAGTTCCTAGATAATGCCCTTAAAAAAAAAAGCTTATCTGGATGGCCTGTGGCCTACATTCCTTTCTGATCTCCCCTCTGCTCTGCGCTCATGTCAGCCAGACACTGTTCCGCTCCTCGGAGGCACCCTGCTCCTCCTCGCCTCCTAACGTTCCCGCCTGTTAATCCCCCCATGGAGGAAGTTCCTCCCACACCTCTTCTGCTCACCGTTCAGATCGCCCTACCTCGCCTCCCCAAAAACACCCTGCCCACCAACCCGGCCAAGAGCACCACTCCAACTCCTCCTTTACCTGCTTCAGAATACTTAAAACCTCCCAGAGTCTTACTTGGACGCGTGTCTTACTTCTAAGAACAGATCGTCTACTTGGTTCACCCCCGTGACCCTGGTGCCTAGAACACCACGCCGGAAACGGTGCTGATTTAATTCAATCTAGGAGGTGGGGCGACGTCCCACTTTGCCATTAAGGGCACTGACCCTGGGGGTTAAGCAACTCTCGACATCAGGCAGCGAAGAGGGTCTAGCCGGAAACAAGTACCTGGGACGATCCCCACTACCTCGCAAGACCTGGAGCCAGACACTAGCGACGCCTCTTCTATCACCGCAGACAACAGTCCATTCTGCTGCTAGAAACGTCCAGTGACTGCAAGCCTTCAAAGGATGGACGGCCCTCCAGCCAACCCGCACGTCGCGCCTCCAGGCAAAAAATATTTCGGGACGAGCCAGAGCAATCGAAAATCTCACTGCTCAGAGGCCGCTTCCCTCCGCATTCCACCCGTCCCTCGCCAACCTCAAAAGCAGCCCTGGGGAGCCCTGAGACTGGGTAAGCGCAGGGGCCCCCCAGAACCCGCTCGCTCCGCCCCCCCCCGCCGCCTCACGGCAAACGAGGCCTGGGTCACCGGCCTAAATCAAACAAAAGAGGCGGTTCCCCCAAAGCACTGCAGCAGAAAGGGGAGCGGGCGGGGAGGAGGGGCGGCTTCCGCCGCGGAGTGGGAGCCGCGCGCGGGGGCGCGGCCCGCGCGCCCGGACCCCCAGCCCCGCGCCCTGGCCGGCCAGCCGAGCTCCTCCGCGCCCTCGGCCCGGGAAGGCGCCGCACCTGCTGCAGCGAGGCGCAGCCCTGACACCGCGAGAGGTCCGCCGCCGTCCCGGGCGCCGCCGAGTGGGTCTCGCCCGGCATCATGGTGCCAACGCCGAGCCCTGTGGGCCCGCGCGCCTCAGGGACCCGCGGCCTCGGCCCTGTCCTGCCTCTGCTGACACCGCCGGGGCCGCCGCCTGCCAGGCCGCTTCCCGCCGGGGCCGGGCGGGTCCATCCGTGCACAGAGGTCCCCGTGGGGCTGGCGAAAGGCTCTCCCAAACGGAGCCGCCTCCGGCAGTCGAGGGAAACGCGACCCGGCGCGGCCCCCGAGCGCGACACCGCCCCGCCAGGACCCCGCCCCGCCCGGGCTCGCCCCGCCCCTCGCCCCGGCGTGGGCCTGCCCGGGGCGCCGCCTGAGCGGAAGGGGAAGGGGAGCCGGGCCGAGGTGGCGGGAGAGACGCCCACCACGGAAGCGCCAGCGGGATCGGAGGCATCGGGGGCGAATTCCTTGCGCTGTGTAGGGAGTTAATCTTTTATTGTCGGCTCGCTGTGTGACAGACTCTCCATAGACACCTAAAGCCCTCGGCGAGGGGGCGGTGACGCCCTTGATGACGTCACCCAGGCGCCTGCAGCCTGGAAGGACCCGCACCCGGACGGGCCGGTGTGGGATTTGTAACCCGAGGGAAGCGCTCTGTGCGAGTCCTGCCTGGTACCCGAAGGAGCCGGGGGACCACGGTTCCCGACGCCCCGCGCGGCGGACGCCCCGGAGCGATCCTGCGGCCGAGCCGGGTGCGCCTGAGCGCCTCGCCGCCGCCCCCGCGACAGCCGTCCTTCCTGCGGGACCGTCTTTCCTGCCGGCAGCCCTCCGTTTGTCCGCTTGCCAGACCCTCCCCGCGGCCCGAAGCCCAATCAGAGACCATAGCCAGCCGCCACCAAATCCCACGTTGATGCCTCTTTGGGGGGAAAATTAAAGAAAGTCCTCTCCCAGGCCGCAGTTACTGGGTCAGTTCGGACCCAGACCCTCTTCTTGAACGAGGTTCTTCACCTTATCCTCCGCCACCAGAATCATCTTTTCAAGGATCACTGCCTGACTCGGAAGCTTCCCGAGGCTTCCCAGCGTCTGGTTATAAAGTCCAGATTCTTAGCACGCGGTACAGTCAATGCACGTGCTAAGCAGACGTCCAGATTTCACCAGCTCTTTCCAAAATGTTCAGTATGGAATTGCAACTGGAAACCCTCCCGAGAAAGCAGTCTGGTTGCTCCCCAAATGCCACAGCCCTGCCCTTTAGTACAGAATCCGTGGCTGGCACGTGCTGTGGAGTGATGCACGGGGTACCCTAGACCTGACAGCTGGGTTTCTTGTCCCCGACACCTCAGGTGGCACCTGAGAGAGGAAGTGCTCTGACGGCTCCATTTACCCAAGAGCAGAAAACAAGACCAGGCTTCAAAGGGAATGGAGAAGTGAGCAGCACAGCGGGAGGCACCTTGGAAGACCCCCCCGTGGGACCCGTTAGAGAGGGGAGAGGAGACCATGTATGAGTCCTGATGACTTTCCATTTCTGGCTTCAGATCCCTGACAATACGTTTTCACAGTAACTTTTATTTAAGGTTTCCCAAATGAGAGGGTTGTTTGTGTTTTCCAAATTACTTTAGTGGAGGAGACACCAACTTAGCCTTGAGCCTTTTCTCCCGCTACACTGTCCCCCCACACCCATAGCTCGCCTCCTTTCCCTGGCACTCAGAACTCTCACGGCTGCCTTCCTGCCTCTGTCTTCGCCTGTTTCTTCCCCTTTGCCTGGAATGCTTTCCTCCCAGCTTCACCAGCTGCAATCAGCCAGGTAGTCCTTCCAGGTCCCACATTTTACCTCCACCACCCCGAGTGACACCCACCTTTTTTTCTGCACTAATTTTTTGGTAACAAACCATTTTGACTCGGATCACAGTGATTTTTATGTCTTCTAAGACCTCTTAGTTTTCCTTTTAAACCTTGTGAAGTGCTATACACAGTACGTGCTCAGTGAATGTCAGAGTGGATCAAATTTGCTGCAACTAATTGAAGGTAAAAAAGAAAAAGCACTCGTGCAAAATTTCAAATGCATTTGTTTCTACTTCTGCCCACCTCAAACCAGTCCTTAGGACATTTAGAGAAACAAAAGTCTTGTTTGTGTAATGCAGGGTCAGCAAACTCTCTGTGAAGGGCCACATGTTCACTATTTTAGGCTTAGGGGCCCTGACAGATCTCTGCTGCCTATTTGTCATTAGTTTTTGGTGGGTAAAGAACCACCTAAAAACATAAAACTTGGGTGCCTGCCTGGCTCAGTCGGTGGAGCATGTGACTCTTGATCTCAGGGTTGTGAGTTCAAGCCCCAGGTTAGGTGTATAGATTACTTAAAAATAAAATCTTTTAAAAAAATGTAAAACTCATCCTTACCTTGCAGGCCATACAAAAACACGTCATAGGTTGTAGGCCACTGACTGAGGAAGGCTAAAAATCAGGTTTTTCTCTTTCCCACACGAGGAGCCACACCCGTTGGTCATTGGGATAGAAACAAGCGTCCACACTGCGGAGTCATGAACAGTGAATTAACCATTTCAGTGGCTTTACATTCTCAAGTGAGCAGCCTATTTGAGCTGGTATTCCCTTACAGAGCATCAGATGTCATTTAAGTGAAAAGTGACCAGGACAGGGCCAAATCCATAGGAACTACTATGCAGAGAGTAGTTCATAACAAGCTACTGATGTCATGATCCATCTTGGAAAACAAATGTGTCTTTAGTTTACTCACAGAAAAATAGTGGGTGCTTTTGGTTTGGGGGTGTGGCTCTTTTTTTTTTTTTTTTTTTTTTAGTCATTTTTCGTATCAAACTTCCAAGAAAAATGTTGCATTTTTCTGTCAGTGTCGCCAGACGTGGGGGGATGTCTAGATTCTGGCTGCTGATGTGGGGGCATCCTTGTGGCTCGAGTCCAGCCCACTGCTCAGAGGATCTGACTCTAAAAGTCTCAGTTCTTGCCTCACAACCCCCCAGATACTCGGTCACTTCTCCAAATTAAAGCTTTAGAATGTAACATAATTAAGAGGCTAGTTAAACTGATGACTTATTAACATCTGCTTCCACTGAAATGGTTCATGGATTTGGTCTAGAAGGCAAGGAGATTATCATCGTATGAACTCAAATTGGAAAGCGATTTGTTCTCTGGAAGTTCCTATATTTTGCTTCATGAAGAGCCATTCTTTCATTTGATGCACTTATCCATAATAAAAATAAACTATATTACATTATTTCTTTTAAAGCCCCTAGATACGTTTTATGGAGTCGTTGGCGGCTCTAACAGTTTAGGATTCAGTGACAGTATCTGATTAAGTTCTACGCATTCTCCGACCCGTGATGTAATGCTAATAAATGGCCACAGGATGCCAGTCTTTCCCTGTGTCCTAGAGACAAATGGACCTCTCCAACAGATTTCTGTTTTCTCTGAGGCATCCCAGGGGGAAGCACTCTGCAGGGCACCTGTGCCCCTTCACTGTCCCCCAGGCATGGTCCTAGGTTATCTTTGCTCCAGTGTTTCTTACTGTCCTGGGTTAGGCCATGATTTGTCCCCATGGGCAGCAGTAGGCCCTGGACCCTTGCTTAGAGCCCAGCTCCCACCCTGGAAGTAATGCAGAGTTAGGGGAAGGATGGCTGCTTCCTGGAGGATTGAGCTCACTCAGCAAGCAGAAGAATCCATTTCCCCAAACAAGCATCATTTGCAATAGAGCGCAGAACCGACATGACTGTTAATGATGACGCACAGTCTTAAAGGACTTTCAGGGTTGTGTGACCCCCTTCAGGGGAGTAGGGGGTCACTCCCATTTTGGGGTATTTTGTAAACACCAGGCAGCTGTAACAGCTTGTCTCCTAAGACACTTCCTGCGTCTCTGGGGATTTGTAGAAGGGAGGTGGCTGGCAGTCTCAAAGAGGGGCAAGGGAGAGAGGACTCTGTTAGGGAGGGTGGGTGGGCAGGGTGCAGCCCACCCACCCCCAAGAAGAGGGCAGGAGAGGGAGGAGTGGGGTGAACCACTCCAAGCTAGACCTGTGCCCTGGCGGGACTCCACGGGAGCCCGGGAAGGCCAGAGTGGTGGGAGATGCCAGAGCCTGTGGGAAGTGGGGCAGGGAGCACTGGGAGCAAGATGCACTTCAGCATGGGGCAAAAGGGAAGGTTTTCTGTGCACTAGGTACTGTGGACCTCTCAGTGGAAGCTGTCCAGGGAGCCAAGAGCACAGCCAGGAGGGAGGTAAGATGCCTAGCAGGTGTTCTAGATGCCCGGGCCCAAGGCAGAGTAGAAGCAGGCAGCCAGAAGTAAAACGTGGCTCCCACACGCACCATCAGAAAAAGTGTAGCTGCGAAGGGCCGGCTCTGGCCACCCCCCGGAGTTGTGTATATTATCTGCTGCTCAGCAAAGTCTGTTTCAGTTTCTCTGAGGCATTCAAGAACTCCCCGGCCCTCCTCGAAACAGGCATGCAACTGTGTGCTCCTGGTTGAATGTCAGCAGCAGGGGCCTGGCTCGTAAGGCCCCTTCACGATCTTTGCTTCCTGCCCACAGAAGCGGAGATGAACCCCAGGGCACTGAGCCAGCCATGAAGCTACTGTCTCTCAACCCCAGACCTCCCCTTGTGTACCCTGCTTTGTGATACTGGGAGCGCGGAGCCACGTGGCCACCTTGCCTGCTGGGGTCCGGCAGACTCTGCCCACAGGTAGTGCACTGGTCCACAGTGATGGGAGGAGGGCGTGAGGCTTCGCTTTTCCTCTCCTTGGACTTTGGGTCCTGTCCCTCTCTCTCGTCCTTGCTTTGCCCCAGGCCACATCTGATTCCATCTTCAGTTTCTCTGACATGTGCAGAATCAGCCTCTGAGACACAGGGGACCCTGTCTCCAAGTGCAGAGACCCAGCACTAGCCCAGCAGGACCCCTGCTCCGATGTCTGAATTTGAGCTCCAGCGGGCACGCCCTCCAAGTGTCCATGTTTTGCTCCTCCCATCCTTTTCCCTTGGTTGCCTACAGCCTGAGGGGTGGCAGGAACATCTTGCAACACAGAAGGTCCCTGCAGGGATGGAAGGAGGGGACTCACCTCAACAACAGGTTCATCCAGCTCGCACTCTGATCCAAGCAGGTGGTGAACCCAAGTCACAGCAGAACTAACCGTGACAGAGGGTACCTTTGTCTCCTCGTCCCTTCTCCTCCCTGCCCAACCCTGGAGGGACCCCACCCTGGCTGGAGATGGTGGGCTTGGCAGGCTTTTCTCTCCCCCACCCCTCCTGCTGGCGTCTGAGAGCAGGCCAGAGCTCCAGGGATGGCAGAAGCTCCAAGCTGAAGACAGAAGATGAGTGACCAGTATCTCGTGCTGGACTTTGTGTTGCCCAAGAACATCTGCGAGGCCACAGGCCCGAAATGTGGTCTAGGGTAAGCGAGGCCCCAGGGAGCCAGAGCCGCAGGGCAGGGATGGTGACTGAAAACTCAGAGGAGCGGCTTCACGAGGGCTGTGCGCTGTGCGGGCGCCGCCCTCCTTCCTACGCCCGCTGTGCTGCGCTTCGCCCTGGGCACTGGGCACCTGGCAACGCCCGGCTCCGCGGCGCGCACACCTCGCCACCCTCGGCCCAGCTCGGAATGGTGGCGCTCGGCGTCCCAGGTGGTCCTGGCTCGCGTTCAAGGCTCCTGCCCGCACACCTCCTCTGGGCATCTCCCTGCTATTGTTCTGCAGGTCTCATTGTTTTTAAAGATTTATCTATTTATTTT
This sequence comes from Mirounga leonina, assembly GCF_011800145.1. Taxonomy (NCBI): domain Eukaryota; kingdom Metazoa; phylum Chordata; class Mammalia; order Carnivora; family Phocidae; genus Mirounga; species Mirounga leonina. The sequence goes on along the minus strand of NW_023270865.1, from coordinate 3,856,086 downwards.
AGAGATTGCAAGCGGGGGAGGGGGGCTCAGGGAGGAACAGAAGGAGAGGCAGTGAGGATCTTAAGCAGGCTTCACGCGGAGCGCAGAGCCCGATGCTGGGCTCCATCCTGGGATGATGACCTGAGCGGAAGTCAGACGCTTAATCAACTGTGCCATCCAGGTGCCCCTTCATGTCCCATTTTATGGTCTTGTTTTGATATCATTCCTGCTCCTCTTTTTCCCCTCGCCACTCCGCACAGCTGAGCATCATCAGGCCCTGTGGGGGCCACGTCTCCAGCCATCCACCTCCCTGCCCCTGCAGCTGCCACTAGCTTCCAGGGACCACCAGCTCCTGGTGGTGGCCAGGAGTCCCTCACAGTGAGCCCCAGCTGTTTGCCACCAGCATGAGTGACGTCCAGGGGCTCATGACTGCGATGCAGCCGAGAGGAGAGAGGTGGACAGGCTCCGGATTCCCTGCATCACCTCCACTGCAGCAGAAACAAATTTGGGACCCCCTTCCAAGGCCAGCAAGGCTCCCCTGGGTCTGGTCCGTACCCCCTTTGTGCATGCTCCCCCACTGTCCTCTAGATCTCCTGGGGCGGGCTTGTTCCCTGGTCCGGATCTCAGGCCACGTGCCCCTCGCATATGGCTCTTGTATTTCCTTCACAACAGTGAAGAAGGAAACAGTACCCCACTTCTCCCAGGAAGAAGATAGACGTGAGAGAAGTGTAGGGGCCTCGCCTTGTCCCTGTCCTCCCGGAACGGGAGCCAGGGAGCAGCCACTTGCCCAGCTTGTGTTTCCCAAAGGCAGAGCCAAAGGGAGTGCAGGGAGCCCAGAGCTCCTGTTCTGCGAGGGGGCAGGTGTGCTCCTTCAGCAGCTCTAAGTGGATGTTAGTTTACAAACAAAGAGCTGAGACTAGGAGCCATGAAGCGGCTTTCCCCCTCTTCAAAGGGAGGAGGTGTCAGAGCTGCATCCGTGGGGCCACTTAGCATCCGTGCATGCTTCTGTGCCCCATCTTGGCCTCCACCTGGCTCTTCTCTGGACTTGGCCCGAATATCCCATTACCTCCCATCTGTGGGTCCCCTGGGCTCTCCCCACCTCTACCCAGTTCCCTCCTGCGTATCCTCAGGTCCACCTGGGATCTGCTAGGGTCTTTCCAGTAGGGTCTTTATGCTGCAATTATACGTGAACGTGGGCCTGCCCCCCTGCTCACCTGTGTGCTGACTGAGACCGGAGACAGAGACCACATGTCATTCACCTTCTTCTCGTACCTTCCCCAGCGCTTGTTCATCATGCAGCAAAGGCTACTGGATGAGAACCTCTGTGGGGGATTGTCGCAGGCGCAGGGGGAAGCCTCAGGGAGGGGACATGGGACACACACCCCTGCCCTCATGCAGCTTGCTCCCCCCCTTACTTCTCAGCCGCTTTGTCGGCTGGACCCGCCTCACCAGGCTTGCTTCTTGAAAGCACCTACACTTCGGGCCCAGCTAGCTTCTAGGTCCTTCCAGCACCAAGGCTGACTACACAATTTGTGGGGCCCAGTGCAAGATGAAAATGCCAGGCCCCTCATTCAAAACTTATTAAAGCTTTTAAGATACCAGCAGCAAAGCGTGAGAACAAGAGTAGAGCCCTGGTGAGAATGCATCGCACCCCGGGGGAGCGGCGCTGCCAGCCCCCTCCTAGCCTGACCTGCTCCCAGCCCCCACGTGGTCCCACCTCCCCCTGGGCCAGAGTCATGGCCAACCCACCCTCTGTTTCAGACTTAGCGCACTGTAGCGGAGCTTTGCCCCTATCTCCCCAGTCCTGCTCCCCATTCTAGGCACCAGCATCTGGCCAGTCCAAGGGCACTGACCGATTTCTCACCCTCGCCAAACTCTGGTTCCAGGTCTTGTGCTTCTCCTTTCTACCTGTCTGTCCAGGCACTTCACAATTCTGGCTACACAGGACCCCCCCCCCCCCCCCCGCCCATGCTGTATATTACTCCAGTCTCCTGGGGCCAAGTTGAAGACTCCAGGGGGCCCTGGGACATACTGAGTATGACCCCGGAGTAGCTCAAGCATGGGACACTTTTTTCTTTTATTTTAAATTTAATTTTATTTACATCCCATTAATGAACATATAGTGCACTATTAGTTTCAGAGGTAGAGTTCAGTGATTCATCCGTTGTATATAACACCCAGTGCTCATGATGTAAAGAATGAACATTTCTAAGAGCAAACATCAGGGGGAGGGGGCTTCAGGCAAAACTGAACTAACAGGATTTTTGCCAGAGGCAGCCAGCCCGACCAGATGACCAGATATCTCCAGAGGAACAGTAGATTAGATTCAAGAGGGCCAGATGTCGAGGGTGGAGGGTTCTGGTTAGACTGACTCAGTGGAACTCTGGATAAGACTGGACAGTGCAGAGATGAACACAGAAGCCCAGGAGTCAGGGCCTCATTGAGAGTTCAGAGCATCACCAACGTTGGGTCAGGAGAGACCGTCAGAACAAGAGGCAGCTACTGTCCCCTCATGCCCACTTCTGCCGGAGCAGATCAGCCACTGGGGTTTCTCCAAGATGCCATCTCAAGGAGGGATTTGACTCCCAGAAGAAACAGGGTCCTTTGCCAGAGTCAGAGCCAAGGCCAGTTGAGGGGGGTTTTGCTCCTAGGAAGTCCACCAGGACATTTCCAAATCAGATGCCTTATAAAGAACCTTCTGGTATGACCACCTCAAGGCCGAGGGAGTGCGTTCCGGCACCCCGTGATAGGAGCAAGGCAGATTGCACAAGAGATCCAAGCTAAGAGCTGCCCTACCTTAAAGCCGTCCACTGGCGCCTGCCTGCAAGTTACGTCTGACCCCCTAATCCTTTTAGGCAGGTCTGGAGGAGGGTCTCTGATGGCCACTGTCCGAGGCCGGTGGTGCTCCTTTAAGGACGGGCTCCCGTGTTCTACTTCATGGGAGTCTCAGCTGCTGCATAGAAGCAGGCGCGCCAGGACCCGGGGAGCTGTTCCGGGCCAGGAGCCCCGCCTGGCCGCGCTGCCCACCCTCTCCCCACAGCAGCCCTGGAGGAGGCACACTGGAGACTCCGTCCCTGCCCCGGGTGTCTGCCGCCACCTCCCCAACCCCTCAGCAGGTAGTCTGAGCCCTCTGCTCACCCTCAGCCATGGTCTTCACAGAGTTCTGGGCATTCTGTGTTCTACTGTTCCTTGGAGACTGTGCCTAATTCCCGTCCTCTCTGTGCTCTGGGCTCCTGGCTGTCCCCCCACCTGCTTCCACTGTGCGTCCTCACAGCCAGACGGGTTCAGTCCCACGGCTTCTGCCTGTGCATCCTGCATCCTCATGCCCCCTGAGGACCCACTCTGGAAACGGTCTGTGTCTACACTGCCTGCCGACTCCCAGGTTCCCCTCTCTGAGCACCCCTTCCCTGCTAACTGTCATCTAGGAGGACCCCTTGTCCATTTAACTAAAACATCTCGATGGTCATCACGCTAAACAGCATGTCACTGCCATCTTTTTGTTTTTGAAGTTGAGCTCTGGGGATCCCCTTTCGAGGCTTGACATAGCTGGCCCGTGGGTGTCCTCAGTCCCACGCAGGGAAGTACTTTCATGGGTTCGTGAGCTTGCCGTGGCCTTTCCCCTGGGCTCTGCCAGGAAGGCCTGGAGCGGGTGGCTACTCCGGGTGGGTCTCCTGGGGCTTCGGCCGGGGGTTGTCCTGGGCCCTGGGCTGCAGTGTCCCTCGCGCCTCACACGCCATGCAATGCCGGAGCGCCCTGGCCGCCCCCGCCGAGATCACGGAAACTCTCTGGACTTCGCCGCATGTCCTGGGTGGGGGGGACCACTGCTCTACAGCTCAGTGGTTGCTTTCTAAGTTTTTTTTAGTGGCCGGAAGGGGGAATATGGAGTCAAGGGAGAGATTTTTTTCTTTTCCTGGAAAAGAAGGTGAGAGGAAAAGGATCCAATGCAACATGTCTTGTCCCTGAACTTGACGATAGTGTAGGCCTGTGGAGCTCTTCCTGGGTCATTTCTAATGTTGGACCTCCCCCTCAGAATAAAATAAGACACTTTCCAATGGCCCAGAAGGCCCTGCAAGAGTTGTCCCTCGCCCCAGGGGACAGATCCGTAAAGCTGGGGGCACACATGTTGGCCTGAGCTGATCTCTGGCACAGCTCGCAGCACCCTTTGTCACAACCCTTCCTACTTGACCCCATGTCCTCAGGGCCCCGGCCCCCCTGGCAGGGGGCCCCCCCCCCCCCCCCCGGAGGCTGCTCCCTCTTAGCTCTCCCTGGCTCCCCTGCCCCTTCTGCATCTCCAGCCCTAATGTGGGAGTGCTCTGGAGTTCGGCCCTTGACTCTCTCTCCCCCTTCCCACCCAAACCCGGGTGGTTTCCTCCAGCCATGTGACTTAGAGTGACCAGTTTTAGCCGAGGCCTCTGGCCTAGACTCTAGAGGCAGGTGCTCGGGGGCCCGTGTGCTCTTGCCTGCAATGTGTGGCAGGAATCCTGAACATTCCCCAGCTCGCTGCATTGCAGGGCGGCACATTCTGCACGTGCAGAGCCCAGAGCTGGGGAGTCTCCCTCACCCCTCGTCCAGCTGCCCCTGACAGCTGGGCAGTCAAAGCACCTGCAGCCCCCACCACTCCCACCCCTGTGCCTCACGTCTGTCCCACATACTCATGCAAGTGATGCTTCCAAACGTAGACCAGCGTATGTTCCTCTGTGAACCAGGAAAGAGGAAAGTCTCAACCTTCCTGGAAGACCTGTGACCTCCCTGTCCTCCATCCCACCCCACTTCCCCATGCACCCTCATCATGCCCGGGAGTCTCCCGGCTGAGGAGGGGCACCAGGCACCCCCTGCCTCTTTGTGTCGCTCTTCCTTCTTACAGAATGCTCTTCTCTCTGACCTCTGCCGTCCTCTCTCCTTACCCCATTCTTGTCTCTGCTGCAATGTCATGTGACCACAGATCCCTCCAAAGCAGCAAGTTTGGGCAATCTCTGTCCCTTCCCCAGATTCCTTGTCTTCCGAGCTCTCGGTAGCACCTGCCATCACCCATTTGTGGAGGGCTTTCCTCCACTGAAACCCATGTTTGTGGAAGAGATACCCACCCTTAGCTTATTCTGTGCTTCCCCCCCACCGCCCAGTACCTGGATCATGCCTCACACGTGGTGGACAATCGACAAATAGTTGTTGAAAGAATCACTGAGAAGATAAATAAATGGATATTTATCTGAATAAAAGTATAAAGCTAGTGAGATTAAGAACCAAGAGCTCCAGCAATCACACACCTTGGTATTTAACCAAATGATTTGAAAACTTATTTCCACATGAAAGCCTACACACACATTTATAACAGCTTTTTTAAAAATTGCCAAAACTTGGAGGCAAACAAGATGTCCTTTAGTAGGTAACAGATAACCCGGGGTCCATCCAGACAGTAGAATATTATTCAGTGCTACAAAGGAATGAACTATGAAGCCATTAAAAGACACAGAGGAAACTTAAATGCATATTCTTAACGGACAGAAGCCAGTCTGACAAGGCTCCATATTGTATGATTCCAACTCTGTGTCATTCTGGAAAAGGCGAAAGCATGAAGACAGTAAAATGATCAGGGGTTGTCAGGGGTTGGGGGAGGGAGGAGGGATGAGCAGGTGGTGCCCAGAGGGTGTTCTGGGCACTGTATGGTACTATAATGACATGGACATGTCATTGTACATTTGCTCAAGTCCACGGACGTCCAGCACCAAGAGTGACCCCTAATGCAAACCACGGGCGTGGTGATGATGACGTGTCAGCGCAGGTTCCTCTGCAGTAACAATGTACTGCCCCGTGCTGACAAGGACAGAGGCTGCGCACTGTGCCTCTGGACCTCCCCCACAGGGCCATGTGGGGACTCCGAACCTTCCACTCTATTTTGCTGTGAACCTAAAGCTCCTCTAAAAAATAAAGTTTATTAAAAAAAATAAGAACAAAAAGTTGCAGACAGTGGGGATAACAATAGAAAGTCTCCACGTTGGGAGTGAATTTGGCATATCAAAGCAGCAGAAATCAGTTCAGGGTCTGGAGTATAGTTACTCAAGGGGGTGGGGGGGTGGCACAGACCCATAGCACAGGGTCTTGTAAGCCAGGGTAGAAGTGTTTTAGGTTTTAAGTGCAGAAAGCAGCCATTAAGGACTGTTAAGAAATGAAAAGGCATTATCTGATTTGCATTAAAATCTTCTGTTCTGGCTCTCATATGGAAATAGAGTGGGATACTGGGTGCCATCTCCCCAGTTGGGAATGAAGAATTGGCACTGGGTAGGAAAGTCAAGGACGTGTCCATTCAGAGATTATGTAACTTTTTAAAAGAGGTTGTTTACCTTTCTTCTGGAAAAAGCAAACAAAAAAAATCATCGGGAGCCCGGGGTCACAAGAAGTTTTTGAAAAGCAGTGTTTTGCATTTCTTACTGGTCTTAAGAAGCCATGATTCTCAGCACTTCCTTATTTCTGAAATTGATGATTCAGATTGTGAGTTGGAATGGTTTTATTCTAAGATCATGAGAATATAGTACATTCTGTAATTTATCCAGGCAGAAAATTATTGCCAAGAAGGGGGCTGGGGAGTGTCTTTCATTTAGAATAAGTGTCTAACAATTGCTTAACTTTTAGACAAAATGATACCAAACCTCTTTGGCCCGAAATTTTCCTTTGGGCTCATCTTCAAACCCTGCGATAAAGAAAAATGGGGCTAAACTTGAACAGTACATTCCAGATCTGAGGCTGATGCTCCAAGACTCGGAGACCCTCATTCAACATACACTAGAATGAAAACAAAAAAAGCTTAGCTTAATGTTCTTCATCGAAAACCAGATAGTGAAGTATGACCCCCAAATATCTCTTGGATGTTTCCTGCTGAATTTGTTGTTATATTTGGAACTTCTGTTAGAGAAGAGATTCTCTATCCAGTGGGGCATTTTATGGTTGAGGATGGAAAAAAATCCAATATTTAAGTACAGGTTTCTTTCTTCCCTCCTGCAGAGAAGATGGAATCACTTCTCATTTGTATGAAGAATAAACCCGTTACGTTGGGCAGGAGCGTGGAGATGTGCTCGGGGTGGCGTGGAAGCTTCGGTGTGTGTAGATTCTGATTTGTGGCACATTGGCAGATCGGCACTCAAGGTCCATTCGAGACTCCGACTAAGGTGCCTTCCTCGAGGTCCGAGGTTGAACAGCGTTTCGGTCCTTCCAGTCCAGCTCCGTTCTGCACATATGTCACCTTCTGAGAAGCAGCCATTGTCCTGGGCACGCTGTCAGGCAGGGCACAGGGCGCCCACTTCACGGCCGCCTTGGCCATCTCGGCTGAGACGCAAGACCGAGATGCTGGGTTTCTGCAGCCCCCTGTCTCGGGCCTCACTTGCTGCGCCCCAGAGGCCGCTTTCTGGTGGTGTCTGGGATGCGACTCAGGCTGGGTGTTCCAGTGGTGGCCTCACCCTGCCTCACCTTCCCCCTGGTATATGATGCAACTCTGAGAAAGGCCTTCGGGACCCATTCCTGCAGCCTGGGGCACAGACCACTCCTCCTTCTGACCCAGAGGACGTGCACAGTTCTCCGCACTAAACCTGTTTAAAATAGCTTGTGGTTCCTGCTGCTTGCTTGTTAATAGGATGTGGCTTTGGAGGCAGGAATGCTACTCCTGACCCCCAGCCCCATGCTGGTTTCCTGCTCCCTTCCTGACTTCTCCCCATCAGCCCGCACTTCCCTGCTCCCTTGCTCCCTCTCTGCTCCCCTGCCTTGCTTCTCATCACAGCCAAGTCTGTGCCCCTGTGCACCTTCCCTGCTCAGCACCACACTGGACTCCTTCCACTCCCCTCTTATGCTTTACACGCTAGTTCTCTTGAAGAGTTTCGGGTTAGTTTGTTTGTTTTTATATTTTATTTATTCATTTGACAGAGACAGACACAGTGAGAGAGGGAACACAAGCAGGGGGAGTGGGAGAGGGAGGAGCAGGCTTCCCGCTGAACAGGGAGCCCGATGCGGGGCTCGATCCCAGGACCCTGGGATCATGACCTGAGCCTAAGGCCGATGCCCAGTGACTGAGCCACCCAGGCGCCCCAAGAGTTTCTTTTTTTTAAAGCAAGTTACTCTCTTGTCCTCAAAACGGTCACTAGAGTAACCCACAAGAGAAAGCCTTGCTGCCGTAGAAGGACGTTAACATCCTCCTATGCCGCCCTCCCCCAGCCTTCTGGAAGTTCTTTGAAGCTTAATTATCAATTAGAACATTAAATCAACCCTCACACTCCCAATCATGCCTTGGATGATCTCACCTTTTGTTCCAAACCTCTCCCTCCTGCCCATAACTTCATCCAAGAGCTGCTACCTTTGCCTTCCTGCCCCAGTCCCACAGGATGGGGGGGGGGGCTGCCTCCCTAATTTATCTAGCCCAGCACTCTGCCCCATCCATCTGAGCCCTGTGCTAAATATTGCACTGCTTTGTGTCCTCGAGAGTCCCTCTTGGGCCGCTCTGCACTCTTCAGTGAGTAGGGCACAGATCCTTAGAACCACGTGGTATCACCATCCTGCACAGTGCATATGGCAAATCAGCAGGCTTTAATCTGTAACCACATGGGGGTACGGACACTTGGAAATGACAGATGGGAAGTATAGCTCGTGCGATCAAACCTAGAGGCTGGTGGTAAATATCTCGTGTCTACTATCAACTTGGCTGTGCATTTCTCGTGTGCTTAAAAATATTTTTTTCGCTTATGTTTCAGATTTTCTGCCCCCAAAGTGGGGGATGTATATTGACTCACTTAGCAGGAATCCTGTGAAGCGGAGTGTTATTTATAAAGTAACTTGTTTCTCATTGATAAATAGCAACATGAAAAGGACAGTGTAATTTTCTTTATGAAGTATGTTTAAGCCACAGATCTAAAATTTGGGAAAAGCAAAAGGAACTTAATAAATCTTCAACTTGACTAACATGATTATCTTTGAACTCAAGTGGTACTAATTTAGCAAAGAAGACAAAAAAAAAATCCTTGTTTCTGCCAGAGTTTATGTTTTTAATTCACTTATCTGAAAGTCTTTCCTATTCTCTTGGAAGGGGAATTCCCATTTTGCACTAGGTTTGATGATGCATCCATATGTTGTAAGAGTAGAATGCACGATTTCCTCATGTAAGCATCTCTGCCCCCAGCAAGGGCTCACGCTAGAACATTTGCCTGCACTGCTTTTGCTCACTGAGCCGTGCAGACTGAATGTGTGCTCAGGTGGGGCACTGCTCTGGGCTGTGGACGTGCTGGGGCTGCGCTCCTGGCCTGCTGAGCACCCGCAAGCTGAGATGCTCTGCACCGTGCCTGACTCTAGAGGAACAGAGAGGTTCCACATGGTCAGAGACAGGAATCTCACTGGATATCCGGGAATGCCTCACAGAGGAGATGAGCCCAGGATTTTGAGGTGGACAACTAAGAAAGGATTTTGCTAAGAGCAGAGCCACACGGTCTAGGGCATTCCTGGGGGAGGGACGGCTTGGCAGAGGTATTGGCTTCAGGAGGGGAGCTGGATGGTAGCACAAAGCTAGAAAGGAGGTTGTGCTGGGCAAGGAGGAGGGGCTCAACAAAGGTGGACTGCAGGGCTCCTTGAGTGCCAGAAACAGAGTTTGGGCACCAAAGACACCGTATTCGGTGGGAAGAGGGGGAGGAGAAGGGTTTTGAATGACAATCTGGACTTCTGAGGAAGAGAGCTTCCTTGGGATAGACTCCTCTTTTCTCTGGGACAGAAATAAAAACACACATGGAATACAATGGATGTTTTATGTCAGTGTGGGTATTTATAGGAACAGAGGGTGCGATCCCAGCAGAGTATGGCAGCGGGCGTCACTGTGGCTTTCTGGAAATGCCAGGGGGCAGTATGGCATTGTGCAGAGGCTAAGAGCTTCGGGTTTAGCAGCTCAATGTATGGCCTTGGCCAAACACTCAGCCTCGGGGAGGGTTTCTTCACACAGCTGTAAGATGGGGCAAAGGCACGTTTCTTTGTGTTGACTCAGTTGCACGTATAATGTACCTGACCAGCAAGTAGGTACTTAGGAAGTGACAGATGCTGAGCTATGAGGACACATCACGAGTTCGGTACTTGTGAATTTCTCTCCAGCCGTTTGCCACGGGCGGCGATCTCCCTGGAAGCAGGTCTACATGGCTGCCAAAACGCTCCCCTTGTTCTTCTAAATAATGAGAAGGGCTCACACTTTGTCGACATTCGACCTGGCCACAGCGTTCAGCCCCTGGCGGCCCCACTCCCCATGCAGAAGGCACCCCTCCACGGCCAGGTGGCGGGTAGCGCAGGGCTGTGGCTCGGCTGCCACAGATGCCCTTGTCGCTTACGGAATTCGTCCCCCTCTGTCTTCTGCTCCACACTTTGTGCCATTGGGACACACCCTTGGAAGTCATCCAGGGCATGGGTTTTGGAAGTCATGCGGAGAAAATGTTCTGCTCCGACAGCTGCCTTCCTTGCAACATACCCAGGTAACCCCCTCCCGTCCCCACCATTGGACTCTCTCAGGGTGCAGGGGTGACTTCTGGGTTTTCTGTTCAGTACGGGCCTCCCAGAGGTATGCTCTGCTTAAGCTGATTCAGGAATTTTTGGTTGGCTTAGTACCGAGAACCAACACATCTATACCCACGTACCTGACTGTCAACCGTGACATCTACTTACTATCCCACTGTCTTAATCAATCTGACCTCACTACTCTAGATAACTCTTGCCCAGGAAGAGAAAACTTGCAAATAACTTTATTGCTAACTTCAGGAACTTCCCCAATATTAATTTAAATGGGTACCAGGCCACTCAATTTACAATGAACCACATTGCATGACGTATGTCCTCAAGGCTTTCTGAGTCTGTTTCTCCTAAACTACAGGTTACACTTGAACAACACAGAGGTCGGGGGTGCTGACGCCCACCCACAGTCAGAACTCCCCCATATAACTCAGACTCCCGCGAAAATTCACTACTCATAGCCCGCCGTTGACTGGAAACTTTGCTGATAACATAAACAGTTGATTCACACACATTTTGTGTGTTATAGGTATTATACGCTGTGTTCTTATAATAAAATAAGCTGGAGAAAAAAATGTTAAGGAAGAGAAAATTTATTTATTTGTTTTTAAAGATTTTATTTATTTATTTGAGAAAGAGAGAGAGAGAGAGAGCACTAGTAGGAGGAGGAGCAAAGGGAGAGCGAGAAGCAGGCTCTCTGCTGAGCAGGGAGCCCAACATGGGACTCCATCCCAAGACCCGGGGATCACGACCTGAGCCTAGAGAGACACTTAACTGACTGAGCCACCAGGCGTCCCTACTGTATTTATTGGGAAAAAAAAAAACAAAACAAAAACCACATATAAGTGAACCTATATGGTCCAAACCCATGTTGTTCAAGGGTCAACTGAATTATATCATGGATCTTAACCAATCATAATCTAGCCCCACTTCCATTTGGAAGACTGGCCTCAAACCAAACATTAGAAACTTCCTAAATATGTCACCTTTTCCAAACCCCTCCAACACAAATCTAAGACTACTAGGGTAGTGCTAGCAAAGAGGAGATGGCCACGTGAAGGGGCAGAGCTGGGAGTGAGGTGCTTCGAAGACAGTGGAAGGGGCCACAAGCTGAGGAACACCGGTGCCCTGAAAGCTGAAAAGGGCAAGGAAACAACGTCTCTGGTGCCTCCAAAAGGAACCAGTCCTGCTGACACCCCGATGTTAGCCTGCCTGAGGACTTACGCCCTGCAGGCTGTAAGGGAATACATTTGTGTTGTTCTGAGCCACCAGGTTTGTGGTGATTTGTCACACCGGCTGAAGGAAACTAACAAGTACACTCAGTTTTCTCACGTTTAAAGTGCATGTAGAGATAGAACCTGTCTCCGGGGGCTTTTACAAGGGTTCAATGAGTCAGTTCGTATAAAGCACTTAGGTCAGTGTCAGACAGTAAATACTGAGTGTTATTACCACATCTATTATATCTCTATCTAACACCAAGTACCGTATTACATCTGCAAAGCTGCATGTGGCCAGGCTGTCCATCCATTCCAACTCTGGGATGCAGAGGCCAGCCGAGCCTCTGTGATATTTGTTGACCGTCAGATCACTGAATGATGTACCGCTTTCTCTACCATGCAAGATGTTCAGCCCTTAAAATGCTTTGTTAGTGAAAGAAAGCAACTGCACAGATGATTCCCAACACTACAAAGCTCTGAAGTTCTTTTTATTCAGCTTTTAAATTAATTACATAATGTTAGTGGCTGTAGAATGATGTCCCTCAATTTATCTTAGGCTTCCACAACTGATTTTCCCTGGATGTGTAATCCAATGATAGAAGAAATGGTCTGGGTTGGCACTGAGTGGAAGGAGAAATGAGGGAGGGAAGGGGTCAGATGCAGACACTTAGCTGAAGGTGATAGAGAAGTATCCCACTGTCCCACCTATGATCATGAAACTCTGAGCAATACAGGGTCTTCCGAAAACCCAGAACTAAGAGGAGATGATGGAGAGATGGATAGATGGATAGATAGATAGATAGATAGATAGATAGATAGATAGATAGATAGATAGATAGATGATAGATAGATGATAGATAGATAGATAGATAGATAAATAGATAGATAAATAGATAGATGGGGGGGAGAGAGAGAGAGAGAGAGAGATACATACTATTAGGAGAGAAGGTGGAAAGAGAGGGATTTTAAGGAATTGGCTCATGTGACTCCAGGGCTGAATGTCACAATAACTTTCTACTAGAAGGTAGAAAGAGCAGAGTGAGGCTAATGGTCTCTGATTAAAAAGCAACAACCACTCACATCAGCCAGGGTGGAGGGACCTTTAGCCATGTTTGTGGTTTTGACAAGGCTCTTTGCTTGTGCCTAGACTGATTTCAGAGGGGTCTTCGTTTCACTCTGCTCCAGCATGCCCACAGAGTGGCCTTCTGTGATGCCGGTGCTCTGTGACACTGTTTAACCTCAGCAGGGGCCTGAGCGTGGCCAAGGGTACCAGGGGTCTGCCAGCACCTGGAGGCTGCTTTTCTTTTATGATGTATTTATAGGTTCTGATTCATCAGGTCTTGGATAACTAAGGGCCCACTATTCCCTCTATATAGAGAGAGCTGTAATACTTAATGAAGTTTTTTGGCTCATGTGTTCTCAAAGGAGAGGGTAGCTTCCCACATTTTTTTAATCTATTGCTGCATAATGAATCACCACAGATGTGGTGACTTAAAACAACACATGTTAATTATCTCATACTTTGTGCAGGTCAGACATCTGGGCACTGCCCATCTGGGTCCTCTGCTTTGGGTCTCACCAGGCTGCAGTCAGGCCTTGGGCAGGGTCATGGTCTCATCAGAGGCCTACAGGGGGGAAAGATCGGCTTCCAAGCTCTCTCAGGTTATTGGCTAGACTTGAAGGACAAAGTCCCCATCTTGCTACTGGCTGTCACCTGGGGACCACTCTCAGCTCCTGGAGGCTGCACGGTTCCCTGTCACATGGTCTTCTCACAGGTGGCCTCACAAAATTGCAGCTCACTTCTTCAAAGGCAGCAAGGGAGAGTCTCTCTTCCTCAAAGTCTTATACAACCTATAACCACGGATGTGACAGCCCATCACCTCTGCCATATTCTATCATCCAAAATCAGTCACAAATCCCACTCACTTTCAAGGGGTGGGGATTATGTAGTATATCAATCATTGGTGAGGGTCTCCTCATGGTATGTCTACCACATCACGTCAGAGTCTATTAAACAGCTATATGAACCCTTCTATTTCTTAAGCATTGAAAAATTACAAAAGGAATAAATATAGTAAATGTAGATGGCATGAATAAATCCAAAGAGGGAAATAAAATCATTCCCTAGTTCTACCATGAAGAGATGATCACTATGACACTTAAGTGTTATGACTTCTTTCAGTCATGATTTACTGTTCAGTGTAGACTGAAGACTTCACAAATACAGTGGGGGACCAGCCACGTTCTTGTAAGACACAGAGAGGAGGCTTCCATCTTCATTGGTGAGAGAAGCTTCTGGAGCTCCTTCTCCACCTGCTAGTGGAGACCATTGACCAACTGGACCAATAGAGCCCCAGGTGATGTGACATTTTTAAATTTTTAAATTTCTGATTATCACACTGTTCGGGGTGGAGGGAAGGCTGCTGGCATCGAGTAGGTGGGGCCTAGGGATACCGAGGAAAAATCACCCAACACACAGCATGGTCCCACCCCACACATCCATGGTGCCGAGGCTGAGAACCCTGGGTCTCAATCCTTACATGAGAAACATGAAGCTAGAGATGCTCTGGGGCAGGAAGGGTACTTCCACAGGTGATCCTTTCTCTCTCAATCACGGCTCCTCGTAGCTCAACCCAATGGAAATGAAGAGTGGCAATCAGCTGGCTGCAAAGCACCTAGTGAACTCAGCACGTTTTAAATCCCATAGCAATCTTGGGTAGACATTCACACTCACTAGCCGATGAGGCAAAAATTGTAAGTGCTGCAGAATGGGAAAAGATTTATTGGGCTTAAGGAATAAAAGGAAAATTATGTTATCGAATGATAGATTAGAACCAACCAAAGACTAGAAAAGACTAGAGAGCCAGCCTCCTCCACTGCTTTCTTCCCATGAGAGCCGCAGGGCTGGCCGGCCCTCTGGATTTCTACGGTCACAACCCAGGCCTTGAGAATGCTTTGTAGGAAGACATTTCTTTGGGACACTTGGAGCCTAGCACTTGGACAGTGGTTTACCTAAACTCTGTGCCCTGGAGTCTGTGATCATTCAAAAGTAACAGGAGAAAGCTGTCAAGCCAAGGGGATGATTTCCACAGGCCCGTCAGCAGTAAGGATGTAAACCATTCATTCATTGCGAAATCCGGGGACAGACACCAGATGAAGAACTCACAGGATCCGAGCACTGAAAGCACCCTGGAGACAGCTGGGTTGACATGCTCATTCTGCAGATGGGAAGCCTGGGATCAGAGGCAGAGGGCCAGGGTTGGAGGCCGGATCTGAGAGAGAGGGTCCCTTGTCTCCCCACCTCTCTGTGCCTTCTGCTGTCAGGTCGACGCAGTGAGTGGACAGACAGGGCTGGCCTCCGGGCAGGCAGCAGGACCGGCCTCATCTCTTCCCTGTGCTCCTCGGGGGTGGGCCCCTCTTGGGAGCAGCTCCACGCAGAGGGGCCAGTCCTAGCTCATCACCACACCTGTCTGCCCCTCAGGGAAGTGCTGAGTGACAGGCAGGGGCTTCATAGGCAGGGCGCCCAGCTGATAAGGAGCCAGTGGGCCATCTCCCCAAGACACATGTATTATTATAGATTTAACGGTGTCCTCACTTAGAGACAAGACTCCTTCATGACGGGCCCCCAGGCTGAATTCAGCACGTAGAAGAAGGCTCAAATAGAGAGAGAGAGATAAATTGGAAAGGATATAGAAGAATAAATACTATCATATGTGTGTATACAATATATATACATTTACATATATAATGATACATATTTCTTTCATATGCTACTTTCTATAGAGATATAAAAATACATTTTTTCTATGAAAAATGGGAAAGGTAATATTCTATAAATATGTATATACTCTATTAACATATTTACATTTCCTAGCCATGTGACCATCACAAATATAATTTTATAATCATTTTTTCACTTAACAAAGAGCTCTAAGCATTAATATGATTAACAGTTTTTCCTGACGGTTGCGAAACATCTCACTTAATCGATTCGACCTTGTCTCTACATTTGTGCACTTTGGACAGGGTGCCTCAGCCCCAGCACTCTGGCTCTCGGGGCCGGATCATCGTGTGCGGCGGGCAGTCCCATGCACGGCATTGAGCAGCATCCTTGGCCTCTGTCCCCTGGATGCCGGGAGCAACCCTTTCCAGTGACCATCAAAGCTATCTCCACACATGCTGAATGTCCCCCAAGGGCTGAATCACCCAAGGTTGAGAACCACAGATGTAAGGTCTTTTTGTTTGTTTTAATTTTTTTCTTTAACGATTTTATTTATTTTTTGGGAGGGGGAGAGGAGCAGAGGAAGAGGGAGAGGCCGACTGTGCTGAGACCCTTAACTGACTGAGTCATCCAGGCACCCCCTTAAAAAAATTTTTTTTTGAAGATTTTATTTGTTTATTTTTTAGAGAGAGAGCATAATTCGTTTTATTTTGTTTGTTTTTTGCTTTGACTATCATTACACAAAGCTGCCTGAATTTCTTTACAGCCTTCTTTCTGCTTCTATCCAAGCACACCCAGAGGGTACATTCCTAGATGCTAAATTACTATTGCAGAGAAGAAGTATCCATTGAGAACTCTGATCCATTTTTGCCAAATTTCTATCCAAGTGTCATTTTTAAAAAGTTAAAAACACAACTGTCGCTCACATATATAGGGAGCCTACGTCAAAGATTTCTTTGTCTCATTCAGTGAGACAGCCCGCAGGCTGCGGAGGCTGGTTCGGGAGGAAGCAGAGAGAGGTGCCCAAAATCACGGTGAAAACCCGGGGGGGGGAGTTGTTCAATCACTTGCACAAGGACGCTCTACCTGTGGGCTGTGTCCTCCATGAGGCTCCAGAACACGGGTCGTCTGCATTGCAATCAGCCTTCTGTGCGTCAGCGTGGACTCTCAGAGTAATACGCTAATCAGTGGAAACGGTGAGTCAAACCAAACAGTTACCCCTACTGACTCAGATACATCTCAGGAGGCTATCGTGCTCACCCCCATGTACCTTGAAAAAACAGAGCCATCCTCTTGCCTATTTCTGCATTTTGACCTTTTTCTCTCTTACCACTGCCTTCCTGACATTGTGCCAACTGTCCTCTCCCTTCAAGTGCGCCCCCCTCCCCCAAGCATCCACCTGCACAGGGGAGGAGCATCCCTTTCCCTTAGCGCCCATCACCCATCAGACAGGTGCCTGGAGTCCTAGATCCATCTCCCTCACTTCTGTGAGCTTCAGGATGTCCTCACACATTTATGGGCCATTTCCGCTCTGATTTACTCTGCCTGCATGTCCTTTATCGATTTTCCTTTCAGAGAGTCCCACTTATCCTCATACACTTGCAACCCGTTTATGTATGCGTCATTTGCCTCTTATAAATATTAGAACTGCTTTTTCTAAATTTCCCTTTAATAAAGAAATCGATACAGAATCCAGTCCACCAGTATCTGTGTTCATGGGTTCATGTCTGAGATTTTATGTTGAAAAGCCCTTTCTCAGTCCTGGGATTACGTCTTCACCTATGCTTCCTTGTAATATATTTAGAAGTTAATATTTTATACTTAAGTTTGTATTCCATCCGAAGTCCCTTTCTAAATGATGGAAGTTGGAGATACAACTATTTCCCCCCCGTCAAGAGTTAGCCAGTTTTCTTGGCTCTGAATTATTCATGTTTTTAAGTCCTATTGCTCAGATGTGAAGTTTCTGTGTGGAAGAGTCTGATTCTGGCCTGCCTGTTCTATTCCCTTGATCTGCCTGCCGTCTTGGCCCCAGGCCACAGAATGTAAATCCCTATCGATACATCATACACTTCTTTATCTGCCAGAGCAGGTCTCATTTTAAATGTCACAGCTTTTATTTGCAAATGGTAGAGTGACTATTTGTATAGAATTTAGATAAGTAAAAAGGTGTTCTTTTGTTTTATGGACAGTGGTTTTTCATTATCTTATCAGACCAACTATTTTCCTACTAAAGAGATATTTTCACTTCTTTGTGAACACTTGGAGGGCATGGAATTTCCCTCTGCGGAGTGAAAGGCTGTGCCACTTGTCTTAAATATTCTCACCAGGCACGCTTTTCCTATGCCTGAGTGTCTGGGAATGTTTAGGCCCAGGGTCCTAGGGGGCTGTGCAGAAATCAGCTGAGGGAGGGCATCTGGGCACTTGAGTAGATGCAGACTCTCCTATGCTCATGACACAGCATGATCAGGGTGCTTGCAATGGGGAGTCAGCAGCTCTTTATGTATTTGTTTCTTTGTATTAACCTCTAAACCAGTTTTCTCAAATACGGCTCCTCCAGTCCCATGAGATTTATCAGAGTGTGGCTGGAGAAAAGTTCTTTCAAAATAGGAAGGTTAGAAAATGCCCTGTTACACCATGTTGAGCAAGGTTCTCTGCAGCAGGACTTCTCAGGACCTTTGATCTGTTCATATCCTGTGACTCTCCAAGAGTGTGATGGTTATTAGACCTTGGCATCTTTCTCTAAGATCCCAGTCAACATTAGGCTGTCTAAGCTCTGCAGCCTGGCAAGCACTATTTCCCAGATACTATTATTTTTCAAGCAAAACTGAAAAAGACAAAATGTCGCCAACAGAGCAAAAGAAAATAGCTATAATTAATGGTAATCATTGACAACAAGAACACGATCCACTCTATCTTTGGTGGCAGTTTCAGTTTTCCCGATTGAGTTCTGTACACTTTCTTGGCAGCCCTCCCCGCTCCCCAGTGAGGAATGCAGGATAGGATTTATCATCCCTCTTTGCCGAGAACGTTGATGATGTCCCATCGCCATGGGATAGTGGCGCCCACGCGAGAATCTGCATCTGTTGATTGCACAACAGATTTTGTTAGTTTTGCTCTGCTGTGTAAAGTGACAGAACTTAATGGCATAAACCAAGAGCCATGTGTTAGCTTACAGTCCTCCGGGTCAGAAATCCAGCACAGTGCGGCTGGGTTCTCTGCTCAGGGGCTCACTCGGTGAAATCAGGGTTGGCTGCATTTCCTTCCTTTCTGGAGTCTCAGGGGAAGATTCAGCTTCCAACTCATGTGGGCTGTTGGCAGAACTCATTTCCTCACGGTTATAGCACTGAGGACACCAGGTCCTAGGGACCGTGCACACTCCTTGCCATGTGATCCCTCATCTTACGAGGCAGCAACAGGGAATCTCCTTCATGTTAATCCCCCCATGCATCAAGTGTCTTGCTTCAGGTAGCGCTCCATCCCTTTTATGGGCTAGCCTGATTAGGTCAGGCTCACCCAGGAGAATCTCCCTGTCTTGAAGTCAATGTGTCTTGGACCTTAATCCCACCTACAAGATCCAGGCACTGCAGTATCTACATTAGTGCTGATCACATATCTGGGAGGCAATTTGTGTATACAGTGGGGTTGGGGGAAGCGGTGGTTGTCTGGGGAGGCTGGGGGAGAATTCTGCCCACCACCTTCGCTTCCTATGGGGTGGGGTAGCAGGACCGCACTTGCTTTAGAATGTTTCCCTGCTGCTAAGATGCTCCATGTGTGTTTGGGGAAATAAAAAATGAGTCAGAAGAGATTTACTCTCAGTTAGAAGTAGTAGAACACATGAGACTTCCAGAGAAGCCGATGCTGACAACCGGGCCACGTTCTTTCCACCTCCAGCAAAACCGCTTCCCTTGGGGCTCCCTGCCCCTGCTGTCCTGGGGTTGGAAAGCATCTGCGCAGTGGTTCAATGGTTGCCTTTTAACGTTTTTTTTAAAAGAGACTTTCTGAAAAAAACCTTTTTTTTTCTTTTTAAAGGCTCTATTTTAAGCTCCATTAGTTGTTTGTGGCTGAAATAATGCTCAGTGTATGGGGGCAATTAAATCATTCACCATTATGGCACAGCATGCTGTTCTTCATAGGATGTTAAAATCATTCACATTTCCTTTGTCCTTGATGATCAACCGATAGAGATCATCTTGCCATCCCCAAGCCCGCACCCTGGGATGTGTACCATGAATGTCAGATCTTTGCATTCTTTGTTTTCCCCAGCTCACCTGACCTCACCTTCCCGAGTTCCTCATCGCAAGTTTGTAAATGTCGCTCTACGTTTTTAGTGAAATTCAGCAAGTGAAAACATTTAGCCAAAGCAGATTCCGTTGGGTCCCTGATTGGTTGGTGGCAGCTCCCCCTTTCCAGCCAGTGCTCGAGGGGCGCCAGAACTGGGAACTGCTGAAGGGACAGCCCCCTCCTCTCCCCTGCAGGAACCATCTGCCTTCCCACCAACTTCCCACCAACTGAGGAAGCTGCCATGGATTTCCTGTTACAACACGAAGCAAGCCTCCCCTGGGGGCTGAGTGCACAAGCCCTACCGCAGGGTCCCCCTGCTCCGGGGCCGGTCACCACGTGTCCCCACCATCCCCTCCAAGCTCTGATGTCATAGGTACCACGGGCCCAGGGAGCAGGGCCAGGCTGGGTTTCTCAAGCAGGGCCACGGTAATATCATTAAGCTGCCTGGTTTTAATTTCAACCACTTCCCAACTGTCTACTTAGAAGCGTTTAAAGCCAAACTCTTTTCATTCTTTCCACCAT
The DNA here is from genome assembly GCF_011800145.1 of Mirounga leonina. Lineage (NCBI taxonomy): Eukaryota > Metazoa > Chordata > Mammalia > Carnivora > Phocidae > Mirounga > Mirounga leonina. The sequence continues at coordinate 3,835,854 of NW_023270865.1, read as the reverse complement.
TTACTGGTGATTGGAGAAGTTTAATGATTGTCTTGTGAGGAGGAGGAAGGGACACAGATCAGGCACAGGCAGAGAGTGATGAGAAAGAAGAATTATAAGCTGGAAGAGAAATGCAAGATAATAAAAGTGTAATTTAAGACATCATACTTGTACAATTACCATGGTGTGTCACGCTTAGCAGGGAGTCTAAATTTATCTCACTGCTGATAGTCCACTGTGAGAAATAAAACTGTACGAAATCTGGGGGGCGTTCCAGATTTTCTAAACAACTTTATCTAGCGGTTCAGCGTGTGGCCAGGAGAGTGGGGGGGACCTCAGGGCCTTCCGTGGTGCTCAGCGCTCAGCGACCATGCTGCGGAGCGGAGCTGGCTGCCCCCCGAGCCTGCAGAGCCCCCCGTCTCCGGAGCAGAGCACAGCCGCCCTGCAGCCCTGCCTCCCATGCCGTGGCCTGTCCTGCCCGAGAACAGGGTGGTGGCTGTGAGGCAGTTATTCCGGGCCCCTCCTCCCTTCCACGTGCCCACACAGGTGCCCCATGGGCGTGGACGGCACACACACACCCCTGTCCCCCTTGGCGGGCCCCAGCTCTCCCCGTTCTCTGTCAGCAGCCCCACCGCCCCTCACACCTCAGGCGGGAGGTGTTCCTGGGTTTCTCCCATGTTCTCCGAGCTCAGATCCCATGACAGGATGTCCTCCTGGCCCTGCGTCTCCCCGCCTCCCTCCTCCGGCTGGGACACATCTCGGCCACAGAGCACTGGGAGGGATTCCCACCGCAATACCTAGTGTCTTCCCGGGGGCCAGGGGAATGAGTTCCAAATATAAATAACATCACTTGGTGCCCCCGCTCAGCGTCCTCCAACAGCTGCCCATCCTGCTTAAAAGAAAATTCAAATACGACAGTGGCCTGCAGCCTGCTTTCTCTGCTGCAGCCTCTTCTCCCCACTGACCTCCAAAAGGGGCCTCTCCTTTCGGCCCACTTTCTTCCCCCGTCAGGGCCCATTCGGTCCCGGGCTGCCTACCCAGAGCACACTCCCTCCAGGTCCTCCCACGGCACACAGGCCTCTGCTCAGATGCCCCCTCTCCAGAGAGCTCCCGCTGCCACAGGATGGGAGCCCCAGGGGGAGGAGTCCCCAAGGCAAGAGTGAACCTGGCTTGCGCAGGGCAGTCCCACTAACGTCTGGAAAAGGAATAAAGGAAGATGTATCACTTCCCTGATATCATGGAAGGTTTAACTATTTAAACTAAGAGCCAAGATAGTTTCTCCTCCTAAGTCCAGTTCACCTCAGGACTAAGTACTCTCTATTCCAAGCAGTATGGAAGCTTCTGGAGTCGCGTTGTCCAAACTGGGAGCCGCTAGCCACATGTAGCTATAGAAATATACATTTAATTGACTTAGGGTAAACCGCAATGAAATATCCAGTCCCTCAGTTACACTATGCACGTCGAAGAGCCCACACGTGGCTAGTGGACTAAATGCCCGCCCCCCCATTTCATGTTGAGACCCAAGCCCCCAGGGAGACGGCATTTGGAGGCAGGGCCTTTGGGAGGTGAATAGGGTTAGATAAAGTCATGAGGGTGGGGTTCCCATGACGGGGGTAGTGCTCTGCCTTATAAGAAGAGGAAGAGACCAGAGCCCTCCCGTCGGTCCCACGTGGGCACAGACAGGAAGTGGGCTCTCGCCAGATGCTAAAGTGGATGGCACCTTCATCTTAGACCTCCCACCTCCAGAGCTGTGAACAATGTCTGTTTTTTGAGCAACCCTGCCTGCAATGCTTGGTCGTGGCAGCCTGAGCTGCCTGAGACATTAGCTATCCAGCTCCCAGACATGTCTCTGCTGCCCACAGGTACAGATGGGGAGCTCCCGCATCCACGCCAAAGTCCTACTGCACAGAATGGCCATGCCACGTGGTAAGAGGGGCTCCATCATGCTCTCTGACAGGGTTCAGAGTTGGCTGCAGGAGGATGGACGGGGAAATGGTATCCGGTTAGTCCCGGGAGATGAACACACAGGTACCGAGCACTTAGCATCAAAGCAGAGGTGGGCCTAGCAGGTGCCATCTCTGAGCCAAATTTTTAAGGATGAGCAGGAGCTACCAGGGGGGCAGACTGTGAGCCATCGGGGGTCAACCCTACCAAGTCTCCTGAAAATAAATATAAATGTACGCAGGTGTAAAACCCCAAGCATGTGTCCGCTTACCCATTATCCCACCACTTCCTTATGCACCTTGCTTCAAAGGAAAGAGCATGTCCCTTGTGTTCCTTGGCAAGATTAATGTAAAGAGAGGCACAGCCCAGTCCAAATGCTGGAGGTGAGACATGTTAGTCTGTGCGGAAGCAGCTTAACTAGCGTTGCTGAAATAGAAGAGCTAGCGTGAGATTGCAGGAGGTAACGGATCGTCGCGTGAACAAAATGCCTCTAGGTAAGACCATGAGGGCAGTGGGAGTCCACACGTCCCGCAGACAAAGCACGTTGTGGGAGCAGTGGTCACAGCTGTAGAGTGGAGGTCCATCCACACAGGGGGGCCCCCCGCGTTCATATAGCCTTCCCCCAGAAGGAAGCTCAATCAGCCTTCTCTCTGCTCACCTGGTACAGTTATTTTTTGCCAGGTTACTTGGTTACCAGTTTGCCCATCATCCAGGAGTTTCAATGTGCTTTCCCGCTGGGCCTTTGCTTCCATGGGGTTCAAGTGCCGGCAACGTGTATGCACCCAGCTCCCACCCTGGTCTTCCTTCCTCCCCAGCGCTGGCAGGATGCTTCCCGGCAGCGGGCTTCTGCCATGGGAGCCCACACCTTGGAGCATGGTACGTGGACGCCAGCCCTCCGGGCTCTGCACCAGTCCTCAGCTGGGGGCTGGCCTGGCTCCGGTCCTCCTGAACTCCGTCCACCAGCACTGTGGGGAGCAGGGCAATAAGACTGAGGACTTGAGATTCCCCAAGAAGCGCCAGAGGGCACCTGTGTTAATTCAACAAGGGTCTCCAGGGATCCCTGTGAGGAGAGCCGGCCGAGGAGGGACGGGGCGGCCGTTGGAATGCGGTGTGTCTTGGGGCTGGTCAACGGGAGCAGAGAGGCACCCAGCACAGGCAGGAGCCTCTGAGGCTGCGCACCCAGAGCACAAGCTCTGCATGTGACCCCAGCAGCCCCGGCTGTGCCACTGCCCGCGGGGAGGATGGGGGCAGTCGCCGGGTACCGACCCAGCTAAGAGCACTTTTCCTTGCCTGCTCCGCACCGGCCGTTTGTCACAGCTTTTGAAGGCTGTGACTGCTTCCACTGTATATTGTGTGCGAGAGGATACAGCCAGCCGAGCGTGGGGTTGAATAAATGTGGGCAGCCACACCAACTTCAAACTGATATTACTGTCAAGGTTGCTTTTTATAGTTCTCCTGAAGGCTTTAGCAACAACAGACAAGGCAAGCTTCATGGTACCTGAACCCGAATCAAGCCCGCATTTTTCTGATGTGTATTTAATTTGGTCTTGGCACAGAGTCTCTGTTTTTCTTGGGTTTTACATCATTTATGAGGTTGCATGGATACACTCTAACAAAACATCATCTATAATCAAATGAGGCTCACAGAAGAAAGAAATGCATGCCAATTCCGACTAATCTTAGCCTTTATGGGAATAGCTATTTGCTCTGAATGATTAGCCAAACATCTGTGTCAACACTTTCTGAGCTGGAGAGAGAGATGTTAATCGCCACATTTACGATGAAATTTCGAGTTCCAAAGAGGGGAAGTGCTCATCGCAAACAAACGTCTCAGCTAAGCTCTTCTGAGTGAAATCTACTCTCCTAATTAATTATAATAATTAAAGGCACAGATATTTGCAAGGGGCGCTTGTGTGCGTGTCGGGCAAAACCCGTTTGCCTTGCCTCACGCTAAACCTTCTAAGAAAATGACGTCCAGTCATCCTACGGAGACATTTCAGGAAGAAAGCCATTTCCTTCTCCGCATGAGACAGAGGCGTGCGGTCTCTCCCACCCCTCTAAACCAGGCATCACTCAGCACTTTCTGGGTTGATAAAAAGACATATGTGCTCATCAAGGTTGGTTTATGTGATTAAGGAAGACCAAAGAATGTCAATAATTGGCTCCGTTGTGAAACATGTCCTACAAGAGACAACATCTGTGCTTCGCTGTCATGCACACACAGGGCAGGGCTCGGTGTTTGCTGTGGGCAACACGAGTCTCCTGGTGATTGCAAAGGCGCAGCTGCAGACGAAGCGACCCCCTGGAGCACTCGCTGGTGGCGCCGCAGGGGAGGGCCGCCTCCTGTTCTGCCCCTGGCTTTGGCCTCCAGGGGCAGGGCTGCGCTGCTGGGCTGCCGATCGACCTGGCTCATCTGTGACATCCTTTCCCGTCGCCCTTCTGCAGAGTGGACACGGAAGGAAGGGACACGGTGATGAAGTGAGATCTGCACACATGTGGCAGCCGGACCAGCTTCTCAATTTCGAAAGAGTCATAGACGTGGCCGACGAAGAACCAGGACACTGTTCCTAGCCTGCAGAGAGGCTCATGCGTCTGTTTTCCTGCAACTGGAGGGCTCAGTGCAAATGGGGCATTTCCATCCCATCTGAGCCCACGGAAAGTGCCCACTGATGTGGGGCTCAGCGCTGTCTCTGTTTTATCAGCTGTGTTGTCTGTGGGCACACGAGGCTTTCCCAAGCCCTCCGAGGAGGCCAGCACAAAACCTTTGAGTTACGGGATCAACTCTCTAAACCTAGAGACGAATTCCTTGAGTTTAATAAAACGAAGTTTTAAATAAAATGAGGTTTTTGTTTTTTTTTTTTTCTTAAATGTCTGTCCCTATTGAATTTGGCTTCTCCTTAAGCCCCTGAACTGTGGTATGTAGGAGCGAGTGATGGAAATAGAGCAGTCTGAGATACTTCAGTCTCCGACTCCAGTGGGTTCTTTGAATTAATCACGCCAGTTGGATGGAATCCAGGTGCGGATTTGATCTCACTCTGAACAAGCAGTTTTATCTTTTTGTTTCCTGAAGTCTGCCTTTTTGTTCCTCAGAGTTGACCTAGGAGGCAGGTTATCTTGCAACACAACTGGGGAAAGCAGCCCAGACATAGCCAGGTAAACTCGGTGAGGCTTGCGAGTCTCTTTCCGGACTGCTCTGGCTTACTCCGAGCACGTGCTGGCTGTGACCCAGTCATTGCATCTGAGGCTCTGCGATCAGCGGACTCAACATTATAGAGCTTTCGCCTGGCCCTCTGGGTTCTCCCCACTTGGGTTCATTACAAACCCTCATATTGTTCTGGTTTTTGCCAATTTAACCCGGGAAAACCATTTATCAACCTTCACCAAGAAGCCAAAAGCTGACAGGAGAGAAGATTGGGTTTTATTTTATTTCAAGGTTGGCCAGTCCGGAGGCTGGGAGACAGCGTGTGTTTCGAGGTTGAGTGAACCCCGACCTCTGGTCCGACGGCCAGCATCAGGGGTGCCCCTGAGCCCTGCACTCCTGCCTGGGAAGTCAAGTGCTGAGCAGAAGCTCGGTCCAACACATCTTCATGGAAGTAGATTGATGAGTCAGCACCAAATCGGCAAGGGGACATAAATGTAGCTGGAGAGGATGTTCAGGTGTTCAAATAACTTTCACAAAGACGGAAGTACTTCCTGTTTTCTAAGCAATTGAATCGTGCACCTTCTGGTCCGTCGGACTCCTCCCCTCAGGTGTATTTGTGACTTCGCTGGAGGGTAGCTCAAAGGATGGCAGCCTCCCTCGAGGATGAGTTTAAGGACAGGATGACTGTCGAGCGCTCTGCTGTGGTTCAAAGCTCCGCATCCCGCTCCCTGCCCTTTCCCTGGGCTCTCAGATCAGAGCCTCGGGCACCTGCATCCACTGTCCATTTAGAACACTATTACTTCCAAATCCCTTGGTTTCGAAAATACTATTCATTGCTAACAGGTTTGATCAGTGACCCTCCTACTGTTCCAGTCCGCAGAAAGCTCAACAGCTCAGTTTGGCACCTTCTCCTTGAAACAAGTTGCTTTTGAGTCAAAGCTACGCCAACCCACCACCCCCTCCCCTGGGAAGGAAGCACAGGGGCGGGGGGAGGCGAGACCACACATCCAGCCAAGGTCACCAGGGCTCTTCTGTGTCCCCCCCCGAACAACACTGCCGACTCAGTGTTGGCACAAAGATAAAAGGGGAAGCCCGCAAACTATTGAACTTATTTATTTGCATAAAAGACTCCAATTTAAGGGAGTCTGTTTCTAGCATTTGGACTAAATTTTGGACATTTTAAACCAGTTAATTGGAGTCATTCAGGAATTATCATAATTCACTCCACTTCTTTCCAAAATGTCCCCTTTTCATCGAATCGGTTGCATGTATTATTAGAGTGATCCACAGCCAACTGTGGATCACAGGTGCTATCTTTCTAGTTCAAGTATTTCATTCTGAGATAAATAAATATATGAAAATGTGAATCTTTGAAACTTGTTGTCTTGAAGTTTCAGTGGTTTCTTTTTCTTGGGACATTGTTCTTAATTTCTGACTCAAAAGGGCTGGCCAACCATGCTTTCAATAATACCTTAATGATTTTATGACTGTCCAAAAATAAATAGAAAAGATCAGTAAAAGCAAACGAAGTATTGATGAGACTTCTCTGCCTTCAGGGGCTGTTGGTTCTAGAAATGCATCTTGGGGAGAGGAGGCTTGCAGGAGGGGCTGAGGATGGGCAGGGAGGAGAGAACACTAGCACCAACCTTCCACAGTGACAGACGGAACGACAACTAGAATAACTGAGAAGGGGCTCTGTGTCCTGGGACTGTGCAGGGGCTTGGGTTGGTGCAAGGCACATCCCTTTTCTCTGAGCAGGTATGTGGGGGCTGATGGCAGAGGTAGAAGAAGAATCAACAGGGACAGGGGTTTTAGATGAGCATCCCAGGCCAGGAGACAGCTTTTGTGTTTGTATCCACTTTGCCTTGGACCCAAGTCCCTAACCCTCCATCTAGGAAATAACTGGGATCCGGCCAATTCCTCAAGCCCCCATGCTACCACCCTGTGGGCCTGCTGCAGGGATGCTGAGGGCCAGCATCATTCCAAACACTCCCTGATCTCCCCGGGTGATGTGACTGTTCATCTCCTGGGTTTCCCTATTGTCCGTGGGCACACTCCACTCTCACCACATGCCATATGCAGCACATGCCCTGCCACCCTGTCATCTGGTCACATCTCTTCTTCTTTCATGTTGGGTTTCGATGCCTTCCCCATGCAATGTCCCCTGCATCCACTACAGAGGTTAGCATATAGTAGGTGCTTAGCAGAAGTCAACTGAGTGAGTGGTAGAAACACCCACCAGACCACCTACTCATTAAGTCTCAAGTGGTGGGGAAGAGACGTGAGCTAGTCCACACTTGTCGCCAGGGAAGAAAAACCTTGTCAAGATGAGGACTCAACATCTCAGTTACCCCTTCTGAAAAATAACCATGTATTTTATTTTATTTTTAATATATACCTTTAAATTTAAGCCATTTCTACCTCCAACTTGGGGCTCGAACTCATGACCCTGAGATCAAGAGTCACATGCCCTTCCGACTGAGCCAGCCAGGTGCCCCAATAACCAAGTATTTTAAAACTCACTCATTTTAGGGATGCTTGGGTGGCTCAGTCGGTTAAGCGTCTGCCTTCAGCTCAGGTCATGATCCCAGGGTCCTGGGATTGAGCCCCACATCGGGCTCCCTGCTCAGCGGGGAGCCTGCTTCTCCCTCTGTTTGCCTCTCCCCCTGCTTGTGTCTCTCTCTCTCTGACAAATAAATAAATAAAACCTTTAAAAAATAATAACATTCACTCATTTTACCAGGGATTTCTTTTTATTAGCTACTTTTCTGGAAATGAAATATAACTCACTTCCTTTGGACACAAGCTGTCCATCCCCTTCTCGGCCGCTTTGTGTCCCTCCCAAGGGCACTGTCTTCTTTTATCTTGCTTACAGCCTCGTTATCTTCTCTGCTGCTTTTCTCTTCTCCCTGGGCACAGGGATGCTCACCGTCTGCTCACATAGCCCTTCCCTGGGATCATAAAGTATATTTCTCCCTCCCACCCTTTATCCACAAACACTTGCTCCAGATCCCTCTCACACTCCCCACGACAGCTGGACGGGACCAGCTCATAGTTTGGGAGATTAGGTCACTGCGGCTTGTCTATACAGCTGTGTTTCTGGCAGGGCCCCGGACCCGCTAATCCCATCCCTCATGGTGGGGCCAATAGTTTAGTCTCAGGCAAGCTCATACTCCTGGAAACATGACACATTCATAATAAAGTCCAAACACGAGTCACCTAGCCCTGGAACCCAGCTCCACTTCCAAATGTCTTCCTGCAGCTTCCATGACCCGGGTGGGAGCTTTGGACGCATGGAGACCCTGCCAAGTGCTGATGGAGTGGTTGCTGTTAGGACCACCACGGCTGGGGATTGTGTGGTCTGAGGACCTGGGGTGGGCTCTTCTTGAGATGACAAGAGCAGGGGTTGCCATTTCAGTGTAGAGGAGGCCTGGCACGCTGGCCTCGCGATGGCCACTCCTAGTGATGGCCCTGGACACACCTCATTTGGAATCTGACACGTGAAACAGGACCCATAGATTGGGTCCAAACCAAAAGAGTGTCAAAGGCATGCCCGAAAGGAGTTGGAAATTAAGTAATAGGGAGGGAAAGGGGCTAGTCCATGACTGGACTCTCTGTCCATCTGTGGTCACCAACAGTCATTGTTGGTGGAGGTCTATGTGAAAAGGCAAGGCCACAGTCATCAAAACAATGACTCTGGTCAAACACAGACCACACAATCCCCCCAGAGAAGGAAGTGACTTTCAAGCTAGTCTACAATCCATGAGGTCAGGGCAGTTGCCCGAGTCACCGAATTCTCTCCCTCCCAGTGACCTTTCCACCATTTGTTTAAACACCACAGTGCAGGGACACCTGGGTGGCTCAGTCGGTTAAGCATCCTACTCTTGGTTTTGGCTCAGGTCATGATCTTGGGGTCGTGAGTCTGAGCTCCTCATCGGGCTCTGCACTCAGCGCAGAGTCTGCTTGAGTTTCTTTCTCTCTCTCCCTCTCCGCCCTCCTCTCCAAATTAAATAAATTTTTAAAAAACTAAATGCCACAGTGCAGACAGGTGAATGCAACACAAGGAGGTGATGCTGGCTTTTACTCTGCTATGTCGCTGCTGTGACCCAGGAACCATCAGGGATGTAATACGATTTTGTAGTTGTTGGAAATTTTACATTCCGGCAACACTTAGGAGAAAGAAAATAACTCATCTGCAGCACCGGAGAACAGTGAGCAGAAATCCAGCCAACCATTCTCGTGTCTGCCCAATGCTCCCTGGCCTCCTCCTCCTCGGCCTCCGCTCGGCCAGCTCAGAAGCTGTCCTGTTCTTTTATGAGCCTATTTCCAGGGCCCCTTGATTTATTTATTATTCCTGATCCTTGTCAGGAAATGCTGAATCTCTTCTCCAGGGTTTTGAACAGGAATTACCTCGTGGGTGGAAGCCTAACAACATAGGCCAAGGCCACCCTGGGCACCGTGTTTCCTGCTGTTTAGAGGAAGGGGTCTGGGCTCATGGCAGCCCATGGACAGAAGCCTGAGAACACTTATGTCCAGGGTTCAGTACCCCCTGGGTTCAGAAGTGCTGCCCACTTCCAGGCGCTAGATGTTCACCCCTTCCTTGGATTCTGCCAACCAAATAATCGATGTTTTCCTTGTGCTCATTCACGTCAGGTTTTCTATTTTTTGCCACCAAGGGGGTCCTATTGGACTCCTAGCTTTCCATTGTAGAGTCTAATTGCTTTTTAAAGAAAACTCTCTGTAGCACTAAAGTAAACTGGTTAGATATCAAGCAACTTATTTGAGTCATAAAAATGGCAGATGCTGGATATTGGGTGGAGAGAGTAGAAGATGAGCATGGAACATCTTATTGTGTCAGAAAGTAAGGAATGCTAAAAAAAGAGAGAGACAGGGCTTGTGACAAGGACACAGGATCGACTAGAAGGAGCCCCCAAAAGCCAACCTGGGACTATTTGCATTCCAATATATTTAAGGACGACAATGAGTCCGTGCAAAGTATACATGAGTCTATGTGAATAAGAACTAGATAGGCTCGGGCTTGCAGCCGAATGCCGAGTCAGGTTGATAACTGTTGTAGGTATGCTGGGTAGAAAACTTCGCTGGGCAGGCATCGCCATACAGAGAGCTTTAGGCAAGAACCCTCAGTGAACACTCAGTCTGCTCGGGAGCAGGCCTGGGTTTCCATGTGGAGCAGGATATGGCCATATCTTAGAGCTCCTTTGCACAGATTCCTTATTAGATGCCAGGGAAATACTAGTCTGTGCAGAGCGAAGAAATGGGACCACAGCCTATGCTCCGGGCACGACACACCTCGCTGAGAACACGTTCCATGAAAACAAGACAGGCCCGATGCTGAACCGTTTTAGGGGAAAGGAGATAGACACCCCTGACCGCCGAGGGCAGGGAGTGGTCAACACCGCGGCTCCGGGGCTGGAGGGGGAGGCCACAAAGGACATCACTGGGCCCATGGCCACAGATGGAACGTGGGTTGTGGGCCAGATCAGAGGCCATCTCCATGTGACATCCGCTGTAAGGGAGAACTGCACCGTGGCCGGGGCAAAGCAGATCCATTGTTTGGGGGTAAAGAGACATGATGTTTGACAGTTGTTAAATGGCTCAGAAAATATTACACACACACACACATACACACACACACAGAATGAAGAAGCTAATGGATTAAAAGGAAACAGTAGTTGATTCTGAGTAGAGGGTATACAGGTGTATTTGTTCTAGTTTTAAATTTCTTCTCCAATTTTGCAGTTATTTCGTAATAAAGTATTAAAGATAACAGCAGAATCAGAGTGGTCTCTTCCCAGAGAATAGAACCCAGCCCTCCCTGGGGGTCACTGTCACGCTACCCTACCCTCATTTGGGAATTTTGCTGTTTGAACTTGGTAATGGTGCAGCAGGCCCCTCACTTTTCGGCCACGTGTCTGGAGACTTTCTTCTTTCTAGGATATTTGCTTCAATTAACCTGCAGGTAGCAAAGGGTGGAAAACACCCAGCTGTGTGTCAACAATAAGGCTTGGCTTTCCTGCGGCCTCAGAAAAACTGTAAGTAAATCAGAACACAAGGGATGTTATTGATCTGGAAAAGGGTTAAATATTCTGGGATGTTGGAAACAAAAGATATTTTAAACACCACGTTTAAGAGTAATTTAGAGGATGTAATTCTGTCCAATATTAGCTGACATCAATTGGAAGTAAACCATAGCTAAAAACTGAAACCCCAGATTAACATCTGGAAGAATAAAAGAATCCAGTGTCTTTGACCCCAAAACTTCAGGGATCCTCTGGTTTAGAAACAGTCATAGGATCAACCTATATGCAAGCCTCCTTGAGCCCCATGTGACTCATCAGCCACTCCTGCACGCATTACTTCCTTTGTCAGCACAACATCTAGAGTCTAGGGGACTGAGGAATTGCCATGTGGCTGAGCTGAAGGGACGACATCAGGGGTTTGCAGCAGGGGGTCGCCAGACCAACAGCATCTGCATCACCGGGGGAAATTGAGAAAAGCATATGATTGGGCCCCACCCAACCTGCAGGATCCAAGCTCTGGGGTGGGTTTTAACAAGCCCTTGGGGGACTTCCACGGCCACTACAGTTTGGGAATCACTGGGCTACTTCTCTGTCCTAGTGTATACTTTCGTGGAAATGTCAACTGCTCAAGGAGACAGGCTTTCATCTAGCCCCTATTGCTCCCTGTGACCCTGGGCCCATCAAGTCAAATTATTGGGCTTACTGTGAATTCAGGGAATTTGGCCAGGTTGCTTCTATTTTCCACCTCTTTTTTTCTCATTTTGTTGACTCAAAATTACAACACACTGGACTTATCTAATGCAAAGGCGTTTTCAACCTTGCTGCAACATGACAGGCAAAAACCTTGTTCTTTTATTGATGTCTCAACAGACCGGCCGTCATGGGGCATGTCGGATTTCGCTTTGACGGGCACGTGCAGAGACTGGCAAGTGTGTGACAGGCCCTGATGCCCCTGCCCCCCAGGGTCTGGCGGGGACCGTGCTAGGACAGGGGGCTGCTGGTGGAGAGCTGAGGCCACACCCCAGCCCGGGATGGGGGAGTCCACACACAATTCAGGTGCCTACTGACATCCAGGAGAGCGGCTGGGGCTGGCCTGAAGCGGGGTCCCCACCTGCAGACCCCACTTGGTGGGAGCTCTGCACACACAGGGCTCTGGTGTGGGGAGGTAGGGCCACAGTCCTGCGCTCACTTGCACAGGGACATGCTTCCCTTCTTAAAGGGTGCCCTTTGGGAAGCTGCAGAGCCACGGGGGAATTTGGGGTCAGGTTTCCTCTCTCCTTTGTCTTTTGGGTGCCCGTGGGATCACAGGTGCCACAGTGACCCATGACGGAGTCCACCGTGGCGCATCCAGGGAGGCGGAGACTTCCTCACTCAACTGAGAGGACAGGCATGGGCAAAGGATCTCCAGCATCCTCTCCCCCGTGTACCCCCTCATCGCCCCTGACCAGAGCTCCACCTCTGACTGTTCCCCAGGAACAATACACCCACTCAGGCTGTGACGGGAATAGAAAGTTCTTTACAAAGTAGCCCAAGAAGAAGGGCCCTGTCAACACAAGTGGGAGGAACTTAGGGAGGGAGGCCTAGGCTGGAACAGCCTTGTGTAGGCTTCTCCCTGCTCCCCATGAGGAAGGTGCCCAAGAATAGGGCTTTACTCCATCACCCCCAGATCCATGCTTGTTCTCCCCTGAAGTCCCTGCTCATCTGGCCACACACCCCCCAGGAGAGTTCTGCTGGGGTCTTCCTGGGTCCACTCCCCTCTTTCTTCTTCCACCATGAGCCCCAGGCTGGAGGACCATGAGCCTGAGTCTCCCCGTCTGCCTGCGTCAGCCCCAGCAAGGGTCTCACCTCCCTGTCTGTGCATTCCATGACCCTCTAAATAAGCTCACCTTCAAACCTGAGAAACAAACACAAAATAACCCATAACATGGCTATAGGAAAAACATAAGCTTCTCCAACTTCCCCAAATGCTCCCTTCCCGATTCTGCCCCCCACCCCCCACACATAATGAGACCCCATCATTGCTCACGGAGGGGCTGGGTCATTTCTGACTCGTGGCAGCAAGGACTCAGCTGAGTGGGGCGGGAGTTGGGACACAAACATGTCCTGCACTTCCTGGATTCTCTGTTTATGGCCTTGGGAATGGGGCTTCCTTCCACCCACTCTGGTTTGCGTTAATTGTGTATTTCATTTCACTTTGGACCAAGACTACTCGTAGGATAAACTGAGGGAAGTGAGGGCCCCTGGTTTATACTTAACAAAACGGGAGATGGATCAGGTTCTTCCTGGCGGCTGCCCTGCCCACATGGGGCTCCCATGCCCCGGGCTCCCTTGCATGCCATCTCACCATCCTGTTTTGTACCCCAGTGCCTTCATTCGGGGCACACAGTAGGTGCCCAGTAAATACACCTGAATGAATCTGTGCACTAGAGATAAGGTGTCATTCTCCTGCCTCCATGGGAAAAGCAACATTTAAGTACGAAATGAGGTAAAATTTAAGCTATAAACCAGAAATATCTCCACAGGCATTTTCGGAGCCATTGATCCTCCTGTGGACGCCCCACCCCCTTCCCAAAGTCACAGCCAATAGGGAATGAGGAGGCCACAGTGGAGTGGGAGGGGCCAGGCAGGTAGACCCACACGCGGTGGCTCAGGACGCGCGCACCTGCCGTCAGACGCACACGCACCTACAGAGCCTGGCGGCCGACGTCCCGCGGAGGCCTTGCACGGTCTAAGGAGCAAGGGCCAGGATCGAGTTCAGAAATCAGAGAGCTGTGAATGTAGGCAGATCTCCGCTCCAGCTGGCTGGGGTAACGCCGGAGTCACGCACTCCTTGCAAAACCCGTGTTTATTCAGCCCTCAGTTGTCACCATTGGGCTTCTCCCATCCTGAATTTACGTGGTGCTTCTCTCCATGGCCTCCAGGCAGGGGCCACACAAGAATAAGTCTGCAGTGGGAGACCTGGGAGAACGGCCAGCCCGCGGCGGTTCCACGGGACAGCGCAGGTGTGATGCGTGCTCCGGAAGCGGCTCCCACGCGGAAAGGATAGCACCTCCGGGGGTGCACAAGGGAACGTGAGATCTTACTCTAAGGAGACTTAAGCTCTGGTGCACTCCATCCCTCCAAACTAACAGGTCTACTGACGGAAAAATACATACTCGTAAAAATAGAAACAGGAGGGAAATGGATTGTGGGCCTGGAACAAAGGAATCTTGGACCTAGCCCAGTTCTGAAAAAAGTGGGACTGGAAGCCAACCGTGCATGTGAGAGAATGTGTGTGTATATATGTTAACACGTGTATGTATGTGCATGTGTGCATGTGTGTGCACAGCGAGACTTGTGCATGTGTGTGCATGTATGCGTATGTATTGTGTGTGTAAATATGTGTGCTTACAATGCATGTTC
>NW_023270865.1:3690505-3821336 GCF_011800145.1 Mirounga leonina | reverse complement strand
ATGCATGTTCGCATGCACGTGCATGTGTACGTGTGTGTGCATGTGTGCACATGGGTGCGAGTATGTGCGTGCACATGTGCGTGTGTGTGCCTGCACACACATGTATATGTGGCACGTGCCATCATGTACATATAGGAAACGTGTGGTGTGCGTGAGTGCACCTATGAGTGTGTGTGTACCTGTGTGAGCGTGTGTTCACTATCCTTGTAACCACCAAACACCCCCACAGTCTTAGCGACCGGTTCCAAGTGGGAGGGGAGCCAGGGCGGCGGGGCGGGCAAGGGCAGGAGCACGGAGGGGGACAGTCCCCAGGCCCCCGTGTGCTGCCCTGGCGGGAACGCGGCCCTGGGCGGATGGCGGTGGCACCACGTTGGCCTGTCTCTTCTGCACTTGCTCTGTTTGTGTAGAGAACTGACACCTTAGTTTGACAGATGCTGTCAGGGAAGAAAGACAACATTTATTTATGCTCGTGGGGAAAGGCAGTGGGGGCCGGCGGGCCCTGCGTTCTGAAGCCGGGCTGGCGGGGCACCCGCAGTGCTCCTGGCTTCCCTCGGTTCTTCCTCCGGCCGTGTGGCTGTTAATAAGATGTTACTGATACTATTATATGAAATAAACACACCTAGATGATGTGAAAATGTGTTTCCTCACTCACAAACCCCCCGTAGGGAAAGTGCGAAGCGCATGTCCCTGGAATTAGCTACTACTTTCACGAAGTCAAACCGTATGCTGAAGCTCAGATTTAAGAGTTGAGTTAAAAATAAAAAGCAAATTATTATATAGGAACAAGCTCCTACACTAGAATAAAAGGTGAATGAACTGAATGCCTCTGAATTGCATACTTGAAAAGGACTAAAATGGTGATTGGCTATATGAACGTTACCAGAAGAAGAGTTTAGTAAATAACACACAGTAAAAGGCTGGGGCTCCAGGGGACGCCCGCAGGCTTGGCCGCGGCGGGAAGAAGAAGCCCCTGGCTCTGTGGACGGTGTTGGAACCTTCTGGAAGCCTCTGCCCTTCTCCCAGGCAGCCTCCACCCCTGCCCTGTGAGCTGACTCTGGTCCCCAGGATATTCTCTGGTTCCTGGAAACTGATTTCCACCTCCATCTTTTCTTCAAATCCTCTCCTCTGTGTGGAACTATCTCCCCTTTACTCCAGCCCCTTGGACCCACCGTCCCCAGGATCTGTGGACGCTTCTTCAACTCTGGTGTTTCAGGCAAGAACGCTGAATGCCAGGTCTCTCCCCCAGAAACCCGAATCTGGTGGCCTGTGGGGGACCCCAACCTAAGTCTTGTCACCGGCCCCTTCCCACAGAGCTCGTGCGGCCGCCTGGGTGGCGGGAAGCCTCTTCTCGGAGCTCAGGTATACAACCCTTCCCCACAGCTTCTTAAATATGTGCTACTTTTGCAGCAAAATTGGGCCCCAGGTGATCAGGCCTGCATGTGGGTGCTGGGTGCTCGAGGCGGAGGGGATGGGGCCCTCTAGCTGCCTAGATCTCTCTTCATGGCCCTAAGCCTGTGGCCAGTTCCAGGGGCCTTCCTCCAGCTCTAAGGTAGAATGTCCCTGCTGCCCATGAGAAGCCTCCCCTTGTCTGTCCTGGGGGCTGCGACATCCTCTGACCCCTGTCCATTCAGGCCACCCTTCGCTCCCACGCCCCCACACCGGCGTCCTCTGAGCCCTGTGGCACCTCCTTAGAAAAGACCCCCTCTCCTTAACTCCCGAGACGTGTGCAGAGCCAATTGTCACAATGTTCCCCGCACTGTCATAATCCTTTTGAATAAAGTCTCCCCTTACTGAGCCTGGATTATTTTTTATTTGCCGTCAAGCTGATGCCGCCTCAGTGAAATGGCCACATCGGGTCGCAGAAAGCCTTCACCTGCCCAGGGTCCACCCGCCGAGAGACCGAGGTGTGTCTTGCAAGTGGGCCTCTCCCGCCTGGGCTGCCCGACTCTGAGGACGCTCAGCAGCTGGGCCACTGGACTGGGGAGGTGACCAGTAGGCCCAGCCCCAGGGGAGGGAGATCCCAGGACCACACTGGCTTCAGGGTGGAGGGAGGTGGGTCCCTAAATCAGCCAGCGGGATGGGCAGAGCCTACACGGTCACCGAGGAGGCCCGGCAGCATGGATGTGCTTCTGGGGAGTCACGGCCCCCCAGACTCACCTCCAATTCTGGATCCAAAACCAGAGGTTTGTGGGGGCACCTGGGTGGCTCAGTCAGTGAAGCATCTGCCTTCAGCTCAGGTCATGATCTTGGGGTCTTGGGATCGAGTCTTATTCAGCAGGAGTCAGCTTCTCCCTCTGCCTGCCATGCTCCCCCACCTCCGCTCACCTGCTTGTGCTTGTTCTCTAAATAAATAAATAAATAAATAAATAAATAAATAAATAAATAAATATCTTTAAGACAAAACAAAACAAAACAAAAGCCAGAGGCTTGTGGACATGAGGGATGAAGAATTGACTGTCTGGGTGACTGTCTGAGGGGCGCTTACAGCCTGCAGGTGCTGGAGGACAAGATAAGACACCATAGGTCACTTCGGGCTGAAAGGGACCCCAGGCAACAGCAATCCCAAACCCCTTCTTTTTCCTCAGGAGAAAATGGAAGGCTTGTCCCTGAGGTCAAACAGAAGTTACGCAGAACCGCAATCAAAATCCCCCAGTCAGCTCAGGCATAGAGGGCTATTGTCACTCACCCCCGTCACCTTTGCCATCAGGACCCCTCCGGGCACGATGTAATGAAAACACAGAAAAGATGGGCACAGAAATGTGACCGTCTTCAGTAAAGCTCTCCTCAAACGTCATATGTCAGATGAACAAATTTGTTTGCAACGGGCAAAAACCTAACTCAACCCTCTGCCAAGAATGGGAAATATTTGCACAAGGCAAAAAGAATCACAACGAGGTAGCTTTCTCCAAAAGTGAAGCACCTGATAAATCCACAAACCCATTTTTGTAAATGAGACTTTTTCATCATTCCGGGAACATTAATTGACTATTGTGTTGATGCCTCAGAAGGAACTTACAATGAGGAAAAGTAAAGCAGAACAGCAACTCCTGAGTCTGTGTCTGGATGCAGGGTGGCTAGACTTCAATCCCTTCACTCAGTTCTATTCGTGAACTTCTTTAAATAAATCACGTGGCTTGAATGAACAAATTGAATGTAAACTATACATCCTTTTCAAGTAAAACCTAACTAACCTGCATAGATAAAGGGAGCTCTAATAGAGCACTCGTTTTTCTTTTCTTTTTTTTTTTTTTACTTGAAGGAAATTTTAAGACTTTTTTTCTTTTACTGCTACAAATAACCACTATCTGAGACTATCACAGAAGAGCAATGGTTTTCAAGTAGAACCAACCCACAAGACACTAGAAAGAAGCCAGTTCCCCATTCAGTTGGGATGTGGTTACTTATTTTTTAAAATGAAGTTTTGGACACAGAATTCCCAGCCTCAGGGCTTCACACTGGCTGAGAGTACCTCCGATACGTCTCACTCTCTACGTAAAATTTCTTAGACGGTAAGTGAAGCCCCCATGACAGAGGGCCTTGACTCGCCAGGAGTCTGGGATCCGAATCTGCGCGTGCAGGGTTGTGGGGGAGAGAGGGACGGAAGGTGAGCCCTGCCCCGCCTTAGCAGCCGACATCTTGCACGGACCTGACTGCAGGTGTCAGCCTTCGGACCCCCAGCCCTGCCTCCGTCCCCGAGTTCCAGGTGACCGTCCCCGACAGAGATATCTGCGTCTCTGGGCAGATGATGGGAGATTAAGATTTGTGGGACCGCACCTTCTGTGAGCAGTAGCTCTACCTGCCGACCGCGTCTGGTCCCCCTGGTGATGCTTTTGTCTCCTGCACACACAGAATGAGCTTTTAGAGGCAAAGTCCAGCTGTCAGCAGGGTAGGGACCACCTGAGCCTCGGATTGTCTCAATTTCTCAGGCTCTGAGCCTCGTGTGTTCAAAGTTCCCTGAGCTCCTCACATTCAAGGAGACACCTCACAGTTCCTCCGTGTATTTTAGAAAAAACACTTCACTCTTTTCTGCTATTGTGTTTAACTCTCTGAATCTGCTCACTTACCTATTTACTTAGGGTAGAGGGACTTAGGACCCTAAATCACCTTGAAAGAACTCATCATTTAAAGAGCTTGTGTTTTAAACATCTAAATGGGGATGTGATGTTTTGTAGAGACATCTTATGAAGATTTTAGGGGGGTCGGGGAGGGGCAGTCAGGCAATTCTTTATTCTGTGGGTCATTTTCTATCAAATGCGACAGCAGGTCTCAGCCTGATCTTAAAAGTCCAGACAATCCAGAGGGGAAAGAGCCGTCTGCAAGCCCACCGAACCCACTCGTCTCCACTGTCTTGGGAGTGGGAGGCAGGCCCTGCAGAGGCCTGCTGTCAGCAAGGCAGGCTCATGAAAGTGGGATTCAGGAGGCAAGAATATATGGGACCTAGAGATGTAGACTTCTTAGTGCGGTTCTATCAGTCAGCATGACATACCCAGCAGCTCCATTGTTTCTGTTGCCTTGAGCAGGGGCCCTTGACACAGTCCCAAGCCACGCCCTGGCCCTCCGGCCCCCACCTGCAGCCATCTCTCTCCTCTATGGTGGTCCTCAGGCTGCCCATAGCCCCTCTCTGGCACCTCCTGCTGTTCACTCTGGATCTGGGGTTGTGGGTGCTCCCGTGGTAAACCCCACTCCCTCTCCCTCCCCAGTGGAGGCTCCCTGGGGAGGGGGCACCAGTCACCCCTGGGATGGGCCTTCCTACCCCTTGCTTTGCTCTCCCTTCCTCTCGCTCTGCTTGACTTGACCCTGTGAGGTTCCTTCCTTCCCAGCCTCTCTGCTGTCTTCACTGGTTTCCCTCACTTAGACCACAGGATCGGAATCAGTTCCTGGAGAAGCAAAGGGTGTGTGACAATGGGTGAGACACATGCTGGGAATTTATGTGGTCTTGGCAAGTCCAGAACACTGAGGTACTGGATCCTGCTCCCAGACCGGGGAGGGGGGGAGGAGAACAGAGGTGAAGTGAAAGGGTCAGCGCTGACTAACAACCCTGCCGAGGAGGCTCACAGCCTTGACATCCTAATAGTTACAACTCACAACTTAACCTTTGTTTTTCCCTGTCGAGAACCAAGCGCGTGGAAGGAAAATTCCGTGGTGCTGTGGACTGAATGTTTATGTCTTCTCAAATTCATATGTTGAAATCCTAATCCCACTGTGCAGGTTGAGAGGTGATTAAGTCATGAGGGTGGACCCTAATGAATGGGATTAATGTCCTTATGGAAAGAAACCCCAGTGAGCTCCCTGGCCCTTCGTCTCTCGGCCATGGACTTAAGTAGTGTGCCAAAGTTTTCCCCCACAAATTATCTTAATTTCCCACTTAAGTATGGCCGTGAACCTGCTAGTCCTTAGTAGAAGGACAGCACCCAGGCTGTCTAATTCAGCTGCTATAACTGACTGACAAGCCAAATCAATGTTTTTTAAAAGGCAGCCCAAAACATTAAAAACCTGAAATATCATTTCATACATGTCCTTTTTAAAAATTTCTCCTTGGAATGTCAGAGAATGTGGACACTTCATCATGACGTGACTTGAAAGGAATGGTTGCATTAGTCAGGATTATCAAAATGTTTTGTGTTGACAGGGCAGCTTGATTCTCTGAGCTGTGTCTCTTTGTCTTTACACCCACACGGTGTCTGGCAAGATCCTTCAGCTACTCAGGCTGCACAGGGCTGCACGGGGCTCCCCAAAGATGCATGGGGCTGCACAGGGCTGCACGGGGCTCCCCAAAGATGCATGGGGCTGCACAGGGCTGCACGGGGCTCCCCAAAGATGCATGGGGCTGCACAGGGCTGCACGGGGCTCCCCAAAGATGCATGGGGCTGCACAGGCTGCACAGGACTGCACAGGGTTGCCCAGAGTTGCTCAGGGCTGCACGGAGATACACAGGGATGAACGGGGATGCACAGAGTTGCTCAGGGCTGCCCTAACTGCAGATGAGGTTATGTCCACATGTCTATATCTTTCATGACCTGGGGCAAGATAAAAACTCTCTTATCCCCTCCTTGGTGAGATTGTGCTTTGTATTTGTATACTTGGGGTGGGTTTATTTTGCTTTTAGGTGTGGGGATATTCCATGTCCAAAAGTGAGTCTGTTTCATGATCATAGACTATTTACATTTTAAAGCATTTCACTGAGTAGAGTTCACTCCAGTTTCTGAAATATGCCATCCTCTTTGCCCTCTGAGAAAAGACCAAAGTGTTCCTTGGTGAGCATTCCCAGGAGTTGACAAACTTATGGTAACAAGAATCACATCTTTCAGAAGGTAAATGTTTCAAGTCTGTGGACTTGACATATAAGATGGCTGACTGGGTTTTGTATTCTGTAAAGAACAGTTATTAAATGTTATGATCATAGGTTATTTCTAAGAAGGCTATAGAAACACACACACACAAACATATACAAGTATATTCATAACTATGATTCTTACTTCATTGTTGAAAAAATGGATTTTCACTTTAAAAATGAGCATCTAATTCAGGGGCTTTACAGATAGTTTATGATGCTTGAGAAAGGAATGACATGTTCTCCAGAATTTAGCAACATTGAACTTTAATTTATCCCTGCAGGAATGACTGTGGAATTTGGTGAAATGATTTTCACAGAAAAGTAAAAAATAATTTTGTCCTCAAATTTCTGCTAATTGAGTAATCGAAACCTCTGTGACCTTAACTTCCAAATTTTTTGGCCCTATTAAACCAAATAATGTCAATTTGCCAGCCACGTCAATTTCTGTGCCTACAACCATCTATCCAGCCCTTCATTCACCCACCATTCCATCATTTATTCTCAAAATGCAGTAAGTTGGGTTTTCCTTCTGTTGTGGGGCATAATGTGGAGAATTACGGATCCTGAGACATAGCTCATTCCTTCATCCCTTCTCTCAGGTCAAAATTCATTCAGTTCCAAGAGTTAGAGGAACATACAGAATCACAAGAATGGTGGGGAGCTTGGGGATGGTCTGAAGCTACCAATGTGCTTGTGGGTGGAGCTTTGAGGACTGACATAGATGTAGGGGACCAAGGACCGCATGTTTTTGCCCCCCTCAATTTATAAATTGAAACCCTTTTCCCAGTGTGATGGTATCTGAGAGAGGCGCCTTTGGGAGGTGAGAGGGTTAGGTGAGGTCGTGATGGGATCGGTGGCCTGTTGAGGAGAGGAAAGGGCTGCTCGCTCTCTCAGCGCCATGGGAGGACACGGCGGGAGGACGGCCCTCCGTGAACCAGTAAGCAAGGCCCTGCTGGCATCCTGCTCTCGGACTGCCAGCCCCCAGAGCTGTGGGGAGTTGCCGGCTGTGTGAGCCGCCCCGTCTGTAATAATTTGTAAGAGCCGACTGAGAGACTAAGGTAAGGCACAGGTATCCAGGCAGGGTGTCTACACAGAGCTTCCTCCTCCGACTCTTGGAGTCGGAGCGCGATCTGGAGAGCAGGTGCATGTCTGCCTGGAAGCGCAGGTAGTTTCTCACCGCGCCCGGGGTGCGGAGGACCCTCTCACCATCACTGGGGCCTGTGGTGGTCAGGAAGAGCAGCTGGGGCAAGTGCTGTGGATTGGTCGTGAGGAACCAATTCTTATCCATGACCAGAGCCTCTGAGAAGATCGTTGGTCATGGTTGCTGTCAACGTGGATATTGATAGTACGACAAATGGCTGATGGGCAAAATTAGCACCGATATTATCATTAAACTGTAATAAGCAGATGAAGCACTGTGTTTTCTCAAGAACAAGGACCAAATCAGTCTAATGGCTAAGTCCAATGTCAAACGCACACTTTAATTCTCCAGGGAGAAATATCAGTGGTTAATGTTAGGCTAGAGTTCTTTTCAGTGAATCAAAGATCTAAAATGAAAGGGATCACATATTTCTGGGCTTCACGGGCAGGTATTTCTCTTGAGTGATTTAAGATGAAAAGTCATTTTTAAATAGCTGAGTCCATGATTTTCTTAAATAAAGGAATATCAGAAACATGTACAATTATGAGACTTTTTAAACATCAGTGGGGTTTCACCATCCTATGATTGATGAGACATATTTGGGGCACGGATGTGTCACTCCGCAGGGGACAACAGTGCCAGACTGTGTTTATTTATTGAAAACTTAAAAGAAGTACAAGACCATTGGGATGCTCATGATTTTACAAAGGGTAAGATCAAATAGGAGTGGGGCTTTAGCACACTGTCCAAAACCAATGTTTAGAATAGGATAAAGGAAGCCCAAAAATGCAACAAAATACAAGTCCCTGGGCTTTTTCATTAAGATGTTTATCCTGGGTGGGATCGCGTTTCCTTGCTTCCGAGGGTAAGGCCTTGGCACCAGAGGACGCCCTCTCTCTTTTGGTCTGAAGCAATGCCTTTTCCTCATCTGAGGTGTGGTTTGGCTTCTAGGGGGAGCCCCCTCCCTCCCCTGTCTCCCCTCCCCCTTCCATTCTCCCTCCCTCCCCTGCCACCCCTCACTTCCCCCTCCTGCCTCCCCTCCCCTTCCCTACCCTGTCCCCCCTTCCCCACTCCCTTCCCACCCCCGGGGGAGGAAAAGCAAGTCAATGCCAGTCTCCATGGCTGTAGGGTGTACAGGTTAAGTATAGGCTGGAACTTTGAGTCATGTTTAGCCCTACAGAGTTGGCAATGCGATGAGGCTCCTGGGGCATTCCCCAGCGCGGCCGAAGCCTTGGGGGGCCCAGAACAGTCTGCTGCCCAGAGGCCAAAGAGAGTGCCTTAGCCTGAACACCTCCTCACTCCACCCAAGGTGGAGCGTGAAATGGATCGGGGCCAGTGAGGCGCTGCGCGGACCCCAGCTCTACCTCTCACTGCTGGGTGACCCCCAGTAACCACTCCCACACTCTCTGCCTTGGTTTCCCTTCTGTCACGGATGGAGGCACCCCACCCGCTCACTCACTGGTTTGAAGATTAGGAGGAAGCTTACATAGACTGCTCAGCATGGCTGTGTAGCTGTGATATGTAATAGGAAAAATAAAAGCTACTCCAACAAGTGGTGTTTGAGCCATCGATGTCCTTCCACCAAAAATGAGCCTCACATCTTATAAAGAAGAATCTCAGAGTGGATCACGGACCTAAAGAGAAAACCTAGTTCTATAATTCTTCTGGAAGAAAGCATAAGAGAGAATACCTGTTATCTTGGATTAGGCGAGGACCTCTCAGATACAACACCAAAAGCACAATTCACAAAAATGAAAAATTAATTAATTCATCAAATGGTAAGCTTCTGTTCTGTGAAAGATGCTGAAATGAAGGAAAAAAAAAATAGACCACAGATAGAAAATACTTGCCAAACCCATGTCGGATAAAGGGCTTCCATACAAAATAATCAAAACTCAAAATAAGAAAACAAACAATCCAATAAAAGTGGGGAAACCATTTGAGATGTTTTTCCAGAAAGATGTGCAGATGGCAAATAAGTACATAGCCTACAGGGCTCAACACCATCAGATGCGGGGGGAGATGTCAGGAAGCCCGGGGGAGATGCCGTATGTCCCCGCCCATTCGACTGGCTGGATAGAACATTCTCAGACGCTGAGGCCCTCCAGCCCTGGCCACCTCAGGCTGGCTAGGGACGGAGCAAGGCAGCGGGAAGCATGGGAGGGAGGGAGGACGTGGGGGCAGCAGAGTCCCCGGCTCCCGGCGGCATCTTTATAAGAAGAGGAAGTGGGACAGAGTCTGGTCCCTACTACAGCTAGATGCACCTCTGCGGAAAGCCGCAGGAAGAACATTCTGAGCTCCGGTGACCTAGCCTACCTCTGTCGTCACCAATGTGATGGGCACTTGGAGGAGTTCAGGTCAGCTACAAAGAAGTAGAGGGGCCACATCTATTGCATTGAGAGATAACTCACGTGTAAGGTTATATTCGTTTCAGCATAATGATTTGATATTTGTATGTATTGTGAAATGCTCACCACAATGCATCTAGTTAATATCCATCACCACACCTCATGGCACGTTTTTCCTTGTGATAATAACCCTTAAGATCTACTCTTTTATGAAGCGCCTGGGTGGCCCAGTCGGTTAAGACTCAGGCTATTGATTTCAGCTCAGGTCATGAGCTCAGGGTTGTGAGATGGAGCCCCAAGCCAGGCTCCACATCAGGCTCCGAGCTGAGTGTGGAGTCTCTCTCTGCCCCTCCCGAGCATTCTTTCTCTTTCTCTCCCCCTCTCTCTCTGTCAAAAAAAAAAAAAAAAAAAAAAAAAAAAGATCTACTCTTTTAGCAAGAAGTCCCATTTGAGTGGCATTTGTACATTGCACCCTGCATACTCATTCACATGCTTGATCGGCACGTTTGAGTGCATCCAAAAAATTCAAAAACAAATTCTCTCCACAAAACTAAGTTTCCAGGAAGCTAGAGTCTCTTTGTCTCCTGCTGTCAAATGTGTGACCTCAAGATCCAGCTCATAGGCCTGTGGCAGGCATGTCCCGAGTGGAAATGGGCTGCGCTCAGTGATCATAGGTACACCATGGAGATATCAGGACAAAGTGTGAGTCTCCGCTTCGCTAAAGCAGATAGCATTTTAAACAACTCTACTGTAATGGGCTTTTAAAAGAATTAAGCACTAAAGGGGTGCCTGGGTGGCTCAGTCATTAAGCCTCTGCCTTAGGCTCAGGTCATTGTCCCAGGGTCCTGGGATGGAGCCCCACATAGGGCTCCCTGCTCCGTGGGAAGCCTGCTTCTCCCTCTCCCACTCCCCCTGCTTGTGTTCCCTCTCTCGCTGTGTCTCTCTCTGTGAAATAAGTAAATAAAAACTTAAAAAAAAAAAGAATTAAGCACTAAAATCCTTTCTCCAGATATAAGCATACACAGAACCCCAATAGCTAGGGGAGACAGAGGGGGCTAGTCTGAAGCCAGCGCCCCCCGGCTGATGCATAATCACAATTCCCAAGCCCTCCTCCAACAGCTCCCGGGCCAGGGAGCCCCTTTAGGCTCCCCCCTGGGAGATTCTGTGCATCCAATACCAATAGGGGAGTTCACTTTTTGAATGGAGTAGGACTCTTAACATCCACAAGTTTTAATCACAAAATACTTTTCAAAAGGCTGGGAAGAAATATACAAAAAGTTTAGGAGTGATTATTTCCAGCTGATGGGATAGTGAGGATATTTCTTTTTTTTTTTTTTTTTTCCCCAGTGCTTTCCAAATTCACCTACAGTGAGTATGTGATAATTCCATAATGAGGGGAAAAGTGGAGTGGGCTGCACGATTTGGCAGTCGGTCCTGCGTGTAGGCGAGCACCGCGGCGGGGCTCGGCCACAGCAGGCTGGCACTGCCGGAGGGGAGGGTCCCTGAGGGATTGTGGCTTGTAATGAGGGCTCAGCTTTGCTACAAGCAAATAGGGATTTCACATTAAAGATTCTCCAAGGGGCCATTTTCCTAATTGGTAACCAATGAAACTGTCTTCAGGAAAAACAGTTTTTCTATAGCGTTTGTTTTTCTGTTTAGTGAATTGGGAATTCCACGTCCGTGCTCATTCCTGCTCGCATCTCAGTGACACAGTTCAGAGGTTTGGTAACAATCACTCCTTAAGGAGACTTTGTTTTTATAGTTATCCTCGCGGTTGTATGCACACGTACCTGTGTGGCTCGGGGTCGAGACTCTGTGAGTGTGCGAGGGCAGGACAGGCCTCAGGGCAAGGACTTAGGAAAGCTGGGTGATTTGCCTCCCAGCTGATTCCTGTGGAAAGGCTTGAGTGGGGCAGCCTCCCTCTGGAGTGGAGCCAGGAGGCTGCGCTCAGCTCCAGGCGCCCCAGGGGCCCAGGCCCACGGGCAGGGCACCACACCCTGAGCCTCTGTCTTCTCGTCTGTCCAAAGGGGAAAGGCACCGCGTCCTGCCCACGTCACCTGCTTTTCCTGAAGGTCAAATGCACCGATGCAGGTAAAACAGCTTTGCTCTGTGTTGGAACATGGCGGGGCTGGCAAAGGCCAGTGTGTGGCAGATAAGAGTTGGAATGGGTGAAATCCTGTATCTCTTTCTGCTTGATTACCCGAGGGGTTGACCTTTGATGCACTTGGAGGGACTTCACGGTGCATCAGTGGTAATTCCAGCCCAACTGCTTTCCAGAACCCATCATCGGTTCTTGGGGACTCTGCTGTGAGTTTCTCAGAGAGGCCTTTGCTGTGACTGTGGGCAGCACGTCGACCCCCTCTCTCCCTCCAGGACAGTGTCTTGATTTCCTTAGAATCCCAGCGGTGGGAGTTTCTCAAGTGCCAGCACGGCTAATGTTTCTGTGACTCTATCTCCCGAATGCCCAAACCACTAGATAGCAATAGAAACTAATTTTCTTGGCATTTGAAGGACCAAAAGGATCCTGACTCATGCTGATGCAGCCAGTGAGGAAGTTTTAGGTCAGAACAACAAGGAACAAAAGTCTGAGTCAGCACAGATTGTCCTGCCCATCACCAGGGAATTTGGGCTGAAGGCATTGGCCTTGTTCCTGCAAAACGCCCTTAGGGTGGCCCAGGTTCCTGTTGCTCTTCCCCGGATTGCCTTACTGATGTGGTTTGAAGGTTGGGGTTCGGAGCAGATGGCCAAGAAAGAATTCTTGAGCTGTCTTCAGTGCAAAAAGGTGGTTTTATTAAAGCGCGGGGACAGGACCGTGGTCCTGTGACTGATTAAGTAAGATTGTCTATCCTAGGGAGGGGAGGGTGGCGTTAGGGCTCCAGGAAATGGAGTCTATAGGTTTCCTGACATTGCTTTTTTTCTTGTAAATCATTAAGACAGTTGCAAACTGATGGAGACTCCTGTCCTGCGGGACTGTGATCTCCCTCAGTTAACCATTTGTCTTCCGCTTTCCTTTGTTCTCCAGTAGCCAGGAGGGCCTGAGGAATGCCACACATACCCCACCTAGGGGTTGTGGGGTGTTAGCTTGTGCTTTGTCCTCAGCTTGCCTTCTGCTCCCTCATCATTACCACCCCCTAGTCGGATAACCCCTCCCTGATTAACCCAATCCTTGCCTCATGTCCCCTTTGTCTTTAAACACTCAGCAGGGTTTCCTGGTGGGACCCTGTCTGATCCACAGAAGCAGCCTAGGCCCGGAGAGGTTGAGTGAGCTGCCCAAGGTCACAAAGCCAGCATGCAGCAGAGCTAGGATCTCAATCAAAGAGTGGGCTCAGGTCGTATGTGGCGTGAGTCCTCTGTTCACTCACGTACATCTGTCGGAGACGAACATAGATGAACATAGAAACGTGAACCCAGGTGAACCTTGCCGTGTTGGCATCCACAAAATGCCTCCCCAGGACAGTGAGCACACACACCCCGTTTTGTCTGGTGTGGTGGCTCAGCCCAGCCTCAGATAACCCTGCTTCCGGCCCTCGCGGTCACTTGAAGCTGGTGCCCCTCGCATCCAAGGCCACCCCTGCTCCACGGCACAGGGCCCTCCCTTCCCTTCCCTCCTCAGCCTGTCGAGGCGGGTTCCACCTGGGTCCACTGCTCCCTCTCTCTCTTCTTCTCTCCCTTAGGCTGCCGGCATGGGGGCGGGGGCTGGCGGGGTCAGCGGAGGCAGGTGGAGCTGGGGTGCCCTCGCAGGTCAAACTCGGTTCAGGTCTTTGCCAAGGCAGAGTCTGTAGTATGTACGTGCTTCCCGGCCATTCAACATGCATGAAACTGTACGGCTGGGTTTGCCAGGTTTCTGCCTTTCTTCTCAGTGTGTTCCTAATGAAGATTTTCAGTATCTTACCGCCATCACCCCATGAGCCCTGTGGTCTTCACTACAATTCTACACAGCTCGGTGGCATTTAGGAACACCCACGTCACATCATAACAGAGCCCACTGTATATACTTTCACGCACATGCACGCACACACACGTCCACATTCATACACACAAACTGCACGCACAAGCTCAGTGCCGCATAGGGCCTGTTCTCTCTGCCTGTTCAGCCGGGGAAGTGGTCCTCGTTCCCCACCCACTGGCTCCGCATGAGAAAAGGTGCAGCAAGGTACCATTCCCCTAGCTCACCCGGGCTCCCTGGATGACAACTCACAGCAGACCTGCCTTCTGCTGTGTGTCATGGCCAACACAGTGATGATGGTAACTGATGCCAAACTCCTCCCAGTCCGATCAGTGCCCACTTCACCACCTCCTCCTTTCTTGCCAAAAAGTAGAGGAGACATGTATCATGTGCCTAGACTGGCCATTAAGTAGGACCTAGGGCCACTTGAAAGAGCCAATTCCTAATTCTGTTGAAACTGACCCAAATAAAGCAATTATTAGATTCTCTGTGGTCAGAGAGTATCAGACTGTACATTCCCTCACTATCGAGGCACAGGGCCCCTAGTTCTTTTTCTCAACGTCCCCCCCAGGTAACTGCTGGACCGCAGATAAGTAGGTAGCTATGGTAAGAAGACCACTATGTTGGCGGTGGCCACTGTGGCATCCTGGGAAATCAGGATCCTTTAACAGTGAGGAATATCTCATAAGAGACCATGAGAAATCACACGACTTGAAGAGAAGAGGTTAAATCTTATAGCCAAATCTTCATATTTCACCAATTAGGCCACGACTATATCTTAACATGCTATTGTTGGCTTTGTGTTGAGTGGCCTTATTATTCTGCTTCCAGTTCCAATGGGACTGGGGGCTGGGGGAGTTTTTCCACACCAAGCAATTCTGCAACGCCAGCTGGGTGTCCTACAATTCAACTCAATCCTGATACTACCTAGAGACGGTGCCAGATCCCACAGGTGAAGCACTCAATCCTACGAGAATGCAGTCCCCCCCCAACTTCAGACACCCATCCAAGTCCAGGTTGGACCTGTGCTTCTGAGCAACCGCTCTAGATCAGAGATTTCTAAGACCTCCTCCTTGGATTCAATTTAATTTGCAAGAGCAACTCACGGAACTCAGAGAAACAGCTTACTTATTAGGTCACCAGATTATTATAAATTGATGTAGCTCAGGAATAGCCAGATGGAAGAGAGGCACACGGTAAGGTTTGTGGGAGGGGCCCTGAGCTTCCACGTCTTCTCCTACTGGGCTACCTTCCAGCACCTCCACAGGTTCCCCAAGCCAGAAGCTCTCTGAACCCCATCCTTCAGCGTTTTTATGGACGTTTCCTAACAGAGTCACGACTGATTAAATCACTGGCCATTGGTGATTAAACTCAATCTCCAGTCCCTCTCTCCTCCCCAGGGGTCTGGGGATGGGGCTGAAGGTTCCAAACATCTAATCACACAGCTGGATCTCAGGGCACAGCCCCATCCTTAGGCTACCTGAGGGCTTTCCAAAAGTCATCTTGTTGATGTATAAAAGGCACCTTTATTGCTCTCAACACTTAGGAAATTCCAAGGGTTTTAAGAGCTCTGTGCCAGGAAAGGGATGAAGACCAGGTATGCCTTTCTTTTTTTTTTTTTTTTTTTTTTAAAGATTTTATTTATTTATTTGAGACAGAGAGAATGAGAGACAGAGAGCATGAGAGGGAGGAGGGTCAGAGGGAGAAGCAGACTCCCCGCCGAGCAGGGAGGCCTGATGCGGGACTCGATCCCGGGACTCCAGGATCATGACCTGAGCCGAAGGCAGTCGCTTAACCAACTGAGCCACCCAGGCGCCCCCAGATATGCCTTTCTTATTATAAATCACAATATCACAGCTCTACTTAAAAATTAGATTATCCAAGTATTTAAAATTTAGCCTCAGACAAAAGGAAAGAAAGAATCGGAGGAAGTTTTGAAATGATGTCAATTTCTTAGACCCACTAAGGACTGACTTTAGCAGCAATGATTTGATTCAGACTGGGGTGCAGATGGAGGGAGAATGAAGAGAAGAATCCCTTTCTGAGCATGGTTATAAGATGAATGGGATAAAGTTAAATAAGCAGAGAAAGAGCTGAAAGTAGCCTCTGCTCTGAGACCAGGTGGAGCCTGCTGGATGGATCGTCCTGCTCCTAGGAAGGAAAGGAATCTGAATTGCTTTGGGGAGAAAAACAGGTTAATTCTATAGGAAAAGATAACTAGTCAGCGATTCCATTTGGAGACAAGGGAGAGAAATGGGCAGCCTGAAGGGACGATCTGCAAACGTGTGGCCAAAAACATGTGGTCCCATGCCCCCCCCCCCAGGGAGTTCTGCACCATGAGCCCTCCTCCGTTGGTCTGTTGGGGTGTGTGTATTGGGGGGCAGAGCATAATCCCCAGGGGGAAGGCAGCTCACGACCAGGGTGAAAGATCCCTCCAGCCCCCAGTGTGAGATGAGTCTGAATGTGCCTCATGGGTCACAGAGAAGAATGGCGACCAAGGCATTCGTCATTCCATTGCCCTCCCCGGGCCCCGGCCCCCTCCGCGAGCAACCTGCAACCAGTAGAACGGAGAGGGGGTCAGACAGGCACACAAATACTACTTACATTACTCCTCAGTGGGATGAAAGAGTCCTAAGACGTTTATAGCCCAGACAGAGAAATTTAGTGCTGATTTATAAATATCATGTCAGCCCAGGGAGTCCATTTATCAGTCGTCTTGACAATCGCCATAGCTTGTCGCTAGGATCTCAGAACAAAGTGCCTGAGAAAGTTTACAAGATCAGGGAATTGAATCATGGGCACAAATAGGAAAAGAGAAAACCATCAAGCCCTTGAAGACAGCTGTGGGCGGCTCCCGCACCGTGACTTGGATAGTATTTCCCCTGGAAACTCAAAAGGTCACGGTCAAGTAAGCTTGGGAACAGTGGATTGTTCTCGGAGAGGCTGGGAAACCTCAAAGACTCTCCATCTTGAGTGCATGGGAGTCCAGTAGCATTTCCTTCTCCTCATCCTATCCCCTACTCATCTGTCACTCTCCCCCCAAATTCGAGAGTTGACCCCCCTCAAGGCACCCAGGAGCCCCAGGAGAGACTCCACGTTGAAATAAGGTATTCCTCATTCCCCTGTTCCCTGGCTGGTGTTTCCTCTTTCAAATTCATACTGAGGCCAGACCTGCCCTGTATGATGTTTCCCTTCTGATCGTCTCATCATCTGTTTTTTTTTTTTTCCTGTTGCCCTTTCAAAGGGCTGAGGCTGCCAACGAGCCCACCAGGTTGACCTGGGGGGCACATGTGCATCTCTGTCGATGAGGGGCCATCAACACAGTAGAGTCAGCCCTCAGGGGCGGCCAATGGGAAGCTCCTTGGATCCTGGAGCCTGCACTCCAAATTACCTCCAAATTATGAGCGCTTCTACTCTAGGAGGTTCTTGGTAGATCTTTGGATAGCTCAGGTGTCCATAAACTTTTGACAAGAAAGGATTGGAGTCCCTAAAATTTTACAGGAGGGACAGACCGAGCATCTGGCAAGGAAGACAGAGGTTGCTTTCTGGAACTATGGAGAGAGACACAAGACTGTAGGGAGTCCATTCCCCATGGTGGAATCCTGGAGAAGCCACTTAGCATCCATCCTTGGCTCTCAGTCACCCATACGTAGAGGAAGTGGGGTGGATTCCTTGCACTCTCCCTTTTAAGATCCTGCCACAAAACCCTGGTTCTTCCCAAACACAATGGTCCACTTTAACTTTAAATAAATTAAATTGCTCTTTACAAAGTCAAATAATTTAGACCAAGCTACATTTCTAAATGTGTAACTTGTGTGTGTGTGTATGTGTGTGTGTCTGTGTGTCTCTGTGTGTATATATTTGTATATGTGTGTGTGTTGTGTGTCAGAGGTGCATTTGTGTGTGTGTGTGTCGGGGATACATTTAATTGTGTAAATGTGTGTGTGTGTATTTGTGTGTTGGGAGTGCAACTGTGTGTGTGTGTGTACATTTGTGTATGTGTGTGAAGGACGTGAGGAGAGCCTCGGATCCAGGGCCATCCTACAGAAGGAAATCTTCCCTAAATATGACTTCTGTCAGCTGAGCTTCTGACAAGCCCTGGAGGGGCGGAGAGCTCAAAGGTGCCCTTGGATGACACCTGGGGGGCGGCCCCTCTATTTTACTAAGGGCAGACTCGGTCAGGCTGCCTCTGGGCAGGTGGGCAAGGACCCGTGAAGGCTGAGAAGCCCGGCAAGGTGGTGGCAGTGAGCAGCAGGCTCCCCGGGGCGAGAGCTGAGCCCAGGAGGCCGGTGAAGCCCATGACACTGGGACCCCAGGCCCCGCCTGGCCCCCGTGCCCCACCCCGTTCCTGGTTTCTCCTGCCCCCTCCCTTCGGGGCTCAGCCCTGACAGATGCTGCACGCTGGGGCTGCTGGCCATTCATTCTTAGATTTCTCTTTTTGAAAAGCTATATATGTGATATGCATATAAGTTTTTACTGGGCAAGATTTAAGCTACATGCCAGTATCAGTCCAAACCATAGAAATTGCTCTTCACCATTCCCATTAGCCTCCAGAGATAACCGCTCGGCATCCTTCATTTATTATGTGTTGCACACTTACACACACACGTGCACACACTCACATACACCATGCAAAATATCCACACACACACACACACACTATGCATAATACACTCACGCATGCATGCACGCACACCACACGAAGACATGCACCCACATGTCCACACACATATATACTTTCTTTTACTTTTTCAAATATAAATTACATGTATATATACTATTGTGTTATAAATTAAGATGCTCATACTATTTTATACATTTTGGATCCCTGTTTATAAACACTTGGCATTTCGCCTGGCTCATAGTTAGAGGTCTGTTATTAATACACATTATTAGTAATTTAATATTGCCCTGATAAGTTATTGCCCTAAATATCAACTTAAAATAAAGACTGTTCCCAAACTAGACAAGAACATTTTCATGATAAATTCTGTTAGTTCTTTTTTTCCCAAAGGGACCAGAAACACTTTTTCTTCAGACATATTAGAGATTTTTGCCATTTTATACTCACATATTCTGAGTAGACCTTGAAATTACTATCTATCTTAACCAAAGTCCACCTAGTGCATTTTACATTTAAATTATTTGAGTGATTTTGGTCATAATTCTGGTCTGAGTGTGGAGAATTTGGACAAACACCAGGGAGTGGTGGGTCAGTTGTATGATCTCAAGGCTACAGAGGGAAGCCTGAGAAGGCTGGCCAGAAAGAAGCATCCCGGGTACGGAAGGGCATTCGATAAGGATGTCTAATCCTCTGACATTAAATAAGCACATTGAGATGTGCAGTGATTACAAATTAACAGGTATTAGGATAATATTTCTGATCTGACTGATCTGACTGAGTGTATTTGAGATCTGTTACCACCCCGGGGTGTGTGTACGTGTTTAAAATTAGCTCCTTCTCTTTCCTCTCAAAAGTTAGTTGGTAAGAGAGTTGGGGAAGATGGATAGAAGCGATGCAAAGTGTGAAGATGCCAGGATCCGGCTTTAACTGCCCCCCACCCCCCAACATGGCAACAGAAAATCAAACCAAACACACTCCAGGAATCACTCTGTATTAATGAGAACCTCCTGCCTCCAGGGGCAGATGTGATAAAATCTGTGAAAATTTGGGGCTTTATGGATGTTGCCCCGGAAAGAACAATTCTTGGGTTTTTCCAGGGCAGGATGTGTGGGTTGAATGGCTTTTTGTTTTATTTTTTCTTAATTTCCTGAATATGTAGGCAATAGTTGTGAGCCCTGAAGGCCTGGGGTGGGCGTCAAGCTGCAACCTTCCCCCCCGCCCACTCAGCGAATCCTAGATGGAGATGCGGGAAGGGTTTGGGGAGGCCACT
This sequence comes from Mirounga leonina, assembly GCF_011800145.1. Lineage (NCBI taxonomy): Eukaryota > Metazoa > Chordata > Mammalia > Carnivora > Phocidae > Mirounga > Mirounga leonina. Next base: position 3,801,673 of record NW_023270865.1, on the reverse strand, counting down.
TGGTGGAATTCACCTGGGCTCTGTGTCTGGGAGCGGGGGAAGAGCGGGTCAAAATTCCCCGCTGCGGGCTTAGGGCCTAGGACATCGAACACATGTTTGGGCAACTGGAAAAGGTGGTCTGCAGCCAAGCCTGGACCTTTCCTGTAATCCTCTTGTTCTGTGGGATCACAAACCAGTTTGCAGATTTGTGCAGCTTACATTCAGAAGAAGGGGCCTTGAGGGGCCGAGGTGTGGATGGAGCGATTTCAGGAGGCCCTGAAAAAAGATTGATTCATCTTCCTAAGAGGTTTCAAGTTCATAGTGTAACATGCAGCATAGAAATGATAGAGACCATCCACTTTGACCCTGAGAAGCACACACTGGGTGACGTCGTCCAGCCACACGCTGGAAAAGGGCCAGTCACCAGGGTCATGTTGCAGTAGACACAGTAGCAGCAGGTGATGCTGCTGGAAAGGGGACAAGGAGGACATTCATCTGCAGAATACTGGCTATAGAAAGACAGATGTCATCAAAAGGCTGGGGCCTCCATCTGCCTGGCCATGATCCAGCTCAACCATATCACACACAAAAGGCAAACGGTGAGAACCTCAGTGGTGTGTCAGGACCAGACACTGGAGGAGTGAGTGTGAGTCTCCCTAAATTACACAGTGAAGCCATGGCCATGTTGCCTTAAGTACTGGTCTTCTCTATAGCACCAAGCGTTAATCTCTTAGGGTTACTTAGAAAACAATAAAACGAACTGACTCATTTTCTCTGTAATGCTTTCCACTCCTTACTGGTCCTCCTTGAAAAGTGTAGATCATCACTGGACTTAACAAAAATTTAAAAAAAAACAGGATTAAACCCTTGGAAGAAAACATAGACATAAATCTCTATGACCTTGGATGAGGCCTCCATTTCTGAGATACGACACCAAAAGCAAAAACAAAAGAAAAAAATAGATCCATTGGACTTCATCAGAAGTAACTTGTTCTCAAGAAAAACACTCTTGAGAAAGTGATAAGACAACCCACAGAGTAGGAGAACATATTTGTAAATCACATACCTGATAAGGGTCTTGTCCCTACATCCACAATACATAAAGATACATAAACACAACAATAAAGAAGACATGGAGGCAGTGGGCCCCACCCACCTCGCTGCGGGGCACACAGGATGGTGCAACTTCTTTGGGAGTCAGTTTGGCAGCTCCTCAAAATGTTAAGCAGGGACTCACCAAAAGGCCCCACTAATTCTAGTCCTAGGTAAACACCCAAGAGAAAGGAAAACAGTCCATGCAAAAACACGTGCACGATCATTCATCAAAACAAGGAGGTAGAAACCACCCACACCTCCACCTACTGAAGAATGGATCCACAAAATGCGGAACTGTTACCCGCAGTAACAGGGACCGACGCATTGACACAGATCACCACACGGATGAAAGCAGAAAGCACGTTCGGCTAAGGAAGCCAGCCACGGGGCCATCCATTGTGCGATTCCTCAGAAAGCGAAGTCCAGAGTAGCCACAGTCATAAAGATAGAACGCAAACTGAGGGCTTCCAGAGGCTGAGCACCTGCAGACAGCACAGTTTCTTTTTGAGATGGCAAAAATGTTCTGCAGGTAGGTATCAGTGCTGGCCACGCAGGTTTGTGAATAGACTAAAAACTACAGAATAGTACTCTTTAAAGGGGTGATTTTATGGTATGTGAATTATGTCTTAATTTAAAAAAAAGCAAAGAAGAAGAAGGCATAGTGCATGCATGAGTTATCTATAAAGTAGACAGTGGGAGCTTTATTTAAAGACCAGAGCTTTGGATCACCAAACATTTCAGCCAAACAATATAAAAACATTTTGGGGGCTATCATGGCTGACAGTGGAGGTGTATGGCTCAGGTGAACCCTCCAGCACCCTCCAGTACCTCAGGGGATGAGTAATTCCATGAGGCGGGACACAGAGGCAGGGGGTGGGTTGAAGCCTAAAACCTGGCCGTGAGCTCAGGATCCAGCCCCAGGACGGGGTCCTGGACCCACTAATGCTCAGTCATAGTCTCTGACTAATGGGGTAGCAAACAGGGGAGCTTCAGCCAGGAGGGGAAGCTCCCCCTTCCCCCTGCACCCTTCCGTGCTGTAAATAGCTTCCATTAACAGGTCGTGATTGTCTCCTCTTGTGAAGGCAGGTATTGTGGGCAGGTTTCTGGGTATCTGTGCCATTCCTTTTCCTGCCAAGGTCCTTGGTCGCAGAGTGACTCAGTGGGCCATTCATTCCTAGAGTTGCTCTGAGATGTCAAATTTAGGTTTCAGTTATACAAAATGGCTAGCTTTCCTCAAAATCAACTCCCTGGGCAGTTTGAAGGGCCCAATGTGCTGATCAAGGACAGAGGTGTCCGTGAGCACTGTGCTAGACCCCTCATGGTTGTCGGGGTCTGAGGGACCCCCACACAGGTCACGGGAAAGATGCCTGGGGAAGTGGCTCAGGCTACACAGTTCCATCTGCAATCAATTCTTCAGGTACTTGAAGATAAATCCATCAGAACCCACTACCAGAAAAAGAGAGGCGAGGGTGCTCTGTCTGTTAGCTGTCTGGGGGCGTGAGGGACAGTTGAGTGATGGTAGGATGATGAGTAATGCGAAGAGGAAGCAGGCGTATGGAGGCTTCCACAAACAGGGAGGCCCGTTGGGGCCCAGAGGGGCGGGCAGTGGTGGGGGGTCTGGGAAAAGTGCGCTGGTGTTCACGCTCAGCTCTCCTGGGATTCCCCCGTCACTAATTCCAATCTCCTTGCAATGCCACATCCCAGTAAATTCTCCATAAAGGGATTGCTCGATGAATGGCTTTCCTCAGTTATTTGCCTTTGAGATCCTCACCTCCCTGGCCAAGGATCTGGCTCTCTGGAGACCCACAGATTTTTCTTCTGGCCTCAAATCTTTAGGAGAGAGGGAGGCCCCACGATGAAGCTGCCAAGCTTAATCAACTGCACCACAAATTATATTAATACAAAAAGGCAGAATGAAAACTGTTTCGTGAATTTGGGCTGTTTAGAAACTCAATGCAGACAATTTGGGATCGATCATAAAATACAGTCATTAAAACAAAAGGAGGCCCTGCCCTAGAAATGGTTTAATATCTTTGAGAAGAAAAGAAATCCACAAGTCAGTAGGTTTGCCTTTGAGTTCTAAATTTGACTCTGGGTAGTGCCAGGACAAGGGGAGGGGGAATCTGGACCAGTTTCCTCAAGGTCCTGGGTTTGCCAAATCAAGGAGGGACCATGGTTGCACTGCCCCACCCTGGGCTGTGTGAGACCTTGTCCTTCCTCTGAGATCCATGCCAGGGAGAGCCACAGCAACCGGAATCCCAGGGCGATGAAGGCAGAGGGGCAGAATCCAGGCACCAGGGCAGCCTGAAACACGGTGGCCAGAGGCTGCGGCAGGTGGTGCTGGGCGGGCTCCTGGCAAAACTGGGGCTTCCTTGATTTCTTAAAAGAGCGATGATTATGAGGCTCTTAATAGAAGCTTACATGAGGGGAGAGAACTATCATTGTCTCTCACAAAGTATATTGTGGAGGTGATCCTCCAGGCTGGGCTTGGCCACCATGAACAACGCTGCCAGGAATTGGTGTACACGTTTCTGTGTGACCAAGCTTTCAATTCTCTTGGGTATCTACCTAGAGGTGGAGTTCCTGGATTCTGTGATAATTCCATGTTTAATCTGTTGAAGAAACTCCAAACTGTTTTTCACACTTGACATTTCCACCAGCAAGGGTACTAATTTCTCCACATCCTTACCAACACTTGTGTGTGTGTGTGTGTGTGTGTTTTATCCACCTAGAGAGTGTGAAGTACTATCTCATTGCAGTTTTAATGTTAATTTCCCTAATGACTACTGATGATTAATATCTTTTTATGTGTTTATGGGCCATTTGTATACTTTCTTTGGATTCTATTCAAATCCTTTGCCAATTTCTAACTTGGGTGATTTGTGTTTTTATTGTTAACTAGTTAAGGGTTCTTGATATATTCTGAATATTAGGCCAGTATCAATATATGGATTGAAAATATTTTCTCCCATTCTTTGGGTTGTCTTTTCACTTTCTTGATAGTGTTCTTTGATATGAATGTTTCTCATTTTGATGACATCCAGTCTGTTTATTTTTTCCTTTGGTTGCTTGTGTTCTTTGTGCCGTATCCAAGAAACTATTACCAAACCCAAGATCATGCAGATTAACATCTTCTAACAGTTTTGTAGTTTTAGGTCTTTTATTTAGGTGTTTGATCCACTTTGAGTCAGTTTTTGTATATGGTGTGAGGTAGGAGTCCAGCTTCATTCTCTCACACGTGGATATCCACTTATCCCAGAACCGTTTGTTGAGAAGACTGTTCTTTCCCCATTGAATTGTCTTGGTAGGAATTTTACTGTAAATAAAAATTGAAATCTATTATCTGATTTTTTTTTTCTAATTTCAGAGTCCCATTAGAGTCATTTCTGGGTGGTTGTCACTGAACAGTATCACTTAAAATTTTCACTGATTTTAATTATCATGTTCAAAGTGATCTCAAAATAGATATAACTGCTGAGTGTTTAAAAATTCTTGCATGTCCCCTATAAGCGAACACATATTCCACGACCCAGTGCCTTCCTGCATGTTGCACCACTCCTGAAATACTCTGGTCTCCTCTTTAGGACTCAATTTCACATCTCTCTTGCTAGGATGAAGCCTTCTCTGTACACCCAGGAGCTTTTGGATGTGATGTTTCATGTGCTTCCATTACTGAAGGGTAATTACTTGTTTCTGTTCCTGTTCTCTCACCTTTGCCTCAGAACAGATGCCAACTAAGCCACTTAGGGCAAATTTATGTCAGCAAAGATCACTTAGCATGACCTGGTTGGGGCTCTCTCTGGGTAACACGGCCACCCCGAGAGCACGGGGAGTGCATGGTGTGTTCTTATTTGTCACAGCTGATGGAGGGATCCCTGGCATTCTGTGGGATAAGGGTGCTCACCATTCCACAATGGGTGGAACCACCAATTATGGGTCAGGATTATCCTCCAAGAATGTAGGGGTGCCTACTTGGGGAAACTCTCCCTCCTCAAGGAAAACTCATCATCGGCTTATAAAAAAATCCTGGAAATTTCATTTAATGCTTGTTGAGAAACCATCAGTCATTTAATCAATTAGTGCAGGAGAATTAGGATTCCTGGAGAAAGAGGGTCACACTGCCATCAGTCCAGCGAGGCCCTCGGTCCTCTGTGATGAGGAGTTGCTCCTTGGGCAGCATTTTCCCAGGTGCTCAGGCAGTTGTCTGTTCATCCTGTCCTCAATAGGTTCTCTACTTCCAGAAACTTACTCTTTAGCTCTCCGGCTGGTGATCCATTCCTTCCTCGGTCCTTTGCCACATCATTGAGGAGGGACCCCTGATTTTGCTCTCCCCATCCATCTCAAGTCACATGACTCAGTTTCCTGACCCGCCAGACCGACTCGGTGACTGATGATGTCTCAGCTTGTCCTGGAGCTGCTTCCAGTCCTGCCTCCAGCCACACAGGACTGATGAGAGAGGTGCCCTTCCCACCCGGCATCTCTCCTTCGGTTTCAGTGGTACACAGAGCCCAAGTGCATGATTCACATGGTTCCATGTGCTCCTGACATTTAGCTCCTTTTGCTCCTCTTGTGGCATCAGCCTGGAAAGCCTTTGTCCTTTCGCTCCAGAACCTTGCATGTTCCACCCAATGTGCCAAGTGGCCCCTCTTCGCACCCTCACCCAAACCCAAGCCCCACCACAGTTTTATTCATATATGCTCTTATGTGAGATGCTCACTGCCTCACACTGAGAAACTGACTTCCACAATAACTGGAAAGCAGCTTGGGATGGGTCACACAAAACTAAGTTCTTCAAAAGACCATGCGGTGCACACCATGGGAGCCCAGACGGTTACTGATGACCTGGATTGAAGGAACAAATTTACACACTTACTAAACGTCTGTTATTTTTAGCCTTTGTGATTCTGGGGACAACCTTGTCTCACCTCATGATGTTACTGGATATTTGAAAGCTTGACTGTCTCAAATGTCTTAGGATGGGTAGAACCGGCTAGAAGAGGAAAGCTGAGAGAATGAGCAATGAGGCCATCCCTGGGGTGAAAAGTCTCTTGGGCTTTGTGAGCCTAGAAGCCACAAGCTTTGTGGTCCTGGCCCTGAGGACAGATTGCTGATTCCGGGGGGATTTTGTGCACACATACCCCTGAGCTCTGTGATCTGGGAGCACCCATGAAGAGGGTCTCCTGCGATCCGAACCAGAGAATGGGCTCCGGGATGGGGGTTCGTGGCACACAGCAGCTGAGAGCAAATGCCAAGGAAGCAGGTTTTCTTTACTTCGAGTTCCACGTTAAGAAGGGTGCTTCTCTGGTCTCCTGGCCGTGCCTGTTGTATGCTGAGCCCTGGTCGGTAAGACATTCTGGTTGAGGAGGAGAAACAGAAGGTACCTCCAGAGGTTAGTTGTGTTTTCCTTTGTCAGAAGACAGAAACTTCCAGGTGACTTAGGGAGATCTGAGATGTGTAGAAAAAGATGACTTTGCAGAGTGGTAAGTCATCACGGCTGAGCCATGACCCCTCTCTCAGAGAGGGGCCCACGCTATTTGGGCTTCCCAGCTACAGAGCATTTCAGGCTTGTCGCTTTACAGGAGAACCTGGCTTGCCAGGCCCACGCTTTCCCTGCTCTCTTCTCCTTCCGTGGTTGTGTGTGCACAGATCTGTAACTTGGGCAATTCACTTACTTCCACATAATCTTCATTAGATACTCAGTATGTGTTCGCCACTTTTATATTCGCTATTTCACTGATAAAGGAGTATGATTCACACACACCCATTGCCTATCTGAACAATAACCCCCTCCCCCACCAAACCAACTTGCCAGAAAGTCTGGATCTATTTGGAAAATGTCTTTGTTCTTCCATTCTGTACTTTTTTGCCCATTTGTGATAGTTGTGGAAGGCAGGAAGACACTTTTTGCCCTTTTGTTTTGGCCAAAAACACCTCCACTGACTCAAGGGGCTCTGTCCTCATTAAAACCACTTCCTCTGTGAAATGGGTGTGCTTCTGAGGTCAGCCTGAGAGGATCTCTGGATATTCTTGTGAGAATGGGAAGGAGGGAGCGTGTTCGGGGGGCCCCCTGGATGCACCACTGAGTGGCTAGAGTGGAAGAGGGATGGCCAAGGTGTGGAGCCGGTGGGAGAGCTGGGAGGCGCAGGGCAGAGGCCCTGTGCTTACATCTGGGCAGGAGGCTTGCTGGTCTGCTGGTCCCAGGAGCTCCTGTGTACTGAAGGCTGTGCCCCCCAAATTCTCACAGTAAAGATCTAATCCTTAATGCAATGGCATTGGAGGTGGGCCTTTGGGAGGTGATTAGGGGAAAATGAGATCCTGAGGGTGAGGCCCCAAGGTGGGACTGATGCCCTGAAACCAGAGCCCTCTCTCCACCCTGGGAGGGCCCAGTGAGGAGGAGGCTGTCTGCAGGCTAGCAGGCAAGCTCTCAGCAGACACCGAATCTGTCTGCACTACCGTCATGGACTTCCCAATCTGTGGTCTTCTGGCATGGTGGCCCGGAAAGACTCAGGCAGGGGCCAGCTGAAAAGAAGCTCCTGGAATAAGAAAGATTCTAAGGATGAGGACAAACAAGGAGCCTATGGATGGGGCCAGGCTGTCCACAGAAGGGCCTACGAGGAAAGGCAGAGCAGAGAGGACACTGATGCTGAGAAAATAATGTGGCCGAGAATCTTCCAGAAGGAGCCACATGGAACCAGAATGGGGTTGTGGTTTTTCTACATCTTTGACACAGTTGGATCTAAAACAGGAAAAAATATTTTAAGGTGTGTTCAGGTTCCAAAATCAGCATGGTGAAAACTTGGAAAACAGGTTAAAAATTAATTAGGGGACATTCTAGAGAGATCATCTCTCTAACCCAGAGCCTAAGAAGGACCTCATTCTCTTCAAAGACCTTGAAACCAACCAGGTCACTGATATGTGCGTTTTGCATCCCCTAGGATGGAGCTCATACACTGAGGCCCTTTCAACCCATGACCGACCAAACACAAATGGTGACATTTTCCATATACAGTCTTCTCACCCTTGTTCCCAATATCTGCATCTCAATCCTACAGCCTTTCCAAAAACATTTCCTCCCTGAGCTGAGAGAGCTTTGAGCAGTGATAAAATGTTGACAAGTAAAACCATGTCTGATATTGGGACTCATCAGAAAACCCTGGATGTACTGACCCCAGGCCATGGGCCAGTGTGGCTGTTGACCTCGGTGTCCATTCAGAAGAGAGTGATCAATGTGAACAGTAACCACAGTGCCTCATGAATTCTCTCCTGACATGAGACGCACCAGAGAAGGCATGATGCTGACATGATCCTTCCTGATTAGTTACCATCTTCTTTTTTGGTCCAAATTGCCATAGGCAATCTTAACATGTTGCACCCTAAGTTAAGATAATAACAAAACCAAGGGGTGCTTGCGGGCTCAGTCGGTTGAATGCTTGACTCTTGATTTCAGCTCAAGTCATGATCTCAGGGTCGTGAGATCAAGCCCCGTGTCAGCCTCCACGCTCAGCACGGAGTCTGCTTGTCCCTCTCTCTCGGTTTGCCCTCTTGCTCGCTCATGTACACTCTCTCACTCTGTTAAATAAATAAATAAATAAATAAATAAATAAATAAATAAATAAATAAATAAAATATTTTTAAAAATAGCAAAACTAAAACAACTGTGTGTTTTTGCTTTCATGTTGTTCGTGTAGGTTGGTCTGTCTGGATGGACCTTCCAGTAACCAATGGTTATGCCCAGAACCTCAACACCTACTTGGCAACAAACTGTATCTCTTTAGAGAATGAGAGCACACAAGTTTTCTGTTTGTTTTTTTTTTTTAATTCCTACCATCACTCCTTCCTTCATTTAAATTTGCCAAGAGTTGATTCGAGGCAGAGATGAATATGTGGTACTCATTCTAAACAGTGGAAGAAAGAACAAGACAATTCTCTAGTATCTGTTTTTGAGATTAGTCAAAGAAAGTGGAAAAAACTTGGTTGGTTTTTTGCAAATCTTACAATGTCCTCCCTTCTCACCTGGATAGGCACAGGTGTGTGTGTGTGTGTGTGTGTGTGTGTGTGTGTGTGTGTGTGAGAGAGAGAGAGAGAGAGAGAAAGAGAGAGAGAGATCTAGTGTCTCCTTCCTTCCCTTCATCCTTCCTTCCTTTCCTTCCTTCCCTCCCTCCCTCCCTCCCTCCCTCCCTCCCTCCCTCCCTCCCTCCCTTCCTTCCTTCCTTCCTTCCTTCCTTCCTTCCTTCCTCCCTTTTTGCCCTTCCTCCCTTCCTCCCTCCCTCCCTCCCTCCCTCTGTCCTTCCTTCCTTTTATTCTTCCTAATTTGGCATCTTCATGGAGGCTTGCCAGGCCCAGGGAAAGCCTGTTACTGCTGGCGACAGGAAGCATCATTCTCTTCGCCGCTAGTAGCCCAGCCCTCAGTGCTCAGGGTTCGCCTAGCAGCAGGAACCTCATAGCCGCTCCTCTCTCCCAGCTGCTGCATTCTGTGCAGCTCGAAGAGCCCAAGACGGAGGGGCAGGCAGTGAGGGCCTGGCGGTGAGGTGGGCCTGGCCTCAGCTCCTGCTGGGGCCGCGCTCAGGGTGCTGCCCCAAACGCAGGAGGGAGAGCCCGCCAGGGCCCTGTTGAGGACACCATCCATCCTACGGGATGAAGGTTTCACCTAGGACCTCATTTAACCTTAATTCCCTCCTCAGGGGCCCCATTTCCACGTGGGGGTTAGGGCCTCAACCTATGAATCTGGGGGGACACAATTCAGTCCCCAGCATGCAGTGTGCTGGAGGAGAGGGCTTTTGGGTGTCCAGGGTCTGGGAGTAGTCTTGAAGGGCACAGAAGAATGACAAAGCACAGCACATTCCAGAGCTATTGAGCTCACTCAGAAGTGAGAGAGAGCTGAAGCTGAACAAATATTTGGTCCATTTCCCCTCAGGCATGAGCCCAAGTGGAATGATGCGATATTTAGGTGTGTCCCAGCTCTAGAAGACAAATACACCTACCTGACCCATCTGCATTTATAGGAGGCATCCTCCAGGGCAGGCAGCTTTGCGACCTCCAAAGCCCCGCTGGGAAGGCCTGGTGTCCCACTTGATGGAGAGGTGGGGGCCGAGGGCACTCGGTGGTGCACAGTCCTGTGGTGGAATGAGCCAGAGGATGAGGCCCATCAAGGAAATCACGGAGACAAACGTGGCGTGCACATTGATCTGGATGGGTTTGCTCCTGATTTCCCTGGGGAGACTGGCATGCCCTGCTCAGGCCAGGAACACATGGGTGACTCCAGATGCGCAAGCAAGGCAAGCAGAAACATGCTCCGGCCCCTCCCGCTCCGGGCTGGCTTCCCCCAGGGCGCTTGCTGGGGCCTGACCTCCTGCCAGCGCTCCGACCCACTCGCCTCTTAGCCACAGGACACCCAGGTGTTGTTGAGTCTCTGTCCAGACTTCAGATGAAAGCCCTGAATTTGCAAACTCACTTGAAACCCTCTGGGGTTTTGGGACCCCAGCTGGGGCGTCAGCTGTCTGGGCCAGTCATCCAAACCCCTGAGGTCAGAAGAAGAAATCTTCATCACTGTGAGTCACAGGCTGGATGCTGACACAGGCGGGAGCTCCGGGAGCCTCTGCCCAGGCCAGGGACCATGGGAGGGAGCCAGGTGGCTGTAGGGTGAGTCTGGCAGGCACATGGGCCTGGGTACGGCTCCTGTCGAAGACCCTTGACAGGAGGACACTCCGCCCTGCTTTTGGTCTCCCCCCTTGCAGGTGGGCTGGTGGCCCTGGACTCCCGGGTCCGGACTCACTGCCTGGCCTCTGGGAGAATTATAGTTGGGAGTTCTGCTCTGCCCACCACTTAGAGTCTGGGAGTATCTGAGTGTAGGTGTAAGGATTTCGATAGGCATTGCCCAAACGATCCTTACAAACTCCCCAGGGCCCTCTTTTCTGTCTTCTAATGCAGGGAAGGACGATCTCTTTCCCTTCCAGTCCAATGACGTGGGCTAAGATCCTGTTCTCGGGGCTGATTCATGACCTCCAGTAAAGGATTAGTTTAATCATAAGTAAAGTAGAAAGGCCAGCATCTTAGAATTTCTGAGAACCCTGAAAAATCTAAGTCCTTTTTTTTTTTTTTAAGATTTTATTTATTTATTTGACAGAGAGACACAGCGAGAGAGGGAACACAAGCAGGGGGAGTGGGAGAGGGAGAAGCAGGCTTCCCACGGAGCAGGGAGCCCGACACGGGGCTGGATCCTAGGATCCCAGGATCATGACCTGAGCTGAAGGCAGATGCTTAAGGACTGAGCCATCCAGGCACCCCTCTAAGTCCTTTTTTTATGGATAATGAAGCCAACAGCCAGATAGGTGAAATGACTTGCCCCAGGCCATGCTGGGGGAGCCTTGAGGGAAGGGGTCTTATGCACTGTGCCTGGCACACAGCCCATGTGAGATGGTGTGGCTGTTCTGAATTACTCACTCCCTTCCCGGCAAGAGCGGGGACCACCCTACAGCTGTCCTGGGCCATGCAGGTCATCCCTGCCCGAGTCACAGGGACTTCACCTCGAGCCTCGCTCTGTGCGGACAGTGGGGCGTGAGCACAAGGGGTGCCATGTCCCTTCTGCGAAGAAGCAGTAAGAGGCCGCTGCCATTCCTGGTGGCTTCTGACAGGTTTCCCACTGCCCTAAAGACAGCATGTCCTTGAATGAATAAAAAATATACATAGAAAACACATTTCGATGCTGAAATTAACGGTATTCTATTTCAGAGCTGCTTTCTATTTGGCCTTCCATTCCAGTCTCTTGCTACAACATTTCTTGTAAAGGATTTTGCAAACATTGCAGAATGAGGTGCTTTCTCTTCTGTCTACCGGATAGCCGCCAATTTCGCTCCTGAGATTTAAAGTTTGCCATCTGAAAAGTGAGGATGAACCACAGCGTCTGTCAGCCCAGAGGGGCTCAGTGGCTGGGCTGGCACTCCCTCCGGGACTTAGGGTTGAAAACCATTCCTGGTTGTCACCAGCCTTAAAAAAGCAGCCTATGCTTTTTTTAGATTCCACAGATCAGTGAGATCATATAGCATTTGTCATCTCACTTAGCATAGTGGTCTCCGGGTCTATCTACGTTGTTGCAAATACCAGGATTTCTTTCTTTCTCATAACTGAACAGTGTTTCATTGTATATATATGTACCTCATCTTTATCCATTCATCCGTGCATGGACGCTTGGGTTGTTTGCACATCCTAGCTATTGTGAATAATGCTGCAATGAACATGGGGGTGTGGGCTTCTTTTCGAGATCCTGTTTCCATTTTCCTTTAGGTAAACACCCATAGGGGGAATTGCTGGGTCATACGATAGACCAGTTTTGTGAGTAGAATGGTGGTTACTAGGGCCTGAGGGCTGGGGGCAAGAGGAAGATGTTGCGTAAGCGTACACACTTGCAACTAGGAGATACCCCAGTCCTGGAGACCTAGCCCACAGCACAGCAAATACAGTGAATATGGCAAACCACTGTTGCACGTGAAGGAAGGGACAAGAAGTTCTGCGTTCGGAGGGTCAAGCCCAACGTCTGGCATTTATGAAGGTCGTGGGCAGGAAGCCAGGAAGAAGCACAGAACACCAGCGGGGTGGGGGACAGGCCTGCGACGGTGGTGGGGGGGCTGGCGGGGGAGAGGCTGGCCTCCTTCGCTGGAGAAGAGCAGACTCGAGGAAGCCTCCCTCCTAGTCCTGGGAGGCACGGCTTTGTGACCACACGGACACTGTCATCTCGGCCGCCACACTGCAGATGAGTGACATGCAGAATATTCGGGGAGGGGGCAGGGAATGACCCAGGAAGGTACAGACACAGTTCTGGGATTCTGGGGAGGTTCCCTTCACCTCCTAGAGTGTCTCTGCAGAACTTTGTTGCTGGGGCTGCCGAGCTGGGAGCTGGAGGGTTTTTATCTCCAGGAGTGCTGGGAGGGTCAGGTACTGGATGGATGGACGGAGACAGACTGGGTGACTGCTGTGTGCCTGGCTTATCTGGCAGGGCCGCCTCCTCCCTGTAGCTGTGCTCAGCCTGGAATTCCTGGGGGCTGAGTTCGGTCCGAGTCGCATGGCTCCCGGGGCTTGGTGACATCACCCCTTGGTGTGATTCTGCATCTGGGGGACTCCGGAGAGGCAAGCCGGGTAAAGAAAAGACTCTCTGTGGCTCGGTCATGGCCTCTGCAGGGAGCTGGAAAACAAGCAAGGAGAAAGGCCACCACAGCCACTGGGACAGGGGAGGCCTGGTCTCCCCAAAGCAGACTGCATGGCATCATGGGAACCGCACAATCCGCCTTCCCTGGATCGTCACCCCGTACCTGGGATCCTGTCAACCCAATCCTTTCCCACTTTCCGCTGTCACCCCCCAGGGCCAGGGCAGTGCGGATCACACGGAGATTCCTCAGCAGTGGGGTCAACCAGACCCCTGGGTTCCAGAGCCCAGAGAGAAGCCCCATGAGCTGTGCTTCCCAGGGTCGGCTCCTCCTCGCTCAGCCCACGGGGCAGGCCCCAGAAAGGGAGACAGTGAGTGGGGGGGCAGCTGGGGAGCCACTCATGCCTCGAATTCAGACATTTCCTACGAGGGGTCGGTGGGGGGATCCTCCCTCTGCACGGATTCTGACTTCATCCCCACAGGACCTGGGAGTTTCGCACCTAGAACTTTCTTCCAGTTCCAAGTACTGAGAATCTATTGGGATCACACATTTTCAGGAGAAACTAACTCAGGTTGTTGGGGAAAATCCCACCTCCCATCACTCTTAAGGAAAGTGATTCTCCATGGGCTAGATTTTCCCAGGGCACTGGGGGGTGGGAGGGGGTAGAGCAGGGTTCCAGACACAGAGCAGATGATTCTAGTCACTGTCCGTGTCTCCTGTCTCTGCGGAGCCCCCAGGCTCCCGGGCCACCCACCGCAGAAGCAGGGGCGTGCACCCAGCCCACAGGGGCCTGAAGACAGTGGTACTGGCGAGAGGAGCCCCACGGCCTGCACGGATGGAGGGGGCGCTTCCAGGGGTCGGGCTGCACATGACGGGGAAGCCAGGACTCGCGCCACGGTGGAGGGCTGCGTGGGGTTTCGCACACCCGCACCCGTCTCTGTGCTTGGCCTGCAGCGATGCTACATAAACATCAAGGGACATGCAGCCTGCACTGTTTTGAAGCTCACGTTGGCAGCACGGAAATGAAGGTTCTGGTCAGGGACTGACACAGACACACAGGGCAGGGCACCCGCCCCTTAAGGGCACGTGGCAGGCCAGGCTGGGGGACAGACCTCGAGCAGGACACACGCGGGGGAAAAAGGCTGACCAAGTGCTGGGGGCGTAGGTGCCCAGATGGAAGGCTGCCCCTCTCCTGTCCTACCTCTTCCCTCGCTGATGGGAGCCAGGCTCCCCCTCTTCTGCCTGTCTCTGTCCCTGTGATACGTCGCTTTGCTGTTTCCCGATGGAACATGAAGTCCTCGAGGGTAGAACCACGTCTGCCCATTTTTGCCCCCTTCCCACAACCAGACACAGATGTCCAGTGAAGGGTTTCTGAGAACAGTACTGAAGGATTATTGGAAATCTGTTAGAAGGACGGAGGTTTGGGAGGGGCCCCCTTGCCTTGGTGGATCCACAACACCCTCATGTGTTGGGACGAGCTGCCTGAGTCCTGCAGAGTCCCGGCTTGGTCTCCTCTGGCCGTGACACCGGGAAGCACTGCGTCCATTTCCAGTCTCACCTTCCTGTCTGTGATTCGGGATTAGGATTCTGTCCCCCGCTGGTGGAGCCATGCGCTAGTGAAGGCGGGGTAGGCTTGCTGAGCCACATCAGCAGCTGGGGTTGTCTGAAGGCCCGGCAGGTTTGGAGGGTGAGTGGGACGTTTCATGGTGCCCCATGTGGGCTGTTTTAATCCAGGCCAAGGGGAGTGGTGTGATGGATGATGCCACACGGTGACATGCTGAGCTATGGTTCCCACCTGCTTGGTCAAACACTAGACTCGATGTTGCTATGAAGATATATTTTATATATGATTGGCATTTACTGGTTAAATTAATAGACTTTGAATAAAGCTGATGATCCTCCATAATGTGGGTGGGCCTCACCCAATCAGTTGAAGGCCCTAAGAGCCAAGACTGAGGTGTCCCTGAGAAGGAGGCATTTGGCCTCAAGACTGCAATGCAGAAACCTTGCCCTCTTTCCAGCTTTCTGCCCTGCAGAATTTGGATTTGCCAGCCCCCATAACCCTGAGCCAGATCCCTAAAATAAAGCTCCCTTCTCTCTCCATGGGACACCTGTTCTTTCTGTTTCTGTAGCGAACCCTGTCTAATAAAGCAGGAATCACAGGGTCAGGGGTCGCCCTCGAGTTAGCTGTGGCCCAGGGAAGCTGTCCGCGCTCAGGTTCCAGTGGAAGCTGCAAAAACCTCAGTCCCCTGGCCGGTGGCCCCAGCGTCCTACCCACCCCCACACTGGCCACCTCCATCCCCGGTCACCTGCTGTCTTCCCTGTAGCCTCCTTATTTAGGGGCACTTCATCCTCTGACCTGTTCCAGCCCCAACTCTGTCCCTGGACCAGTTCCCCGCCTCCATGCCAGCCCCCGGATCTCAGGCACAAAACTCATGAGGAATCAGAGCAGGTCAGAAGCAAGCAGTACAATATAAAATTTATTATAAAACTTCAGCAAATATAAATATCCAGGTGCCCATTCGGAATGGAGCCACGTGGCAGGAAGGACAATGCAGAGCAGTACCAACACTGCGCGGGGTGTCGGGGGCCTGTGTGCAGCTTCATGCGGAAATGCTGGCCTTCTTTCTGAATGGGTCTTACAAAACAACCAAAATTCACGGAAAAAAAGTTCAAAAACAGCACAACACACGCAAAGGAAGCATGGGGTTCTGAAGGTCCCCACGTCCGCGGACGTCCGCCCGGGCAGGACAGCCAGCGGCTCATCAGGACGGCAGGGTTGTGGCGTAGCTGGTCGCTCTCTGATTCTGGTGTAACCTGTGATTCTGTCATTTCAGGGAGAAGCATTAAGGAACAGGTTGGAGTAGAAACGCTCGTTTGTCCGTAACAGAGAAGGATAACACGTAGGCTATAAAAGTTCTCTCCCCCAGCGTGTGAGTCTGAAAGGGACCAAAGCACCATAGCAGGACCTCATGTTTCCTGTTTCCAGAGGCAAAGTCTCCAATCGGGACACGGAGTCCTTAGTCCAGTGTCCCCCCTGGCAGGGCAGGCGCCCCTTCGAGGGCCCCCCCGGCTCTTGTCCCAGCAGAGAGAAGTGGGGCTCCCGGGGTGGGAGGAGGGGGCCATGGGGACACCTGCCGGGAGCTGTCCCACCCAGCTCCTTCTCCAGAGGGAGGCTGGTTAGTCCAGACCTGGGGCAGGGCCTCGAGGTGGGAGGGAGGCTGGTGTACGTAGCCGCAGATCTTTTGTACATGTTCCTAATGTCATGGCATTTCCTTCCTTCTCCAAAGCACCACATATTTAGCATTTAGCAAGTTCGGCTCCTTCTGTCTTTTGACTTGATTCAGCTGTAGTACAAGTGATGTAGTACAAGCATGACTCGGGGTCTGCAGAGTGGGCCCTCCCGCCTGCCTCCATGCTTCACCTGAAATGTGTGCGCATGCGTGCCCAGGCATGCCTTCAGACCCACGATTTGCACGCATGCACACACTCACACAGACACACGCACACACTCTCTCTGTCCCATCAGAGAGCCAGACACAGCTCTTCTTCTCCCAGCTTGCATCCTCCCGGCCGCGTTCCGATGCACAGCGCACAGCTGATGTGGGCTGAAGGCACAGCACCTCTACTCTCCGCCCTGGGCAGGGCCACCCGGGCCTCACAGGTTGGAGGTGGAGCACGTCTTGCAGCACCGATCCCCATAGAACTGGTGACTGCACATCCCGTGCTGGGGCACCAGAGAGCACCAGGGGAAGTGGTCTCTGCAGAAGCCATCTGAAAAGCACAGACGCCGTGTTAGCCGGGGCCCTGGGCGGCGGGGGCATGGCTCCGAGGCTGCGGAGGGCGGCCCTTCAGGGGAGAGGCAGCCCTGTGCGAGGGGCTGTTTCCACAAAGCCCTCCTTGGAACGTCCCTCAGGACGTTCTGTCCTCCCTTCTGTGCGGCACCTGCACACTTAGTGACGCCGGGAACGACGGTCCAGCCTCCTGCCACCGAACTTCAGTTGCACGTTCTCTGAAAGAGACAGAGGCCCCGACGCCAGGGCTCTCTAACCGCGGGCACCCCACTTCCTCGGGCCCACTAAGGAACTGCTCCAGTCACATGACAGCCCACCCCGGGATGCCAAGGCCAAGCCGAGGGGCTCCAGATACTCACCTTTCTTCTCTGCGATGGGGCAGAAGTGGGTGTTGCAGGCCAGGGAGGCGGTGGGCTTCTGGTGAACGAAGCAGCCCAAGGCCGGCCGGCCCCCCGCCAGGCACTGCACGGCCCTGGTCTGCACGCCGCCCCCACAGCTGGCCGTGCACTGGGAAAAACACATGCACAGCGGTCATCCGGGGCCCCCGGGGCCCGGGGCACCCTCTCCTCCCCTCCACCCAGACTCCTCAGTGATTGTGGGGAAGCGGACCAGATTCCGGATTAATCCCAGGTGTGGACAGAGGGGGCAAGTACTGGAGGTCTAACATGCTTTTGAGTGGTCCGTGTCTGCTGAACACAAGGAAACTGGAGCATATCTGGGGGTACCAGGATCGTTCCCCGGGTCTACTGGGCTCTGGGGCTAGAACCAGAAACAATGCCCTTCGTGGAAGGCCATCACTCAGGCACCTTTTCTGGGACTCTTGCCAGGGAAAACCTTGACAAGCCAACTTCCACAGAGGCACGATGAAACGAAGTCCCTTCTAGACCCCAAGTTCCCGGAGTCTGGATGCCTGCCTGGAGGTGGCCACACCAGGAGCCTGGGCTCGCTGGCATCCTCCCATTGGGCATGGCTCTGGAACACATAGGCCCTGGTACTCTAAGGCAATCTAGCACACTGGAACCAGGGCACGGATGAGCCGCACGGCTAGGTCATCCTCCCCCAGCTGCCAGGCGCACAGCCTACAGACTATGTGCGCGGGTCCATCTGAGCTGGATGGTGGGCAAGACATCAGAGAGACGGAGGAGCCCCAACCAGCAAGCAGTGAATCTGTCCAGAGAGCTACTTGAAGTCTTCACTGAATTACGTAAATTGTGTTCCAAAAAGGCTCCTCGTTCAAAAATGTCAAGAATGTAGGCAATTAAGGAGCACCTGCAAGAAGAGGGGGTCAGATAACATTGCAGTCGTCTGGAGCGTGCTGGGGACGCTAAATCCTGTAAAATGCAAGGATAGATCTGTGCAGAACCGGTATGTCCACGGCACAGGCTGGTTGCCAAAATGTACAAGACGGCACGCCAGACCCCCCTTCGAGCAAGTGCACTTAGCCCGCCCTGGGCTGGCTTTCCACAGCTGAGGTCAGCCTGCAAGGGAAAAGCCCGCTGCTCTCCTGCTTCTTTCCCAGGACCCGCTGTGAGCAGGGTCCCCGGAGGTGAAGACGCAGGGCTCCCGCTGATATGCACGTGGGTCTGGAACGTTTCCGTGAGGCCCAGCCCTTTCTCTTCAAGCCCGACTTCGGTGAAAGTCGTCAATAACTCAGGTTCAATAAATGACTGCAGCAATCAGAAAAAGAAGAACGGTGTGGGCAGATCCGCGTCTGGCGTCGGAATTAGCAGCCTCATCCATGATGGAGCCCCATGTTGCCCCCTGCCTACTGCACCTCTCCGAGCAGGCCGCCGCAGCATGTTTCCAGCTTTGCACTTGGCCCTCCGAGCCCCTCCCAGCTATGGCCCCACCGAGAGCTTGAGGAACTGGCCCAGGGCTCACGGCTTCGCCCGCATCACATCTGCATCTGTTCGCGTCCACGACCTCTCTGCCATCGGCAGAGCTCCTGGCATTGGCCTCAGCCGGGGCCGAAGTCCAGTCTTGCTAACGACGTGTCTCAGTTGAACACAAGAGATCTAGCCATCATTTTGCACCACTTAAAATCATGAAGAAGTGATTTGACTCTTTTTGTCACAGACTCATTTATTCACAACCTGAATCACTCCCTCCCACGTACCAGGGGCCGATCTAGGCACTGGATGCCGAGTGCTGGACGCAAGGGAGTCGCCCATCCCCAGGATTTCCTGTCCCTACTCGAACTGCGATCCTTCACGCTTTGTGAAGAGAGACTCTGGGATTGGATCTGGAAGTCAAAGCCGATGGCATCTTCTTTAACTTGATGGGGTTTAATGTGAGCATTTTGGGTAATTCTTCCTGTGCATGGCAGGATGCAGGGGGGCAATGTGCTGCAGAGACGGGGGACTGCCCTTGTCCCTCGACCTACACGCGGGGACGAGTGCCAGGGCCATCCATCCAGGCCCCATGGCTGATAGCTCCAGCCCAGGTCAGCGGCTCTCGAAGCCGACGTGCAGGCCAGCCACCTGCTGGGCCCATCCCAAACCTGTAGCTTCGGCAGCCGGGGTGGGACCTGAGATCCTGCATTTCTCCGCACAGCGCTTCAGCTGGAGGCCGGGCCAGGCTCGCAGAGCCACCCTCTAGCTGACCAGAGCTGCGTCGGCAATTACTTTTTCCTCTCGTCTTTTAGTTTTCAGAGCCAAGTCCGGCCACATCTAAGTCCGAGTAGAGTGTGCACAGGGCCAGTGTGCGATCAGGGGAGCCGGCCGTCTCATAAAGGGGCCAAGACTTCCTGTGTCACTGTCACCTGGCAGCCTCGTGGACTGCCTCCCCCCCCCCCCCGAACCTGCTTACTTCTGCCCGGGTGTCCCTGCTGCAGACAAGGGAGGACCCGGTGCCCCTCCTCGAGGGGGGCCTCTTCTTGCTTTCAGCCCTGGTAGGGCCACCACCGGAGCTCGGCAACATTCGCAAACGTTTTTCTTTACGGTCTGTGTCTCCTGCTGAGGCCCACACTCGCCGGGGGCAAAGGATGGCCTGCCGGTGGGCAATTCTGGGTCTTTCTGCTGAGGGGGCAGTGAGGCAGTTCCAGCCCCCCGTGCGGGGGCGCAGGAGGTGAAGCAGGAGCATCACCCTCTGAAGAACATCCCCGGGCTGCTCCCTCCACGAACACCAGCCTCTTCCAGGTCCTTGGGCCCCTGCTTTGCCTCTCGTCCTTCAACTCCACATGCCTGCCTCCCTCATCCAAGGCCTGAGGCCAGGCACAGCTAAGGCAGGGCCCTTTCCAAGACTGCCCGACTAGGGGGGATCAGCTGTGGTCCAGGGGGAGCGTCCCCCCACCCCGAGGTCAGCAAACTGGGTCTTCTTGCCATCCCAGGATTCAACAACCTTGTCGAATGTGATGGCACCTCCTGGGAGCCCTCCGTGCTGACGCCCTCGGAGTCGACCCCTGTGGGTGTGCCAGTCTCAGACTCCCCGGGGGTCTGAGCGGCGACCTGCTAAGCGCACATTTTCCAGAACACTGAAATCCTGAAAACGCTCTCCCTTCTGGACTTCGTCTGTCTCAGGAACAATCCCCATGCTTTGTTGGACATCCTGCACCAAAGGCGCTACATTTGCTCTGAAGAGGTGACTGGGGAAAACTGATCATCACTCTTAGTCATTATCAGAAATCCAAAGAGATACATTTTCAAAATAATGTCTGCCTCTGGGTTTCTTTTAAATTACAGGGATGACTGTGCGTCTCTGGCCTGACGGCAAAAGGCTGGGGATGCCTGCTGCTCTGAGCTCCTGGCTGATGGTTGGCTGGCTCTATTCAAAGGCTCTATTCGTGCCCCACCCCATTCACGGGACCCAAGAGTGCCCAGGGCTTCTTGCAGGGTAGGCTCAGCTCCCGAACTCAGGAACAGCTAGTAAACAAATCCACTTTTATTCCTGAGAGTCTGAGGTCTCATACCTTCCTTGTCCCACTGTGATGACATCTCTCCCCTCCGGGGAGACCCATGAACGCTTCTCCCTTTTTGTCTCCTTCCTGGGGCCTGGGGGGCGGGGTGCTCTCTCTCCAAGTCTGCAGCTGCTCCCCACCGGGGCGCTCCCCACTGTCCCCGAGACCAAGGTCTCAGGTCAGGATGAGAGACTACAGCCCTCGAGGGCCTCATCATTACAACCTCTGCTCTAAATAAACATAATCGCAGCTGGGAGTTTTTGTACAAATTTAATGGCTTACAAATAGAAACGCCCTCGACTCGGGTGGCATGTGCTGTGGCCCTTATCCAGCAGTGTCAGCAAGAAGGTTCTTATCTCCCTGTGTCCACCCGTAACTGCAAGACGAAGATAGCAGATCAGCAGCAAATTCTTAGGGGTGGACAGGCAACTGGACAGCAGGGTGCAGGAAGCCTGTGTGTTCTGCGTGCTGGTGTGTGCATGCCCGTGTGTGTGTGTGTGTGCATGCCCATGTGTGTGCATGCCCTGGAGTGTGCATGCCCATGTGTGTGTGCGTGAGTGTGCACCTGAGTGGGTGCATGCCCGTGTGCACGGATGCCCATTGCTTGTGTACATGTGTGTGCCCGTGGGCATGTGTGTGAGTTTGACACAACTTTAATCCGACTCTTGTCATAGCTGCCATACTGATCATCAGCGACATGGCTCCTTGGCCCTCAGAGCCTTTGGGTTTCCAGGTCAGGGGTGCACGGTCCCGGTCAAGAACCCCTGGAACAATCCGGAGGCCCCACACTCCCGCACCGAGCACACACTCCCATCTCTGTCACGTAGAATCAGACAGTCCAACAGGTGTCACCAAGTAAGCCATTCCCAGACCAAATTAGCATGTGAACCACCTGACGCTAAGCCCAAATGACCCAAATGATTTAAGTCAGACCTACCAGGCAACCCGCCATGAAATGTGATAAGCAAAGCCATTTAAATCAATAGAAACCCTAAAGATCACATAACAGCAACCATGATCTTTCGACTGTGACAAGAATAAACCTGTCTGGGGCAGAGTTCAGCCAGGCCCAGGCCATGCTTTACGGCCCCACAATTTCCCACCGTTCGGGGATCCAGAGTCTTGAGTACCAGTGCTTACAGCAAACAGAACCCTTTGAGTTATGACTCCCCAAATGGTATAGTCTCAGAACGTAATAGATGAGTCACGCTGGATAAGAACTTCAGGCAGCTTATGATAAAAATGATTTCTTAGACAAACACATTGAATATTTCAGACTGGAGAAAGCTATGCAAGATGTATTTTCGGTTTTGAGTTAAACGAAATGATGATAAACCTCTGTTTTTCTAAATTTTCCCAAAGTCTCCAAATGAAGCACAGTGGGCTGAACGCTGGCTCAGCCGGAGTCTGGGGAGCTGCCTCAGCTTCGGGAGTCTCAGTGTCCCGTTGACAGAGGGACAAATGTCTCGGGAACCACCTCTATGTGCCTCTGACCCACACTTCCCGAGGGACAGAGAAAGTACGACCTCTGTCCCAGAGAAAACTTGACCCCGCCTCTTCGCTCACCCCTTGCTTCATCTCATGGCAAAGACTATGAGCTCACAAGAAAACAAAAGGGGTTTCCCACTTGGGAAAATGTTGTACTTATTGAGACGTTTTGTCTACTTAAATCAGAAAATGCTTGAGAAGGATATAGTTCACATGCCCCCTGCTCCAATTATTTAAGCTGAACAATTTCTCATTTAAATACTTTCGGGAGACGGGCTCATATATTTCTAAATGCAAGTGCTACGTCAGGTTTGAAGATCCACAGAACCAGAAGCTGCGGTGGGCACCCAGAGGCTGGCCGCCACCAAACACCCCTCGTACTCCTTCCCTCTGTCTCCTCTACCTTCATCTTTCACAAAGAGGAGAGTCAGAGAGGGGCTGCCATGTGCAAATGAGACAGAGGTCTTTCCCATGGTTCTGCTCCTCTGGCCCGGCCAACAGACTAGAGAGTCAGAAAATGCTCTCTGCTCCTGTTCACGGGCCTCACTGAGGTGAGCACCCGTCTCTCCCACGCAGACCAGCAGAGACCAGACTCCTTGGGGTCTGGCCAGCAGGAAGGGCTCAGGATGCCTGAGCCCCACACAGCCCTCCGGCCTGGGTGTACCCCGAGAATGAGCAGAAAACGCAGTGGGAGCAAGAATAGTGAGGGGACCCGGGACAGGCAGGAATCAGGGAGCACGGCCAGAGGAGCAAAACCACGGGCAGGGGCAGGGAGGGGAGCCAGGCCCCAGGATGAGGACTGCCAGGAATCCAAAGCGGGAAACGGGGCAAGGTAAGAGGTGGTTAACGACACTAACAGAATTCTTCCTTAGAGTGGAAGGCAGTGTGGACGGAGGGAGGGGTGGGGGCACGGAAGAGCCCAGGCAGGCCTAGACAGTCCGGGGTTCTCCACCCTCTTCCCACGTGGGCAAGGCCTCAGGGTTACTGGAGTAGAACGTACAATCACCAACTTATTCCAGATCCTGTACCTCTTCCGCATTCACACGCATCTCTGGGGGCGTCTGCCCAGCTTTTACAGAAAATAAAACATGTTTTCCCACACTTGATTGGGCTGATGATGTAGAACACGGCACAAGGGCCCTGGAGACCAGCCTTGGAGAGCTGCACCCACACCCAGGAACACGGGCCCCACACCCACTCTGGAGAGAAGGGTCAGGACCTGGCTCAGTGGGTTTGGGGGTACACCCTCACAGAAAGTCCCCCACCGAAGCCCCAGCCAGCTCCCAACTCTGCGGAGACTGAGTGTCACCCTACCTGAGACCAGGGCGAGGCAAACCAGCTGGCTCGAGGGGGGCCTGCAGCTGTGTGCAGGTGGGGCCTGGGGCAGGGAAGTGGGGCGCAGGCGCGTTCCAGTTCCACAGCGGGCCGCGGCAGGTGCAAGCACTTCTTGGAGGCCAGCTCTCGGTATTTCCCAGAAACGTGCTTTTCAGCACACCTCAAGAATCTCTTCTGTGTTCCTCTTTCGCACGTAACAGAGCACTAAAAATGAAAACACAAGATGTGAGTGAAAAATATTTCTTTGCTGGCGTCTGTGTCTTTTCTATCTTGCAAGAGTCAAATTGTCTTCTGCTTATATCTGCTTGAACATGAACAGAAGCGTAAAATTTCTATGAGATTTATTAGACCTTGGCATTTTTAAAAGGAATTACAGTATCTATGTTTTAAAAAGGAGGCTCTTAAGGCTCAGCGCTTTGGGGCATTAAGTAGGGGCAGGGCAAACATAAACCGTGAAGGGAGTAGTTCTGAAGCTATCATTTGGCTGAAATGTTCAAATGCTGGGTTGCAGCTGATATTAGAGAGTGCAGAAATCTAATACCCGAGGATGAGACCAAACCCCGGGGCCCCAATGAGCCGCACCACCCTACTGTGGCGTGATGCTAGTCCCCAGATCACCGGCAGGCAGGGGCACCCAGGGCTCACAAACGCCCCTCAGGAAGCCAAGTGAGGGGAGCAAGCATGCTTGGGGTCCAAATCCATTCTTCCCCCCCCAGGGAGTGCTCAGAGCCTGGGGCCGGCAGCACCCACCCGGGGCCCAGAGCACCCACCCGGGAGTGGCAGCACCCACCCGGGGCTCAGAGCACCCACCCGGGGCTGGCAGCACCCACCCGGAGCTCAGAGCACCCACCTGGGGCTGGCAGCACCCACCCGGGGCCCAGGAACCCACCCAGGACGGCAGACACTCACCCGGGGCTCAGGGCACCCACCCGGGGCCGGCAGCACCCACCTGGGTCCAGGCAGACACAAGCCACTGCAGCTTCTTGTGCTTGAGGCAGCGCTTGAGCAGACAGACTTCATGAGTCCTGGGCTTGGGCTCCGAGCCGCAGACGGCGTCCGGCAGAAGCTGCGCCCTGGCCGAAGGGTTGGTGCTCTTACAGGCCACGGACCTCTTCCTCCACCCCTTCCCGCAGGTCCGAGAGCACTGCCAGGGAAGAAAGAGGGCAGCCACCAGCAAGGAGTCCATCAGACCTAGCCTGGGGGGTCCAACCACAGGCCCTGCAAGGCTCGGTGAGAACTGAGCTCTGCGATCCGCCGGTGGGGGCCCAGCGGCTGCCCCCCCACGTGTCCCTGCCCCACTTACCTCTGCCCAGGGCCCGGTGCTCCAGGCGGGCGGGCAGCTCTGAGAGTGGCAGGCCTGTCGGCTGGAGGGCATGGGCTGCGGACACAGGATGGCCGCCACTCGCTCCAACACGTAGTGGGCCCGTCGTGTGCACTGGACGGGCCGGCTCTGAATGCCCCCACCGCACGTTCGGCTGCAGGTGCTCCAGTTGCCCACCGACCAACTGGGAGGAGACAAAGACACCTTGGTGAGGGGCACCACCTCTCCCGGAGACACAGCGGCACGAATCCCACCCACAGCCCACAGGCACGTGGTTATTTCTAGTTGCTCTCCAAGCCTGCCGGGTCCTGGGGCTTCTACCTCCTTGATTAGCTGTCCTGGTGATCGTTCTCCCCTCCCCTGATTTTATTCACCTGCACTTGGAAGTGACCCCCTCAACACAGTGTTCTGTTCTGCCCTCTGGCTTTTTAGGTGGGAAATTTCACACATGTGCAAAAGGAAGGCCCCACGTGTCCCCAGCCACCTGACTTGAATGATCTTCAACTTAGGTCCCCAACCCCGTAGCATGCGGAAGCAAATTCCAGATGTGTACATGTTTCAGTGCACATCTCCAGAAGATGAGGATTGTTTGGTTTTTAAAACAACCACAATACCACCGTGACATCTAAAAAATAGGCCATGATCCCTTAATGTCATATTATGCATATTATTATATTATTATTCAAATCACATAGTTCATATTATATCAATTCATGTTATATTATTCAATATCGTATTATTCATGAATACCATGCTATTCAGTGTTACATCTCCAGCGGGGTCATAAATGTCCTAACTGAAGTTCATCTGCTTGTCGGGAACCCAGAATCCAGATACAGTCCGCTGTTTGCAATGGGTTGGCAGGTCTTTCTTCTCCTTTACTCTATGGGTTCTTAACCTATTTTTTTCTATTCCATTTACTGGTTTCAGAAACGATACTACCCACTGGACTGAGTCTCCACAGCTCTTTCTGATGATCATAGTTGGCAGATTGCATCTCTGTGGTTTCCCTTTGCATGTTCCTCTGTCTTCCACACATCCTCTAACTTGGCACCTGGCTCCAGAGGCTGGGTCACAGGTTCTATTTATTTACGTACGTGTTTCTTGTACGATGACCTCAGACGTGATAACTTCCGATAGGAGACCCATAACGTCTGGTCATCTTTCTTTGAATTCTTTAGAAGCTGTAGAGAATATTCTCTCTCAAAGCAACCTTTTTTTTTTTTTTCTTTTCTGAGTATAAAAGTATTTCTTGTTGACATGAATGTCGGCCGCTGACAGAGGTGGGATGGACCTGGGCAGGCTCAGCCAGTGGTACCACCGTTGGGGGTCAGATAAGCCCGCGACAGTCTACAAGCACCCGCTGGCTTTGCACAAACAAATCGCAGGAGGCCCTAAGGTGCACACTCTGGGGTGGGCGGTCATCGGAGGCAGGAGGGTCAGAGGTGAAATGTGGCCCAGGGACAAGTGTTCTTATGGCGAGAACGCCTTGGGCTCCCCCCAGGTGGCAGCCATTTGGCCTCCAAGAGGACGTGACGATTCTCACTCGTATTTGTCTTCCCATTCAGGGCGTTCAAGCAAAAACTGGAAATTCTACAGGTAACGTCGGGGCGCAAAGGGGTGCATGCTGCTGGTTGTTGAAAATCTGCTGCAAAGGGCAAGGAGAAGCATGGTCTTTGTTACTCAGGTGGCGCGGCGTGCCTTTGGTGCAGCGAGGAGCTCAGAGGGCCAGCCATGCTTCTCCCGCGTGGCCCTAGCCTGTTGGCGTGGGTTGTGATGCAGGCACGTCCCGGGACAGCCAAGCCCGGGGAGCACCCGTGAGCCTCTGTCCCTGGCTGAACCCGCGAGGGGCTTCTGTCTACTCAGCAGCCATCCCTGAGTACGAGTTAACCCAACAAGGATTTTCTCCTGAATCTTCAGGTAAAACAGGGGATTTGTGAAGGTCCCCTGCTTTGTCCTTTGGCTTTGTGACCCTCCCTCCCACACGCACGCTGTACCTCAATAGTCACACTCTGGTCAAGCAACAGCCAAGAACACCTGGTGGAGAGTTCACGAGACTCCTCTCAGAAACACCCCGTGCCAACGGGAGAGGGTCCGTGAGGACCGAAGCAGGGACCCGACTTATGCAGAGAGGGACACAGAGCGGAAGACGGAGACTGCCCAGAGGACCGCTGGGACTGGGCCTCACATTCGCTTCGGCTGGGCCTCTTTCTCTGAGCATGTGTGCACATTGTTTTTAAAGGGAGGGGAGGGCAGGCAATACATGCAACTTCTAAATTCAGCGTTTTACAATTTGGGCGTGGAGTCTACTTAAAATAAAAAACCCAACAAAACAAAACAAAACAAATCTGAGAAACTGTTAGAGCCAAGACGAGCCCAAGAAGACACAACCAGATATAATGTGGTGTCTTAGATAGGTTCCTGAAACAGAAAAAGGACATTACGTAAAAACTAAGAAAAACCAAATAACCTGTGAACTTTAGTTAATAACATATCAATACCGGTTTATTAATTCTAACAAATGTACCATGCTAATGTAAGATGCTAATAATGAGTAAATTGAGTGTGGGGGGCGGGGCATGGGGACTATGTAATATGGGACTGCCGGCTCAGTTTTTCTAGAAACCTAAAACTTCTAAAAAATTAAGTCTCTTACTTATTTTATGAATTAATTATATTTCTGTATTCAAGTAACAAAGAGAAGGTAAAAAAAAAAAAATCAAGGTCTAAAACAACCATTTTGCTTACACAGCAAAGCCTTTGTAAATGTATTTTCAGAGTCTCTATGGACCAAGGTGCGGTTGGGAATACCTGGGGACCAAGGTATGGGAATACGTAAAGAAGGGAATGAGGGCTCCAGGCCCCGGGAGGCTCATGGGCATCAGGACGCTGCACCAGTTCCGGGCGTGCCGTGCCTGCCGACAGGTCCGAGCAGAGTGACCTTCCCCTCACGTTCTCAAGGGGGCAGGGACCCAAACAGCTGTAGAGCCAAAACCTGGACTCTTGTGAAAGCTGTGACAAATGAGGTGGTGAGGGGGGGACAGGGGGCTGAGGGGGACGGAGGGGCCCTGTCCCCGTGCTGTGTCCCCGCCCTGGCGCACTTCTCCTATTTTATACCCCGTGTTTCTCCTGAACAGATTCTACTGTGCTTCTAAGAAAACTATGTAATTCCAAGTCTTAGCCACCTAAAAAGAAACCGCTGGCTTTGTAGGAATTGTTCTAGATCCGCTGTGGAAATGTTTTCATTCTTCGGTGTCGATGGGATCAGTGATTTCTGTTTCATGGGAAGCCACGGACGTGACGCATCCTTGGTATGCACGGTCCGTTTCCAGCCTCGAGGCTGTCATGGTTCTGCCTCTGGAGCCTCTGGGATGCTCTTCTGTTGTTTTCCCCCATTTCCTACCTCTGCTCTCCCAACCCCGCTGCCTTATAAATTCTAATTGGTGTGTCCACACTGGGGTTGCAAAGACGGCTTGGCTGCTCTCAGGCTTTTCACACCACCTTGTTAAGTCTTCTGTCTCCACCGTCTTAAGCTGTTCCAACTGGGTTGATCCATTCTCTGCCCTTCTCTTGGCTGCACGTCGTGAAGAAATCCTCCCGAGCAAAGATCATTCACACGGCATCTGGAAACGCCAACTGTCTGTTTTGTTTCACAGGCAGAGCTCTGGGGAAACGTCTTGATTTCAGCTCAGGGAAGAGTCAAAATCCCCTCGAGCTTCTGTGCTGGTGTCTGAGGGTTCTGGGAGCAGAAGCCCGGTGTGCCTGGTTGCTCACCGGTGGCCGTACTTGGCCCACTGGGTTCTGTTTTCACGCAGTCCACCAACCAGAACGAAGCACGTAGCTGGTATCACCGAGTCAGCTGGGCTTCCCGGGCAGGACCTGGAGGACCCGGCCGCCTGGCCCCCGGGGTCCGTCCCCGCCGAGGGCTCCCCCGCCGAGGGCTCCCCCGCCCGGCCCAGCTCCAGGCTCCCCCTTAACTTTACCACTGTCTCTCCACAGTTCAGGCAGGCTTTCCTGGAGTCCTGGGTTCAATACTCAACATCCCCAGCTGTCACCAATCATCAGCGGCTTCTCAGTAACATGACTTTGTCTTCTCCATTAGAAAAAGAATTGTGACATTTTGGTTTTGATTATTTAAGGTTTCCTCTGAAAATGCAAATTCCCAGCGAAGGTATTTCAAGCAGCCCCTGGGCATCCCTGGGCTCACGGCTGCCCTTCTGACACCCAGGCCCCCGCGGCAGGGACGGGGCCTGCGGCCTAACTGAGGCTGAGCCCCACCCGGGGCCACCCAGGGCCTCTTGTGGATTTAGCATCAGGAAGTCTCGCAAAAAGCGCGTAACTGCTGGCTTCAGTTTAGAATTTGGTTCTTGTTTCTTTTTTCTGTTATTCTTTTTGAAATTTCAAGACTGAGCACTCTGCTGTTCCATTTTCAGGGAGAGCCCTTGACCTTCGCAAAGGTACACACACGGAATCGTGGCCGCAGCACCTGCGGGATGGCCGTGGGCAACACGAGGCCCCCGCGGCTGGAGTTAGTCGCAGGCGTGAGCGTGGGGCACGGGGAAGCCCGGCATGGAAATTCAGCTGCAACCACAAGGCGGCCGCCCGCGCAGGCCGACCTGGGCTCGCGGTGGGGCACCTGCCACGGTCCAGTGGGCTGCTCTGACCTTCCTGTACCATCTGCCACGACCTCTGCGGCTGTGAGCGTGGGCACCCCCAGGCTCAGCCCTCAGGGCTCAGGCTCCGGGGGGAAGGCAGCTTCTGCTGTGGTCCGACTGGGCGGGGACTGTGTGAGTTGAGGGCAGAGATGGGCGTGTCTTCACATGCAGGGAATTTGAGGTCTACACCACTTTTCTCCTAAATAACCTGTTTTAAAGATAACAATGTGCATCCAACAATACACAGATGCCGGCTTGAAAAAAAGCTGCCTTTTTCATAGGAAAAACGTCAGTCACAAGTTAAGGAGCAGGGGCAGGCCGGACGCTGAAGGCACAGTGGTGGGGAACCGGGAGGACGCCGTGGGCCCCGAGTGCGCCTGCCCCGTCTGCTCTTGGGGTCTGGCTCTGCAGGAGCCAAGGATCTTGGTGCCTAAATGTGTAAGTGAACATCGCAGATATAGCAGAGTCCCTGGACAAACAGCTTGCGCTCTGCTCACACCCCAGCTTCTGGAGCAATCATGCGCTTGTCCCCAAACGCACTAGAGTGGAGGAGTGAGCGCATCAGAAATGACAACAGCATGCCCAACACGCATCACCCCTTGGCCACCGCCACGGTCTGCGAGCGGCAGGTCCTGGACACGGTCTCTAGGGGCAGCCCTGGGGACTGGCCCCCAATTTCACCCCAGAACGGGAAGTCTGTCACTGACCCGGCTGGCAAGAACAGGAGCCAGACCTCAGCAACCAGGAGGCCTGGACAGGGAAAGTGGCCCCGGCCATGGGCCCTGGGACGCGTGCGAATTGACAGCTACTTCACTGTGTTTAGCCTCAAAAGTCAAGCCACCCCGTCCCGCCTGTGACCCTGACGGAGAGATTTATGATGAGCCAGACACCAGCCCGAACCGTGTTCATCCCTACACACACTCACGGCTTCTCTGCCCAGTCCCACAAAGCCATGTGGAAGGACACCAAAAGCTCCCCCCAGAAGGGGCGCTGCGAATATTAATTTTATGGACTGTGCTAAGTCAAGGGTATGCGAGTTTTTAGTATTCAGGGGCCAAATGCTATTTGTGCCAGATTTTTCTGTCTCACCATCCCATCATCAGAAGTTGTCTTGAGAAGAATCTCTAAGATCTGCAAGTGTTCACCTTCATGGAGAAAATCTGAGGGGTACACGGGCTGGAGAAATGGAGCCCACTCTCCTGGACAGCCTTCCGAATTCTATTTCAGCAAAAGTCCTTCATCTAGAGGTGTTCTCTCTGCTGACCACAGAGGGTGTGTGCATTCTGTCAACTCGGGCGCAAAACTTTGGCTCATAAAAGGTCAAAGGGCCATCATTAGATTCTCAATAATGACGAAAGGCTGGCTCACTGAGCCACTGCTCCTCCATCCAGTTTCCATGGAAAACGGGGAAAAGGAGGTTGGGCATCGGAGCTGGGGAGGACTTCACCATCCCACCTCAGGTCTGGGGAAACTGAGCCCCAAGAAGCAAGGGCATCCATCAACGCAGTTGCAAAGGTGATAGTGAGGGACGTGGGCCCCCAGGCTGTTCTCTGCTCATAGGATGAGCATCCTTTCCATCCTCAGATTTCTCCCTTGGGCGGGGGTGCCTCCCTCCTGCTCTCGTCCAAACCCATTCAACACCCAGCTGCCTCGATGACAAACACTTCCGCATGGAGGCACACGCATTGGGGTGGTTGGTAACTACGTAGAGCAGACAAACCAGCAATCTGCGCCAGACTGCAGCTGGGACTGCGTACTGACAGAATAGGGGGTCCTGCCCCCGCTTCCCTGGGTCTAACATCCCAAATTCTCATGCCAGGGGAGCATGCAAAGGGGCTGACGGGACCTTGGACTCTGCCTGCGGCCCAGCCTGAGCCAAGACAGAGGTTCCCAAACCTCAGCTGGCTGGTGAGGCTCTCGAACACCTCTGCATGCCTGGCCTCTCCCCCGTTCCCCAGGGACTACAAATCAGGGGTGGGAGTCCTGAATGGGGATTTTTACAAAGCCCTTCCTTCCCCAACCTGGTGGCCTGGATGACCAGCAGAACCATGACTCGGAGAAATGCAAGCCTTGCTCTTCTTTGGGACAGTTCAGGGCACTGGCCCACAGCTCAACACTGCCTCCCCCCACCCCTGCATTCATGTGGAACTCATGTCATGACTTCACTATGAGGAGAATTAAGAGGCGTCAATAGAACCCGGGGCGGAGGAGCCTGGTGAATGGGTTCTTTGGAGGTACTTTCATTCCCTATCACTGAGTTAGAAGAGCCCACCCAGGTTCCCCTGGGGACCAGCGCCCTGGTTCCGTGTAGCGCTCCTGGTTTTTCAGACTGCCCTGAAGCAGACGCCCGGCCCCAGACCCACGGCCGGGAAGCTGGGACTACAAGGTCACAGCATCACAGCAGCTCAGGCCCCTTCCCCAAGAAAGACCATCCCAGAACCAACGTACTGAGGAGCTGGGACGGACAGGAACTGCTTCCAACCTTGAGATGACGAGCTCTGAGAAGTAAAGGTAACGAAGCCCAGTACCGATACCCTTCCAAGGCTCCCAGACAGCCCACCCTGAGGAGCGCGGACCCACCCCTGTCCTGGCACAGCTGCGTGGGGCGTGGATTTTACCTGCACATGACAGGCTGTGATAATGGACGTATTGCCAACTGGGGACCCCAGCGGCTTCTGTGCTGAGCAAGGCCGATGTAACCTCCTACGTCACACGCCTCCGGCCTGCCCTCAGGAGGACAAAGCGGCTGGGTACCTCTGAGTGAGTTTCTGTCGGGGGGCTCTCTCCATCGGTTCTGCTCTTCTGCGGACACCAGGCATGCTGCTGGCAGGGCTCCTCCCCGCCTCCGGGCCACTGCCCGCCTCAGGAGAGCTCCCTTCTCTACTTGCTCTGATCTGACCCATCAGACTCATCCGGCCTTTCCGTTCTCCTGGCAGAACAGCCCAGCCCCTGCCCATACCGTGCTGCACGCAGGCCGAGCGGGCGGTCCTGGGTTGTCGGCATCCATCCTTCTGCTCCCCCCAGTGACGCGGGAGCGCTCACGGCCCCAGCTGCCCCTGCACACAGCCTCTGCCAGCTGAACTCGTTATTGGCATTATGTAATATAATTAAGTTTGGTGTAGCATGATGAAACACGAACACAAAAACCGAGAAGCTTGTTTCTATGAAAACTAAGTCAAACCTCTGGAATGACTCGGGAGAGACTAGTCATTAAACTGAACAGCACTCGGATGATGGGGGCAACTTTCACTTTTCTCCTAAAAAAACTCAAACTGGACACCATCAGTAATAGGCATGTGATTGCAAATAATCAACTTAGACCTTCCATAGGCAGTCCTCGCCCCAGGGAGCTTTGGGCCATGAAAGAATCCGAAAATGGATGCACGTTTTTAGAGCTTAAGTGAAAATAAAGGTTCAGCACTGTGTGTATTATTAAGTCATTTTTCCTTGGCTCAACTTTTTTTCATCAGTGGGACGAATAAAAGCTTCTCGTCTATCTGGTGAGAACCCCCGAATCCTGCCTGGGGAGCTCCTCGCCCACGCGAATCCCTGCTCACAGAGCATCTCCCAGCAACAAGAGATAAGAACACAAAGCCCGCAGTCCCTCCCTCGGGCCCTGCTGTCCTGTGTGTGTGCCCATTTCAGGCAGGGGAACCCTTCTGGCTCTCTGACTCTAGCCCCTCCCACGTCTCCCCAGATCTACTCCTGATTCTCCAACAAAGCTGCTCTCTGCTGTCCATCTGGCTGAATCCAGGTCTGTGCTGGTTCATTTTATGTGCCACTTGGCTGGGCCATGCGACTGAGATGTTTGGTCAAGCACTATTCTATATGATTCTGTGAAGGTGTGTTTTAGACGAGGTTAACATTGAAGTCAGTAGACTTTTAATTAGTAGCAGATTGTTCTCTACAATGTGGGTGGGCTTCGTCCAATCAGTAAAAGTCACACACATTTTGTTGCATTACCCCTAAGTGATTCTCCAACATGGGTAAAAATAATGTGATAACGGGGTCATGATGTTGAAAGTATGCCATTTTAGGATATTCACGCTTATGAGAATTGTTGAGATAGTTCAGAATTACATTCTAATAATGGGGGAGTGGGGATGAAGGAATATGGAAAACAATGCCCTGCAAGGAAAGGTAGCTGAATACATTTATTCATAATCTAAAGAAAGGCAAGTGGAAGCTATCTCAATTATATGAACCTAAATTAGAGATGGCCATCACAGATGTTCCTTGTCTCCTCTGAGACGGAACAAAAGCCAAGACCTCTGATGGAAGAGCATGGCCTTCAGGATCCACAGGGTGAAGGTTTATAAGGGATGAGAAACTACTGCTAGTCCTTCCCCAAACCCTATCTTTCAGAGAGAGAGGGAGGTAGATCTTCGAAGAAGTCCTGAGAGACACTGCCAACACTCACGGAGTCATGGGAAGGAGGAGGATCTTGGGGCCTCGTAAGCTGCCTTTGGAAGGGAGGTGGTTCGTCTCCCACCTCGTTCAGAGAATGGGCCCGTGAGGCCACCCACCACGCTTAGACACGTGGGTAGCTGGCTAGGATATTATACAATTTAGGGAAAAGCCAGCAGTATGAATATGAGCTTGCATGTTTATTGACCCTAAATCTCATTTACTTCTTTCTTTAGACAAACTTTCTTATCCTGAAGATACGCCACTTTCCTAATCGAGGAAGGAGAATAAAACATATCACCCAAATTGCTGAGAAGACAGATGTCTGAATAAACCCGTCATCCAAACCCCCCCTAGCGATGCCTACATACTGATGGGAGGAAGCCTGTGGACTTGAGCCAGGCTCAGGGGCGGCATTTTCTAGGAGGACCCTGATCTGGCTGGGAAGATGTTACGTGGCAAACAGCTGACCAAAGGGCCAGATGGCAAATGCTCTCGGCTGGTGGGCCACAGGGTCCCTGTTGTCACAATTCAAGGGAGTCACGGCAGGGAGAGAGCAGCCTGACCTCCTGGAAACATGTGGGCGAGCCCGTGGCTCCAGCCAGACCCCACTGACGGCACCAGACGGCCGGCGGCACTTGGCCCGTGGGCCGGAGTTTGCGGCGTCCGGGCTTAAATTCGCTTAGGAACACTAGGCTCGAACACTGTGCGGACACCAAGAAGCAATGGGTATTTTTACGGTAGTCAGGACGGTCTTACAAGGTAGATGCTTTGGCGTGTTACACCTATTCTGAGTGCGGCCAAAGCAAATTACTGGCAGGGTCGGAACACACTACCCCGTCGTGGGAGGCAGAGGGTGGCCATAAAACGGCGGCACCGAAAGCAACACGCCCTACACGCTCGAGCTCGAGGCTCTAGCCAAATACTTGGGGATCTAAGAGACAGAGTGAGGCCTGCTCAGAGTGAAGCGGGCGCCTTCACCAGCAAGTGGGAGGAACGAGCAGGCTGGGAGTCCGACGGATCCCGGTCAGGCTGCGGCCACAAGCTTCTGAGAGCTACGGACCCCTGCGGGCCGGGACTGCAACCAGCCAGTCCAGCTCCCCGGCCTGCTCTGGGCCCTGCGTCATTCTTGGTGCTTATGCCGATCCATCCATTCACACACACTCCCATTAACATCCCCAGTGAAATTCTCATCTTACAGATGAGGACACTGAGGCCCAGGGATGGGGAGTGGCTTTGCTGCGGCCCCTCAGGCTCTGGATGGTCAAGGTCACACAGCTGACGTGCGGCAGGGCCAGGGAGAAAACCCCGTGAGCCCACGTTCTTACCCACTCTGCTGCGTGCCACTCACAGAACAGGGCTGGGAACCTCTAATGGGAGGCAGTTCTCCAAAGTGACCTCGCTCTAAAAGGTCCCAGGAAAAATGCATACAGTTAGAGGTTTGCTGGCCACGACATATCTCAGTTGCAAATGGTGTGACGCATATCTATTTCATAATCACAGACGCGAGCTCGCTCCTCTAGGTAAAAGTTGTGTCTTTCTACTTATGGCTAATTATGCACACAGGGTAGTGTCTGGAAGGGTTCTTAATGATTCGGTATTGAATCAGTGTCCACATACTTAGGGCTGTGCTCTTTCCAAACAGTTTTCCTTTCCTTGCCACAACGTCAGATTTCCTATAACATCTGAACGATCTTTCCCTGCCTCTCAAGAGAGCCTATTTGGTGATGCTCAGGGGAAAGCCTGTGTATCTCACATTAACTTAACTATTCATCAACTGACCTGGGTTCATTTTTCTTTCTTTTAAAATGAATGACGTTCGCTGAGGAGAAGGTTTAATTCACACGTCGAGGTGCAAAGTGGGACGTAAATCATGGAAGAGTCACCAACCACTGCGTTTCGACTCCCTTGTTTGGATCCTTGCTTTCTCGGGGAAAGAAGGTCGCTTCTCCCTTCTGTTACGGAAGGTGAACTCTCCCCACTGTGGCTTCTTCCTTTTTATGAGAAGGATTTAAATTGATGGCCTCACTCCTCCTACGGTTTCAGGCTTTTCTGGCGTTTCTGCTTCATGGTTTCTTGGATGTTCACTCCTTGATAAATACTTTGAAATGAACTTCTCCAGACTCATGAGTCAATTCTCTAAGAATGCTTTCCAGGTGGCCTCGTCCAGAGTCTGGGCCTGGACGGCAGCCACCCAGCATGCAGCCAATGGGGCTGCCATGAGGTCTGGTCCAGGGGGGGCGGGGGGGGGAGATCGGTCGGTGAGGGCAGCGGACAGAGGGCTTCTGTATGGGAGTGCCAGGGACTGTCACCCAGGGGGCTTTAAGAGAGAAACCAAAGAAACAGATGGAACCCATGTCTGACAAAGATGGAACCTTCAAGGAAACCGACCCCTGGGAGGCAATCGATGTCAATATCCTGCCCGGGGTTTCTGCCATGTGGTCTGCTGTCAGCTAGCAGAGACAATAAGACACAAGGTCACACAGCCACATCAGGTCCATGAGCTGTCCTCATCGCTCTGCGAGTGCTTAGCATGTGAAATCGAAACCAAACCGGTCATCCCATTTCGTGGCTTCTTTTGGCTTAATTGTGAAAGTGGTGATGTCAACTGTAGGACGGGGAATAGGAGGCCATAGCCTGCAGAGAGGGGTCGAGGCAAGAATTCCAAAAGCAAAGGGCAGACATGAGGGCAGCTTCCACAAAAGGATGGCAAGATGTGATTTTTTTACAGTGATTGCTAAGAATCCCTAAGTTTTATCTGCGAAGCTGTCAAAGGGCTCCCGCACGGAGGTCCAGGTGTGAAGAGAGACAAGCTGCGGACGAGTTTCCTGGCCAGGAGGCGCCATAAGGCCGGGTGCCTGCCGAAAACACACGGTGAACACTGGATGGCAGAGTCCTCTTTCTTGACAAGGCTGGAACGATTCCATTCTACAAAGGAAGGATTTCTCACTGTGACACTTTAAGATTAACCGGATCCAGGAAATGAATGCACAGAGTATGGAGAACAATATTTATGTAACCTCGTGGCTCCCATCCCTGTGAAACCACCTTTTGCAGTTGCATTTGTTCTTCTTCAAGACATGTGTAGATTAGTCTCATTTTCTTACTAAGTCTTAGGAACTCACTGATTGCATTTAATCCCCACCAGGGCAGTCTTACATATTACCAAATACCGCAAACTTGTTACACATTAAAAATAATAATTAAATAATATTGCTAGTTGCTAGTATAGTTAGCTAATTAAGTAATTATTTGGTCAAATACTGTTGTAATCTTTGGAGTCGACATCCTAATGTAAAGCTCCAGATATTATAGCACAAAACTTACCAGATGAATCATGTTGTAAATGTCATATTTATCTACTGCTCTTAAAAACTCTGGAATATGAACAGGGACGTATACACCGGTATCTCATTAACTACATTTACTGTATTATAATTGGTATAACTTATTAGCCTGTGTTGCAAAAGAACCTAATGGTATTTACTTTATGTACATGGACATGAGAAATGCTCTACTGTATATTTAAATGGTTTCACATATGCTCAGGACTCTTCCAATGAGTCAGGGTAGAGAGAAGCCCCATATTCAAAGACCTCATTTTCTAGCTCAGCTGGTTTAAGTGACTCAGATTGGAACGGCAGCCAACCAGTATGGCATTTCTGATCATTTATCCCAAAATATCATATGCAGAGCATAAAAACACTGTCTGGATAGTTTAGACAGTACTGTGATGTCTTTTTTTTGAACTGTCCATATGATGTAAGGTCTACATACATACAAGTAGCCATGAGAGAATTGCATTAGCATTCACAGACACGGGAGAGACATCTGTGGGAAATTCAACTCTGTGAACTAAAAAAAAAGGATCTCAACAGAAGAACAAGTGAAGGCATCTGGAAATGCGGCATAAGTCTCACGTGTGGCTCATCATGTAGCATGAAATGACACTGGAGGGTCTGCAAAATCTTATTATTCTAGAGAAACCAATATATGTCCTAAGTCCGGAAAACCTATAGTCAGACAATGAATCCAAAGCCCAAATCCCTCTAGTCTGTCGAGTTCCATAGTGGTAAGGGTAGCAAAGCATCACTGAGATCCTTCATCTGCATTAGCCCATTAAATCTCACAGCAAATCTGTATGGGAGGTACAGTGATTATACCCATTTCAGAGATGGGAAGCTGGAGTCCAAGACACTAAGGAACATGCTCGTGGATCTGCAGGAGCACGGGGTGGAGCCAGGATGTTAGTGCAGGTAGCCTGGTCCTGACTCCTGGGCTCTGGACCCTACGAGGCCCACCACTCCGAGGCCACGTGAAGCATGTCACAAATATGGGTCACAGTGGGTCACAGTGACTACAAGGAGAGGAACCCTTCACAGGAATCCCCCTCTTGAGATGGCACCATGTCTGGGGGACAAATCATGCTGCTGTTGGTCAACAAAGCAGATTCTGAGTTAATGTCTTTGGTCACCACAGGTGGGCCATGTAATTATTTGACAGGTGTGGACCACTCTTCAATAGCTTTACAAAGAAAGCACATATCTCTGACACTCCTTTTTTTTTTAAATTTAAAAATCATGGCAGGAATTTTGGAAAGAAGGTTCAAGTGATGCACTATAGAGATTCCTTTACCAAAACCAAATAAATGTCCGAGAGCTGTGAACATATCAAAAGAACCAAAAGGACTAGTCACATTATAAACTGTCTACATTTGTTCCAGAAGGCACTTGGGAAAAAAATGCGCCCCAGGAGCAAGGCCACGAGGAAAGGGACCAGCTCCACTCTGGGTGATAAAAGACTTGTCTGGAAATGCCCTGCTTCCAGCTGAGCTGGGAGAAAGGAACCTTAGTGGAGCCTACGTGAAGATTATAGAGCAACCCGTCCAACAAAATGCACAGGTAAAAAAGACAGCACTCAAAGGAAAATAAAATAAAAATATTGTGAAAGAAGACTTATTGTATCAAATAGAATTCTGCAAAATAGCTTCCACTGTCAGGAAATTTAAAAGAGAGAAAAAATTGAATGAAGGAAGACCTCAAGAATGAGGCAGGATGATAGGATGACATTACAAGAAGCAAGACAAGAAGCACCAGAAAGACGCTCTGAGGTCAGCAAGGGGTGAGGCGATCTGTGGTTTAAGGATCCCTCTTGAAAAATCTCCTTGAGATACACTCCTGCTGGCCAGGAGAAGATTTAAACTACTCAACTGAAGAATGAGAAAGTTACGGATGCAGGGACTGGCAAGACCACTGGATCCATTTAAACAGACCAGTAAGATTGTAGCACAGAATGAACACGCCCTCTTTATTGAAAGAATAGACTCCATGATATAAAAATCATAATAAAATTAAAGTTAAATTGAAACGAGACAATTTTAACAAAGATCAGGGCCTGAGCTGAAGTTTGGTGAGTGGAAAACTAAAGAAGTAGAAATATACCAATTGCCTTACTTTGCCCGACAACATTTTTACAGCTTTAGTTTACATTGTGACATGGATAAAAAAAAAAAAAAAGAGTGGCTTAAGCATATTATTTTAAGTTGTATAGGTAACTATACTAGAATTCGAAACAGGTTATGTGTTTCCTAAATAACCAGAGGGGCAAACAAAAGAAGACCATGAATCCAAAGTTAGCAAACAGTAGGGAGCTATTTGGAAATCACAAATAGGAAGCCAACACAGATGGAAGAATTAATATAAGGCATATGTATTGAGAAATCATACACAAACCCACAGATCACTCTTATAGAAATGTACACGGATTATGAAGGGTTTACTATCAAATTAAAGGCACCGGTACACTAAAGAACACACAGCGGGGCTCCTGGGTGGCTCAATCAGTTAAGCGTCTGCCTTCGGCTCAGGTCGTGATCCCAGGGTCCTGGGATCGAGCCCCGCATCGGGCTCCCTGCTCCGCGGGAAGCCTGCTTCTCCCTCTCCCCCTCCACCTGCTTGTGTTCCCTCTCTCGCTGTGTCTCTCTGTCAAATAAATAAAATCTTAAAAAAAAAAAGAACACACAGCGACCAACAGGGGTTCACTGTTGGAATGCCACTTGGGGCCATTAATCACTCATCTCAGGTGTAGAATGACAGGTGCTTTCCTTCTCTTCACAAATTTAACATCCCAAGGGCTCACATGTCTGAATGATGGAAACGTGCCCCAGTTCAATGTGTTCCAGTGACTTGGGGGCTGACCCCACGTCCCTTACATACACACTCAGAGCCTGCAGTGAACACTCAGTGGTGTCCATGCTGCCTCTCAGCTCCCGTGAGTTTCCATCTTTGACCTGTAAAGCCCAGGGACCTGTGTGTGTAGACAAGGCCTATGATCTAGATCAATGGACCAGTCCTTGAGGCTCCGCAGCTCTGTATCCTGAGGGGAGTGTCCTGGGATCCGGGTGGGGATAGGAAGCAGGAATCCACCCTGTGCTTTGCTCAGAACCTCACACACTCTCAAAAACAGATTCATCAATGTCTTTTCTTTTTTCTTTTTTTCTTAAGATTTATTAATTATTTTTTAGAGAGAGAGAGAGCACAGAGGGGAGGGGCAGAAAGAGAAGGAGAGAGAGAATCTCAGGCAGACTCCCCACTAAGCGCAGAGCCCAACTCGGGGCTCGATCTCATGACCCTGAGTTCATAACCCCAGCTGCAATCAAGAGCCAAATGCTCGACCAGCGGAGCCACCCAGATGCCCCCATTGATGTTTTTTCTTAAAACCTTTCCAAGTCTGCTGTAAAACTGTCATGTCAAGAAGAAAAGACATTCACTAAAAGTCAGTAACTGAGAAAATACAAACAAGTGAAGTTTCATAATACGATAAATCAAAATGTAAGGGGCAACTTCTATGAAATAAAGAGCTGAAAATGTCAACACATTCCAATAAGGATCAGGAAAAAGGACTGACACATTTTACTTTTATTCTAGAAGCATATGCCTTTGTAGTTAAACTGGGGTGGGGTAGACAAGAGGTACGACATTAGAAAAGGCAGCCAAAATTATCATTATTGGTTTATGATATTAAAAATAAAAGATTTCTGACTGGAAAATACAAAATTTTAGTGTATGGTTACAAAATTAATTTGACTCTAATTAAAGTATAATGGTATAGATACTACTCACAACATTAATAAAAATATGAAATATTCAAGGAAATATAAATGCTCACAGTCACGTAAGTAAAGAAATCTATGAGCTCTTCCTGAAGAACCTAATGACCAAATGGGATAATGAAGAAAAAAAATTGGTTCTCAGTAGGTGACTTCCATATGTCCAAGATTTCAATTTTGTCTAAATTAGTCTACTAAGGCAATGTAATCCCAATCAAAATTTCAGAAGGATGCTTTTTAAAAATTTTTTTTAACACGGCAACATAAATATAAAGTTCATATGGAAAAAGAACATTCGAGAAGATCCAGAAAAATTCTAGAAGAGACACATGATTCATAAAATCTATTCATCAGACGTGAGATTCTGGCACAGAAAAATAAACCGGGAAGGGCAGTAGGGTCAATGCAGCAATTATATACATGGACTTAAGCTAGGATGCAGCTGGCCTTCCAAATCAGTGGGCAGAAGATGAATTTTTCACTAAGTGACATTGGGGCAGATCACTGGGCCGTGGAAGAAAAGCTGTGGGACACGGGCTTCATTCTTCCTGCCAAAATACATCTCATTTTCATCAAAGTCAAATATTTAATGTAACCAAAATGTCTGAAATGAGTAAAATATTTCATGATACAAGAGTACAGAAAACTTGCAAGTTACATTATATAAAGAAGAATCTATGGAAAGTAAATAAAAACTTCACTGCATAGCAATTTAAAAAGTAGGTAACAGTAATAAAAATGCATCTGACAAGGCGTTCAACAAATCTCCACAGGAT
Source organism: Mirounga leonina (assembly GCF_011800145.1). NCBI lineage: Eukaryota > Metazoa > Chordata > Mammalia > Carnivora > Phocidae > Mirounga > Mirounga leonina. Next base: position 3,759,683 of record NW_023270865.1, on the reverse strand, counting down.
TATCCCGAGAGCCAGGATGATGTGTTGAGTGACCAAACGGGGTTCCCCCCAAACCTTTGGAGGGGAAGGATACTACTGAATATAGACGGACAGTGGATCAACTGGAATCGTTCTGAGCACACTGGGATGTCCCATTGCCCTTCTTATGGGACTTTTGTTTTCTTTGTTCTATACACACACGTACACACACACACAGACGTATGTATGAACATACACTAGTTAACATATATTAACATGGTATTCGCTTTGATCACACGTAGTTTCCTAATAGACACACGTGTACATGTGCACGCACAAGGAAAAGAACAGTACAGATAAGGGGTGTCAAATATATTTTCATACTGTTCCATTTACATTCGAAACTTACACAAATCTGATCGGCGGCTAGGCGTGCCTGAGATAATTTCCTCTCTGCACAACCTCCCGTGGCCGTCTGTCAGAGTCTCCACGTCTCTACCGTGGATGGTAATAGTACTGACTGGCATTTCTGTGAGCATCTCGTGAGTCGATCCCTCATTCTGGCAAGCGTTAGAGTCTGTCAGGGTCACCACCACCACCGCTGGGGCGGATCCAGGTTGGTAGGGCCTGGAGCTTACAGGATTTAGGACACTCTCCTCTAAGAATAGTGAAAACAAAACTAGGGACTTGAGACGAGAGGATCCTTCGTGTTACCTTCGGAGGCTCCGTGTCCCACCCCCCCGCGGATCACTAACATCCCTGCAATGACACAGAACGTGCATCCCTGGAAGGTTCTACTTCTCTTTTCAGATTCACTGCTTAGGGCCCCAGACGACGATCATTGGCTATGAAAGAAATCGCTGCATGAGCATTTCCTATCATAATTCAGTTTGTTTTCCTGTTGCTCGTGGAGAGGGAGGGCAGGATGACCTAGCACTCTGGTGGCCTGGGACTGAGGGACATCCCCAGACACAGGGCAATTCTAGGTCATTTGGGGCATATTGCTCACCCTACGGGTAATTTACTTTCCTCTCTGCTCAGTACAAAACGTATTTAAACCTAGACTTGTGTAAAGATTTCCAGTAATTTTTCTCCGTATATCAATTGCCTTTACTTCGACTTATTACTTCTAGTTATTACAGTGAATGCCCCAGCAGTGTGCATGTTTTCAGGATCTTAGGACTATTTCGTTGTCACTCCAAGCACCAACAAGAGAGGCCTTTCGTAACATGCAGTGGACTGAGTACACGCTGCGTTCCCCAGTTCTAACGGAGGCCAAGGAGGGGGCTTCTGCAGGAGACATGGCTCCGGAAGACCAGGAGAGGCGTGGGAACAGCAGGTTCTGAGACCCCAGCCCGGCCCCTTCCCCACCGTTCTGGAGGGCTGGGTGCACCTGCCACTTTTCCCTCCCCCCGTAACACGCACAAGTCTGATGACAGGACCCTTCCCTGGAGAAACCGATGATCCCAGGGCAAAGAGCAGCTGATAACCTGTCTCAGCACAGGGGGTGTCCGTCGGACGCCTTGGGGTCTCTGTCTCAACGTGCCTGGACAAATGTGGATGATGAGGAACTGGAGGCAGACACCGGCAGGACAGAGGAAAACCCACCACCCCGCTGCTAGGAAAAGGGCATATGGAGGGAATAATCTGTGGGGAGGAGAAGAGACAGAAAGAGAGAGAAACAAAGGAAACATAAAAGAAACAAAGAGAAAGACAGAAATTCTGTACTGCTCTGTGAGGTGCACCCGACACCCCACGCCTCCTGCTCTTAACACTCCCACCCCCTCCGCCTTGCTCTATTGTTCTTTTTATCCTTGGTTCTCATCACCTTCTAGAATATTCCGTCATTTAAAAAATACCTTATGTTTATTGTTGCCTATGTCTCTCCGCAGATAAGCTCCCCCAAACAGGGACCTCTTTCAACTCACTAATGTATCCCCAGGGCCTGGCACGTAGCAGACACTCCAATTATTATATTGGTGAAATGAATCAATGACCTTAATGAATCTCTTGGGGTTTATGTAAAGAAAACTAATCAGGCGAAATTCAAGCAATTATTAAGTCTTAGAAAACATAAAGTTCTCATATCCAAAAGGACACAGAATCAAGGTATTCTACTTAGCCAGCAAGGACTAATCAATAATGAGGTGGACAATTCCAACTACTGGGGTGTAGCCACACGGAAGGATGCAGGGCAAGGAGGTGGTGACCACACAGCCATGGGAGGGTGATAAAGGAGATGCAGTGGACCACACCGTCCCCTGTGATGGATGGGACTGTAACCATGAGAACCAACACGTGGGACATGGTGATCATGCCTGTTATTTAGGAATAGGGGGAAGGATACCAGAAAGAGCCAGAGTAAGAGATTTGCCCCTGGTCCATGGGATTGGGGATGGAGTGGTGGGCAGGCAGGATGGTGATTTCTCATGGTGAGCTTTCAAAGTATAGTATGGCTTTTTATGCCATCTGCATTTGGTTCCTGCATAGTATAAAAATCAACTAAAATTATAGTGTAAAAAACAATATCCTAGAGAATTTAAATGGATTCTCCCTTTTTAGTTTTTTATTGAGGAAATACGTAATAAATGCATCAAAACAATTAAAAATCCCCTGTTAGAATCTTGTTTGACATAAAAATAAAATAAGGCTGCAGCCATATGGCAACTGGAGGAGGAGGGGGGATGCTTGAGTGGCTCTTGTCTTGCATTGGATCCAGACAAATCTAAACATTCTGGGAGACTGTGGTCTTCCCTTTCTGGCGATTACATTCCTGGCCACCAGAGTCAGAAGCACATTAAAAATTTGCTTCCTGTTTCAACTCCCTTTGACCTGAACTTATATGGAACCTGTAGGAAAAAAAGCCACACGGAAATGTCTCAAGCTCTCATTTGGTCATAGTTTTCACCCTGCAGCACTGTTTCTTCAGATTGGGGGCGAGGGCTTATCCTAAAGGCGGTATTTCAATGGAAAAGTAACTTATCTAAACAAATGAATTTGAGGATCTCTTTGGTTGTGGGAATATTGTTTAAAAATCTATGCATGCCTTTACAAATGACAGAGGTAATACTTACTGAAAACTTTGTAAATCAAATAAGGACTGCTTAAGCAGAAACCCAAGGAAAAAAAGAGGGATGGGAAAAATCTAACCTTTGGTCACCGTATTAATATTGTCAGAAAATCTTTCAGCCACATGACAAAATTAATGCATAAGTCTTCTTTTCCTTCTAGACCTGGAAAACTCTATCAGATCCCTACAAGCTGGTAATAGGCTTGGCAAAATCACGGTTTACGGGTGACTTTGGAACGACAACACATCAACAAGTCAACCAAAACTAACTTGACTTTTTAAGCAAATGTCAATGTGAATTGCAAAATAATTAAATTTCCGTATCAAATTCTAAAGCCAATTACAGTTGACCCTCGAAGAACATATATTTGAGTTGCGTGGGTCCACTTACACACGGATTTTTTTTGACAAATACAGGACAAGACTGTATATTTTCTGTTCCTCATGCTTTTTCTTAACATTTTTTTCTCTAGCTGACTTTATCCTAAAACACATAATATATACGACATGCAAAATACATGCTAGTCAACTGTTTGCATTATGGGTAAGCTTCCAGTCAACAGTGGGCTCTTGATCATGAGGTTCTGAACGTGCCAGCACCCCAACCCATGTGTTGTTCAAGGATGAACTGCAGTTTGGATTCCCCCTTAAGCTAAAGCTCTTTCAAGGTTACAGGAGCTCACCGGACTCATTTGCTCAATTTTTCTTGCCCTGTAATGCCCATGATTTTTTTCTTTTTTTCCTTTTTCAGTGAAACCCCTTTTTATGGTGATGGCAGTGGACTGGAGTGGGGAGGCTAACCAGGATTCTGGTGGGAAAAATAACTCTTTAAAACCTAGAATCTTACAGAACCTCTGAAGCCTCAACAAGCAGGAAACCCACCCTTTGCAGCGGTTACTATGGAGACGGGTGTCAAGCTGAGTAGTGCCCGGGGTCTAGGGTGCAGAATTTCTGTGGTGCCTGAGCAATGCAGCCCTTATAAGAGCTACAGTGTGATGCAGAGAAGGAAGAGCCACCCCCGTCCTTCCATCTGCTCTCCTCCCTCCACTATAGATGTGTGTGCTTACCCTTAGCAGGGAAATAAAGGGCGGCCCCCCCCCCCCGCTTTCCCACACTCATGCTGGCTTCAGAGTCTGAGAAAGCTGGGGACACAGCATGCTTCCTTTGAAGGGAATGTCCGGGAGTTTTGTCTAACGTTAAGGCCTCGGAACTCTCAGACTTTTTTTTTTTTTTTTTTTTTTTTTTTAAAGGAGAGAGTCTCAGAGTGTCTTCCTTTCAAAAACCTAGTTTATAACAATGTCATATCATGTCAAATACCAGAAACCAGGCTGGACAACTGTCAACCGCTTTCAACATGGAAGGAGTGTGCCTGATCCCTGCGCATCCATCGGGCTGATCACGTGAAATGTCCCAAACTCACAAACAGTGCATGTTAATATATGTAGTATGGATTGTCAGCAGCGCGAAGGGCTTCTTCCTTTCTTGTTCGATTTTTGCTAAGCCACCCGGTTTCAGTTTCTTGAACTGCATCATTGGCCGAATATGATTTTGCCAGGACTGATGTGCAGAGCACATGACTCCCTGGGCCCTGCTCAGGCACAGGCTAATCCAAAAGCACACTGGGCGGTGTATGGACATGTACCAGGCAGGGACTGCACAGGGGACATGCCTGAAAACTTGCATCTCCTTCAAGGTGGTGCCTACAGAAGAGCTTTAAATGACCGACTCTGAACCAAAACCGGTCCTCCCTAGGCCTCACTGCCCCCACCACCCCCTGAAAATACACCATGGGAAACAAGCCCAGGCTGAAATGACAAACTGCCCCTCAGTGTCAGTCCACTGAACAAACCCCCGGTTCTGTGTTCTTTAAAGCTGTGTCTCTAGAAACACAGCACTTAGGATGGTTTGGCTTTTAACACTGACCAAGGATACCTTCATCCAATGGTCCTGGGATTGCACAGACATGGGCCCAAGAGACTTTGTGTGGGGCAGAGCCACCTGCTTCCAGGGGCTTCTAGCATGCCATGGTGACAGACACTGGGAGCCCCCAGGACACCATGTGAGTGACCTCCAGCAGCAGGGCACTCCTGCCTCCTGAGCTGAGCCACAAACCAAGCATAGGTCGCTCACATTTGGTGTCCAGGCTGGAAAGAAAAGACACATCTTTAAACACTAGACAAAAACTCAGCCCTGTCACATGGGGACCAAAACCGAAGTCACCTGAGAACAGAGGGACACGGACGATCCCCTTTGTAAAACTGAATTGGCCTTTCTCCCTCATTTCCTTGATCAGCAATCAGCAGCTGAAAAATGCCAGTTGTGTGTTCTGCAGACGCGTGCAACCAAATACCGGGCCTTCTTCAGTACTGGGCCGTGCTTGGATAGATGTATTTTTACTGGTGAATCACTTGAAATGAGGTTAATTATAACCTGTTTTATTTTCTTTTCATCCTAATCCTGGTTAAGCCAACTCTGCCCACCATGTCTGCAACCGTGACCAGAGTCATGACACTCCATGTAGGGCCTGCAGGTGCCCGGAGATGCACATCCCTGGCAGGGTCACCGTCCCACCGAACGCTCTCCTTCTCCTGCCAGCAACCCCCCTCGAACTCCCATGACTTAGCCCCTTTCACTGTGAAAACAAAAAGAATGAGTAAGGCGCTTCCTCCACGTGGGCCACCATGTCTCAAGCCGCGTCCCTCTGTGTGCCCAGGGTAACCCTCCCAGCTACCCACGGCTGCTCTCTCCAACCTCCCTGGCCAATCATGTCCAAACATGCACAGGTACACTGAACCAGCTCTGGCGTGAAAATGAGAAAAATGGCCGTGAACCCTCCCTGGGCTTCACAGACATTTACCGCTGCAGCCCTGCCCCCCTGCTGTTCTTGGCAGCAAGACTCCTCCAAAGAGGTGCTGGAGCCCACAGCTCTGCTTTCTCACTTGTTGCTCTGCCCCCACCTCTCTCTCATGCCTTTGTCCCCAGGTTCCCTAGAGGTGGGTCACATGGTACCAATGCTCAACTCTTCCCAAGTTTTATCAACACTTGAGGAACAGAATACAAATTCCCCAGCCTGGCCTCCAAGGCCGTGCACACTTGGATTCCCTTGCTGATCCCCTCCTGATCACGGACACTGCTCCCTTTGACCAAGGCCACATAGGCCTTCAGCCCTCTGCCAACATCCAGTCTACCTCTGCCTCAGGGCCTTTGCACTTGCTGCTCATCTTGGCTGGATCATTCCCACCCTCCATTCCCACCAGGCACCCTATCTAAGAGCTTAGAGAGATCTACTGTCATCCTTTAAGAGAAGTAAAGCACCCTTCCAGGATCTGCCATGCTCTGAATCAGTATGCACATGTGGAAATGCGCTTGTCCATACCTGGGTGCATGCTGATGGCCTGGCCCTGTGAGTCCCATGGATCAGGGCCCAGGTGCAAGCCATCTAGAATGGTGGCACGTACTAGGTGGTCATGCAAAGATCTGATAGATAACTGAATAGATATCGTAGTACGTGTGGTCTCTCAAACTAAACTCCGCTGTGAAGAGTGAAGGAGTGTGACTTCTTCCTGTGATAGCGTGCCCATGCTCACCCTCCCACAGCCACCTGTTTGTTCTCTTTAATGACATCAGTGAACCCCATGTTTGGAGACAGTCTAAAGGTACATTTCAGTCCAACTCAGCTTTAGAAAGTCACAAAGTTTAAATGAGTAATGTCTTAATAATTTCAGGTCACCATATGTGAAAGCATGCACGACTCGCTTGTCCAGGATCAGAACCAAAGTATTATTCACATTATCCCCAAATTCAGCAATGCTTACTCCAGAGGGCAATGCTCCTTAAAACGAGGCCTCTGTATCTCGAAAACCTAAGTGGCACTAAAACATTCGTTCTTAATGAACACAGGGTTCACGGAGCAGTTTTCTTCTCTTTTTTATTATTATTGTTTATTGTGTTTTATTTTCTTTCTGGCAAGAAAAAAAGCAAAATTAGGCAAGTGGCCTTTCTTGAGGCAGGGGGACAAAGTGTTGTCTTTCTAGGGCCTGTGGTGCTGGCTGTGTCCCCGGGACTCCACCCTGCCAGCTGACCCAGTGGAGGGAGGGCCGGGGGCAAATGGCCCATGGTGCCGTCGGGGAAGCCTTCCCTGAGCCAGGGCCCCCTGCCCACGACCCCGCCCTGGGGATGCTTCCATCCAGTGTGGCTCCTGACCCAGGGATTCTTGACACTCCCCAAAGATGCGTCCAGAACAATCTAAAATTCTGCACCATCCATCTGTGAGAAGATGTACTCCACGTTAAGCTCTCTCCAGTTCACTGAGCTTTTTCTAGAAATTATTTATTTGTAAGGGTTTTATGATATTCATGTATGAGCAATCCTCGGTATTTCTCAAGTTACACTCATTTATACAGCTATCTTATTTATTTTTATCAGAAGCATATGGTGTGAAGAAAAGGAGAGTATAGAGCTTCTGGCAATACTGACAGTAAAAGAGAATAAACACAATCCTACAAATTCATAAGAAATCAGCAGAGACAAGGAACAACATGATGCAAAGAAAATGCACAGCAGACAGAAGACACGTAAGAAATTGGAGCTGAATCCAAAAACAAGGGCAATTACAGCTCATAAAAGCAGACCAAGGGTATGCGTGAGAAGATACATTCTTTTCTTTTTTAAAAAAATATTTTATTTATTTATTTGAGAGAGAGAGAGATCGCGAGAGAGCGTGCACCAGCAGGGGGAGAGGGAGAAGCGAAGTTCCCGCTGAACGGGGAGTCCAACTCGGGGCTGGATCCCAGGTGCCCCAAGAAGATATATTATTGATTTGATAAAATTAAATCCAACAGGGGCGCCTGGGTGGCTCAGTCGTTAAGTGCCTGCCTTCGGCTCAGGTCATGATCCCAGGATCCTGGGTTCGAGCCCCACATAGGGCTCCCCGCTCCACGGGAAGCCTGCTTCTCCCTCTCCCACTCCCTCTGCTTGTGTTCCCTCTCTCGCTGTCTCTCTCTCTCTGTCAAATAAATAAAATCTTTAAAAAAAAATAAAATCCAACAGAGAAGATGATTTGTTCAAGATGCAGAGAAACCTCATAATGCTGACATTTAAAAACACAAAGAATGAAGAAATGTCAGGCACGAGGGAATGGAAGTGAGGGCCATATTGTTCACTTCAGAAAAGAACAGCTTAAGTTGGAAAGCAATATTAGGTGTAAAGATGGTCCTTATTTAGCAGGACAACACCCGAGGAAGCTATAATGCTATCAACGTGATGTGGAACTTTAATGTTAATTATGAAATAAAAGTAATGGGAGAAATTGAAAAGTAAGCAATCATAAAGTGAGATTTAAAAATACTTCTCTCAGAAACAGATATATAAGATAGACAAAAAATCAAAATATATTTGAATAGATAAATAAGGACCGTGATCTAATTGCCATATAAATAACTCTACTCCAACACAGAGCACACATTCCTTCATTCCCACAGGAAACAGTTATAAACACTCCCATGCTCAAACCATAAAGGAAGTCTCAAAAATGCGAAAAATGATATAATTTTAACTCTTTCTTTGATCTCAATGTAATAACATCTGAAATAGCAAAAAAAATTACCGTAAAGCCTCCATAAAGTTGGAAATAGTAAACCACAATAATTCTAAATAATTCACAGGCTTAAGAGTAAAACAATGTTACCTCTTACCTAAAAACAGTATCCTATATTCTTCCCCCACCCAAAACATCATGATTCTGAGCGAAGCTTCCGGTTTTCAACAAATATTTCCAGAAGCACTGATAAGTATATATACAGTGGACATATGGATGTAGGTAAAGACTTGTAGTGAGATCTATTCTATCATCTATCTATCTATCTATCTGTCATGTATCTATCATGTATCCACCATCCATCCAACCACCTCTATCTATCTGTAAGTTAGTTTTTAATTTTAGAAACCAAAACAATAAAAATATTATGAGAAATTTAGGTATTATTTAATGTATAAAACTAGTTAAGTTCCCTGAAAAATGGAAGTATTCCCAAGGTGACTTTCTGCCTTTGTTCATTTGGATAAATAAATAGATATGTATATAAATATAAAACAACACACCAAACTAAAACAAATGAAGCGAAATCAAGCAGACAAAAAAAACTAAAATACAAAATATTTTACAGAACTACTTAAGGCAGATTTTTTTTTTTAAAGATTTTATTTATTTATTTGAGAGAGAGAGAGAATGAGAGACAGAGAGCATGAGAGGGAGGAGGGTCAGAGGGAGAAGCAGACTCCCCGCCGAGCAGGGAGCACGATGCGGGACTCGATCCCGGGACTCCAGGATCATGACCTGAGCCGAAGGCAGTCGCTTAACCAACTGAGCCACCCAGGCGCCCTTAAGGCAGATTTTTAAGTGTCAAATAACAAATTCAAATCTAGAAAGCTAATTATTTTTTATATTCCTATTGCAACGATTTTTACGTTAATATGTAAGTGACTGAGGAAGTAAATTACATCAGCCTTGCCAGGGCGCTTGGGTGGTTCAGTTGGTTAAGCGTCTGCCTTCGGCTCAGGTCATGATCCCGGACCTGGGATTGAGACTTGTGTCGGGGTCCCTGCCTACTGGGGAGTCTCCTTCTACCTCTGCCCCTCCCATCTGCTCATGCTCACCCTTCTCTGTCTTGCTCTCTGAAATAAATAAAATCTTAAAAAAAAAAAAAAAATCAGCCTTGCCTATGACGAATTCCATTTGTTCCTATTTGTAACCTGACTTTCCTTGACGATACATCCTAACAAATACCTGTACCACCTTGAACACATTTTAAAGATTTTATTTTTAAGTGATCTCTGCACCCAACATGGGGCCCGAACCCACAACCCTGAGATCAAGAGCCACAGGCTCTACACTGAGCCAGAAAGGGCCCCTCGAGTGCATTTGAAATTCACTGTTTTGGTGTCAAGTGATCTCCTTCCCTGGGGAGCGCGGTCAGACATCATCTTCCGTACTAAGGTACAGTCACGTCAGACTCTGTCCTGACGCTCGCACCTGAACTGGTGACATCATACTTTAGCCAAACATCCCTCTAAAGACAGTGTCAATGTCACACTCTTCTGGTTTCCCTGACCAAACGGAGAAGGTCAGATGCCTTCTCACTGGGGGCACGTGGGGTAGGACAAGACACAGAAAGAAGAACAGGGTCCGCCGCTCTTTGGGAGGTGGCGTCTCTGGGCGTGAGCCACAGCGTCAGGTTCCCTGCCGGAGCTGGGCCCGCGGCCAGACGAAGAGGACGGGGGAGCGTGGAGCCCAGAGGACGCATCCTCACAGACTGTGACCCTGGGAGCGTCCTTCTCTTCAGCCACATTGGCACGCATCCCGTAAGTGAAGGGGAGAAAGCAGGAGAGGACTGCACAGAGGAGCCTCCATCCCTCAAGTCTACTGCTGTGGCATCCAGGAGACACCTGTGATCAGAAGTCCCCGAAGAATCGCTTTCCCAGCCCTGTTCCAGATAACACTGTTGAACAGAAGAGGGGCTGCTGGGCGGGACTGGCTGTATAATTCGTGGAAGCCAGGGCAGACTCAAAGACCGTTAGGAATTTCAAGTTGGGATGGCAGTGAATGAGAGCAAGCAAGGACCCTTCTGCACCCCGGGCCCTGGATGCAGGTCAGATGCCCAAGAGCCAGTCCCGCTGCTAGTTCATTCTCAGCCACTCAGACAATCAAATGAACTAACACGCTCACTTCTTTGGCATTCCCATGAGTCAAACCCTTTCAAACGTGGGAACCGCCTAAGTGAGGACGGTTCTTTTCATTCCCTTGGTAACCTAGGCAGTTCATGTTTGTGTTTGCTTGTATCTAAAAGAGGTGAGAGACAAAAAATCACGGCCCCCTCTCCTGTCACTGGAAATGTTGCTGTGGGAGAGCATCCGTAACAGAGTTATCCTGCTAATCCTTACCTTGCATTTCTACAATGTGCAACCAAATGGTGACCCAGGCACTTTGGGTGAAAGCAAACAATTCTGCTAACGGGTCGGTAAGGAGTCACCAAAGTGTGGGCAGAAATAGTCCACCCAGTGGAAAGTACTACAGAGGGGGGCTGTCTTTGCATGACTTTCTAAAACAAGAAAACATAGTCTATTTGATGACAATCTGTTTTACCTAAACTCTTACTCCGCATTCCTAAGAGAATCGTGAAGAGGGAGGAAAAAGGCCTGTTTCCCATCTGGAAAGTATTTCCTCTCGCATCTTCCCGCCATTGTCCAGGAAGGCGTGCTGTTAGTATTCATGCTTCCAAAACCAGATACTAGTTAAGATAAATGACATGAAGGGCCACTCCATTTAGATAAGCTCAGAAATATAATGGAAATAAGTATCTGTGTGATTTATGGTTCGTGTTTCACAGGCAAGCAATAATAGCCTGGTTCACGCTCCAAGGAGGACAGAGGTAGCGGGGCCCTGGGCGCACCCCCTGCTGTCCGTTCCAAGGCCAGCACTGAGCCAACCCTCTGTGTGGAGCAGAAGCCAGGAGAAGCCGCAGGCTGCCCCCTGGCCTCGCTCCAGCCCAGAGGAGCACCTGGGAAGTGCTGATGCCTGGTTCTTAGCCATGATGCTCCTGTCCGCCACAGCCTCCAGGACCTATTAAGATCATCTTCCTCCAGGGAGGAGACTCCTGATTCCCAGCCCACCGCCCCCACTCCCATTTACGAGCTGGGGAGCCCACATGGCCACTGAGGCTGGGGCTCCACAGCCCTCCTGCTGCACCAGCTCCAGCCTCAGCCCAGGCAAGTATGTGGACGCTGATGGGGAGGTCAGGAGTTGCAACCAGTGTAGGAGGCTTTCATTTTCATTTCAGTTAAAGATAAGGCGGCTACAGATTAAGATGTTTTAAAGACCCCACTCCCGGATCCCATTGAATAACGAACAAAAAAACTGCCAGTTTTCTGGGCAAGAGAGAAATGTATCTTACATCGCAGAGGAAAACAAAACAACTTTTTAAATTAAGATCTATTTTCCCAACTCAGTTGTTAAAATAAAAATGCACAAGGATTAATACATGTGATATTAGTTCATTCTTTTGTGTTTTGCCATAGTCTTGCTTCACAGACTAAATAAATAATGGATGTGAATTTGTTTCTCCTTTTACACCCTAAATAAAAACAGCCAAGAGTTATCGAGTGCTTAGCCCATGTGTTGCGCGTAGAGCGCATGGATCTCACATGAATTCCCTCAAAAAACCCTCGCTCTCTATCACCGTGGTTACATACAAAGTGGACACACAAGGGAGATCTGAACCACACCTTTAAACCAGCTCCTGAGCTCACACCATCCTTGCTCTCCACCATCCTCGTAATCCCGGCCAACCCAGTCCACTCCATCAAAAGGACTCTGATGCACACAGTTGGGGTCAGAGGCTGGGACATCTTGCCCCACCTGTTCAGCACAAACCTGCGGGGTCCCATTGGTCATCAGGCCTCTGCTATTTGCTGGGGATGTAGCAGGAACCTCATTAGGGATCTCCCAGCAGGAAAGTATGGCATTAGGTTTACAGCAAGCTTAGGACTGTCGCCAAAAGCTTTCTCCTTCAGATAAGAATACAAATATTCAAAAACATTAGACATAAATCAAAGAGCCAGATGGATGGAGGCCTCTGGATGTTTCCTGGATGAATTTAGAGAGTCCTCACTATGTTTTAACAATGCTGTTCCCATTCATCAGTGCCAATTTCCCTTAGACTAGTCCTTTTGCTCTGAACTGTGCCTTTTCTTTCAGCATACAAAGCTCTTGACAGAATTTACTGATAAAATTTTACCTGAGTAAGTTTAGAATACATCAAAGAACATAGAGATGTTTTAACAATAGATCCCTCAAAACCAGAAAGACAAACTCCAGGGAAGCAGAGGAGGCCCGGGGAGAAAAACAATGGGCTAAACAGGTGACCTGCCCATAAAGTGAGTGATCTCCTAATATGTGTGTGTTTACAAGACAGCATAAGGAAAATCCAACATCCACTTAGAAATCTTTGTTGGAAGGAATCGATAAGCCTGATGGAAAAGGGGAATCAGAGACATAAGCCATGAGGACTTTTCGGGAAGAAATGAGACCGTTGGCTCACTATGAAGAAGGGCCAGAGCGAGTGGAGGATTCACAGGTGGGCTGTTGGCAAGAAGCAGAGGCGGCCCTTACCTGATGCTTGTGTCTGAGGTCCGACATCATGGGCTGAGAGTGTGGATGGGGAGGAGGAGGAATTCTGGAGGACACTGGAGGTGACACGGAATCCTTGTCCTGGGAGGGGTGGTGGGATGGCCATCCTGGGGGGCCACTAAGAGAGGGCCCATCCTTTTCCACTGAGAACATGGGCTTTGAACTTCCTGCAGCCTGGAGATCCTGAGCACCGTGCACGGCCTGGGTGACGTGCTGGGTGTAGCCGGGTTGGGTTTCGGGGGAGGAGAACGAAGGAAGAGCTGTGCCAGCAGGTCCAGTGGGCTGGCGGGACAAGGGTTACAGTGCCATCCCTGGCCTCTGGGCTGAGGGCGGGCCGGGGGGGTCTGGACAGTGAGAGGTGGGAAGGCAACTGTCCAGGTGAGACAGGAGAACTGGAGTGTGGGTCCAGGACTGCTGAGCTGCAGTGACACAAGGAGGCAGTGGCCAGTGAGGGGTGGCTCGGACCTCGGTTTCACAGGCGAGGCACGCCGGAGTTAGGACGGTGGCTTCCCACACCAACGGGGACCGTATGGTCAGGGCTCCAACACGGGAGACTAGTCTCCTTTCCTGCAAGTCTGAGCTGGTAGGCAGCTGGGCTCCAGGTGAGGGCAGCTCTGCTTCGGGAGGTCACCAGGGAATCTGACAGCCCCCCATCCTGGGCTCCACATGCCTGGGGCTGGCCTTGCCCACAGGGCTGGAGCTGGGGCAGTGAGGAAGGAATGGAAGGGAGCTGGAGAGGAAGAGGAGGAAGCACAGCCTTTGCAGGGCGCCCATGGAGCGCACCCGCATTACTGCCGCTCGCTTCCCATGGCCCAGAGGACGAGCTGGGAGGGCTGGGGGACATCTAGCGGGGGTTCCGTGTGGGAGTGAAGCAATGTGTGTGCACACGGTGGGGGTGGGGCTGTGCCCTCCAAGGAAGCACCAGCGGCTCCGCCCGTGACTCTGGCCTCTCCTGCTTCCAGGTCGAGCCCTGCATGGGTCACAGACACAGAGAGGCCTCTTCTGGGTTCCCACTCTCAGTTCACAGCTGAGTCAGGTGATGCTTGAAGGCAGGAAGCTGGCAGCCGGGAGTTGGGGACCTCGTCTTGGGTGTTTTCTCTACATCCCCCTTGATGAGCCTCATCGAGCAGACAGGCGGGCTGGACTGCGAGCTGACTTCATGCAAACACTAACCCTTTCCAATTATCCGGAGCTTAAACGGATCTACCTTCACTAAGGCTGGTTCTGCATGTACATAAAAGTGACATGCACACATGTCTCTTCGTCTCAGTGAGGGAGGTTTCTCTGCAGCAAAGTTAACTAGCTGTTTTGAGGTGCCCAGGTTAGTGGGCCCTGGCAAGAACTCAGCACGATGTCAGCAAGCATTCCCAGGTCATGAGGTTCCGTGGAGATCTGCCATCGAGGTCACGGTGACAGCAATGCTGTGTCACTTGGAACACAGGTTCCCACCCTGCCGTCGAGGAAAAGGGAGTCCCAGGGGTGCACCCACTTGGCAGGAGGCCGCCCCGCCATCTGTCTCCTTCCCACAGCATGATCGTTTTTGCAGGCAATGGTGCCACGCTGCCGCCAGCCTCCCTCTGCCAACCGTGAGTTTCACTTCCTAAACCATCCAGAATTTTGTGCACTTGGCCTGTCGCTTTGGACCCTGGAGAAGCCTTGCGGTGGCCTGTGTTCTCGCTGTCCAGCTCAGCACAGCCCACAAGGCGCATGGGCCCGCGGAGTTCCCACGGAGGGATATGACGAGGGGATCAAGGAGTGTGGCCATTACAAGAGCCTGTCCAGCCCCAGAAAGGATCCCCAGGTCGGCACCCATGCACTGGTGGGTGATGGGCCTCCAGCACCAAAGTCCTCATGTCAGTTTCGACTGGCATACCTCTCAACAGCAGGCCGTGGGGCGAGCTGGCTGAGGAGCCCAGACTGGGGCAGGGCAGGTGGCTTTGTGAGGTGGTGGGTCCCCAGCCCCTGAGGGAGCAGGGAGACTGGAGGACAGGATGTCCCCAGGGAGGACCCCCCTCACCGTGGTGGAAGGAATGGTCCTGACCTCTCAGATACAGGTAAGTGGCCTCCATCTCTATCCTGAGCCAGTGACCAGGGACCCAACAGCTCAGAGATGAAGGGAGACATGGGGCCTCTCCCTCCTGTGTGTTCCTGTCTCCCAGGAAAGCATCACGCTGCTGAGGCACATTTCCACAAACCTGGAATCAGCTCGCCAGCTACCGTGGATCTTTAAAAATCAAGCAGTTTGAGATTATCTTGTACTGTTTTTAGTGCGTCGGCTGTCTGAAGAATCTGGAGTCAGACTTTCATTCCGTAAATATGTTACTCACATGATTCTCACAATCCCTCTGGGCCGTGGCCCCCGTGAAGATGAAGCCACTGAGCACAGAGACGGGAAGGGCATGCCTGGGCCGGCACAGCTGGGAGCAGGGCCGGCCCAGCCCACCGACTCCGGGCACCTGCGCTTTCCTGAGAACTATCTCGGGGTGGCAGCACCGCGGGCAGAACGGGATGCCAGGGCCCGGCTTCCTTCGCTCAGTCTCACACGTGCGCGTGTGCACGTGTGCACGTGTGTGCGTGCGCACACGTGTGCATGTGTGTGTGCACGTGCATATGTGCATGTGTGTGCATTGCATGCACGTGTGTGCATTGCGTGTGTGCATGTGTGCATTGCGTGACCGTGTGTGCGCGTGCATGTGTGCGTGTGTGCGTGTGTGCGTGCATGTGCGTGTGTGTGCATGTGCGTGCTGCAGCGATCCACACGCCCTGCCTCACCTGGCAGGCCTATGAATGCATCCTTCTGACACATTTCACTCAGTAGGCAAATAAACCAGAACGGAACGAACTGGAGGCTAAGAGGGAAAACGTTACTGTCACCACGGTATGTTATCACCCCTGCCAGCCGGCGGTGATTACGGTGAAAATACAGCAAATAGGATGCCGTTAGGAGAACTTGCACTTACGTTCACAAGATATTCCAAACATACCTGTTCAGGCACTTCTGGTCACTCTTGCCTCTTCCTCATCCCCGATTACATGACAACAATCAGCTCTTCCCTTCTCTAGACTCTGGAGCTCCCAAGACTCACCGAGTATATTTGCAAAACTATGACCCCTGTCTGGATGAACGCAGCAGCTCTTACCTGGGAGGACAGGCAGATACTTTGCAAGACACCACCCCCGTGACAGGTCTGGTGCTGGGATTACAGAACGATGTGTTGACTTGAAACCTCAGGTCTCGGTAGCAGCCCGCCCTCGTGGTCATCTGCCCTGCAGGAAAGGGTGCAACGTATAATAGTCTCAGAAATGTGCCCCATGGGGAAAGGCAGAGGAAGAGCAATGAAATCCCTTTTTAAAAAGGATTTACCACATTGGCAAGTCTTTATGCTAATGACCAGTTGGCCAACTCTTGGCATACTGGTTCTTTTCTGATCTGTCTTTGTGATTTTTATCAGGGAATTTCATCAATTCTAAGTTACCTGTACTTCTCTCCTGTATCTTCGCATCTTTAAAGTCAACACGTGCCTTTGTCTTGTAATTGGTGCCAACATACATTTGATGACACATCATTCTTTCCTATTGTTTCTGGAGTTGGGAACATCACCCACTTCTCAAAAGAAACATAATATGCTTGATTTCCACTTGATAAGTTACAATAGGAAGCAATCGATAATAAACCAGAAAGAAATACAGACAAAAAAACATAAAGCAGTTTGTCACCAGAGATTCCAGAGTTAAATTTTGCCATGGTTATAAACTGAACGGAGGCCTTTTCACAATAATGACTTAGCTGTCCTATTGAATGAGGTCAGTGGAAATGGTAGAAATGAAAGTGGGTTCAATCCTCAGCCCCTATTCATATCCCCAGTGCTGTTTACAGCTTTGCAAACATGTCCAAATTTGTTCAGTATTTCAATTCACTAAATTTACCAAAAAAAGGTACTATTCTTTACATGAAGTTCCTAGAATAGTCAAAGCCAGAGAGGCAGAAAGTAAGATGTTGGTTTGCCCAGGGCTGGGAGGAGGGGGATTGGTGAGTCACTATTCCATGGGCATAGGCTTTCAGTCTGGGAAGATGATCAAGATCTGGAGGTGGATGGTGGGGATGTTTGCACAACAGTGTGAACGGACTTAACAGTTCTGAGAAACATTCTGTCATGTATATTTTACCACAATACTAAGGGGACTCTAACTAGATACACATTTTGAAGGACGGTATTAAAGAATTCATCCGATGGAGAAAAAAATAAAGAAAAAGAACCCAACTGGTACTGCTTTAAAATGAACACAATTAAAATATACTAAGATCTACAAATGATTTCATTGTTGCCCTTGGAAAGCCTGAAGAAGTCCTGCTGCTCGTGTGGCCCCTCTGTCCCCCGTGTCTGCAGCCCAAGCCCGGGCACAACTCAGCATCCCCTATATCCAACTGGATTCCCCCGCCGGGCAGATGTTCAGAGCAAGAGACAGACCAAGTAGATTGTAGATGCCAGGCACAACCATCTCTAACACTAGGGTCCATGTGAAGACAAATCCTTCTTTACTCAAGGAAAACTAGAAGTCTCTAAAATACACATTGGACAGTGTGGCTAAACTTGGTCAGAAGGAATAAGACAAGTCAATGCCTTAGATGGGGAATGTTACATTCTCTAGGAAATTGGTTTTCTTAAGCAGTCAGAAGAGGAGAGTCCTCCCTGGTTCCAACAGGAAATCACCATGGAAGTTCATGTGTCTGACCCCAAACTGCCCACTCCGAGGGATTAAGCTCAGTGGGTGCTGATGAAGGACAAGGAAATCGTAGTTAGGATCTTGGCAGTTTTGTAAAATTTTTCAGTTCTCTGCTGGTGTAACATAATTATATTTTTAACCAAGCTGTGTAGTTTTTATTTTATGCTCCCTAATGTAAATTTTGCAATTATTTCTGCCCAATTTCAATGGAATCTGATGAGAAATAGCTTATTAAAAATGACTGAGGGACACCTGGGTGGCTCAGTCAGTTAAGCGTCCAACTCTTGATTTTGGCTCAGGTCATGATCTCCGGGTTTGAAATAGAGCCCCACGGTGGGCTCTGCACTGGACATGGACTTTGCTTAAGATTCTCTCTCTACCTCCCCCTCTGCCCCTCCACCCCACACTCCTTCTCTCTCTCTGAAAAAAAAAAAAAAATTGAGGGGCCCCTGGGTGGTTCAGTCATTAAGCGTCTGCCTTTGGCTCAGGTCATGATCACAGATTCCTGGGGTCAAGCCCTGCATCAGGCTCCCTGCTCAGCCGGGAGCCTGCTTCTCTCTCTCTCCCCCTCCTTTTGTTCCCTCTCTAGCTGTCTCTCTCTGTCAAATAAATAAACAAAATCTTAATAAAAAAAAAAGACTTTGATAATGATCATGAAATACTTCTGCAGAAGTTTGAGAAAATTTACTTAAACATATGGATAATCCTAAAGAGTATTTCTATTAAAGAGCAAAGTTTAAATCACACAAAATGAATGCCCTTAAACACCAAAGGTCAAGTTCATTGAAGATGAGCCTTAACCACAGGAGGCGACAGAATGGTAATAAAAATGGTAGCATCTCAGCCCCAACACTTGTTCTAAAATACAGATTTAGGAGACGCCTGGGTGACTCAGTTGTTAAGCGTCTGCCTTTGGCTCAGATCACGGTCCCAGCGTCCTGGGATGGGGCCTCGCGTTGGGCTCCCTGCTCAGCGGGGAGTCTGTTTCTCCCTCTGCCCCTCCCCCTGCTTGTGTTGGGCCTGGTGACCCGTGTGGGACATTCGAGTGGGATGAGTATGGTGACAGCTCAGATTCCATGTGTTCTGAGCAAGACGCAGGAGTCGCCCACCCCGCACAGCGCATACGTAAGGCTTCCAGACGCAGCGCTCAGTAAACCCAGGAGGCCTTCCTCTTGACTCCACCTGGAAAGCAAGTGTGTCCCACACCGTCCCACGACGTCCTCCAGACAGGGACAGCCGGCTGTGTGGCCTGTCACTATGGCCCACACGGGACCGACGCAGACATGCAGATGCAGGCCACTCTTCTACTCAAGCCCTTGCAGGGCTGTACCCCCTCAGGGAGGGAGAAGCTGGGCTTGATCCTCTTCCATTTTCCTGTTAAGTGCTTTCCTGGGGTGGGTCAGACTCCCTTTCAACTCTGGTCTAAAGTCTCCTGGCTGCCTGCTGGACACACAGACCACACTGTCTAACAAAAACACAAATACAGACACATCCTCGTAAAGCAGGCTGCCCGAGACCCCACCTGCCCTGAGGTCTGTGGTCTGGGGTCTCCCGTGGGGTCAACGGGGTCGGTCTTGTAGCCCCGAACCCATGCCTTCCTCCAGGTATTCCTCCTCCCAAGTCCAAATGTCAAACTGAGAGCAAAAACATTTCCTCTGAAACACACACACACACACACACACTCATGCCACTCACAGATTAAATGCCTATTTTTCTTGTTTTAAACTCGAGGCTTCCTAGCCCTTTCCTTCCAGCCTCGCTGGTGCTGACCTCCCCGCTCCTCCGATTCTGTCTTGTCCTCCAGGGCCATCCCCTCGGCATGCCTGCCTGATTTCTTCTCATCCCTTTAAATGAGACCCAAATACGCCCTCCTCTGAATCCCCCTGGCCAACGGCTCTGGGTCTGGAGCAGGCATCAGAACTGTCTTATTTGTTAAAACGCAGAATGAGGCATCCACCTCCAGAGTTTCTGATTCAGTGGGTCTGGGGTGGGGCCCGAGGATGCTGGCCAATGCCCAGGGGTTGCTGGTGCGGGGACCACACACTGAGAACTGCTGCTCTGGGAAAAATCTGAAGCCAGGATTTTTAGGTCCAGAGCTACAAGAGGTGTGACAGAGTAAAAAGTTAGTATATAGGTCTTTGTCCCTGGTTCCTGGCTAGTGGCTCCTAAAACCCTGGAAATTACAGGTAAGAATGTAAAAGTTGAAGGAATGTCTTTTGTATGCTAACGGGTGACTGGAGGCTGGGCCCTGGGGAGCCTAGGATGGGGCTGGCCTCCTGAGAGATCCAGATAGGAATAAAGGATTAGAACTTTCAGCCCCATCCCTGCCCTGCAGGGATGGGAGAGGAGCCAGAGATGGAGTTCATCACCAAAGGCCAAGGATTTAATCAATCAGGACTAAGTTCAAAAATGTCTCATAACCCGCAGGGTTCAGAGAGCTTCTGGGTCCATGAGCACATCCCTATGCCGAGAGGGCGGCACACCCCAGCTCCACAGGCACAGAGCTCCCTGAAGTCCCCCCTTGTACCCGTTCCTCTGGCTCTTCATTCCTCTCCCTTAGAATAAACTAGTACTTCCAAGTACTGTGCCTTCCTGGGTTCTGTGAGCTGATCTCACAGATTATCAAACCTGAAAGGGAGGGACTGCAAGAAGCCCCAACTTTGTAGCCACATCAGACAGAAGTGTGGGTCCGCGTGGCCCCCAGTACTTGTGACTGATGTTTTAATTGGGAACAGTCTTCTGAGGCCGAGCCCCGAAACTGGTACAGTCTGAGTAACCCAGGTAGTTCGTGTCAGAACTGACCTGCAGACCTCCCCTTGGCCACGGACAATCGGGGGCTGTTGGCGTGGCCAAGGCCACACACTTGGTGTCAGAAGTGTTGTGAATAAAGACAGCTGAGGCGAGGCGAGTCAGGCTTGTGCTCATCTGTCCTGGCAAACGGTAATGAGGACCCGCTCCCTCTCGAAGCATGCGGGCGTGGGCAAGACACATGGTGAGTCTAAGGACAAGGTTCAGTGAAGACATCGTGTCATCCCTTGGGGCGTATTTCTGGGCGGCAGAGAACATACGCTGCCTGTCTCCATAATCCCCCCGGCGTGCGTGGATCACTTTGTGCCCTCACTTACTAAAGAGTTTTTAAGCCATTGGCCAATTGCATTACATTCAGGAACTTCTAAGTTCAGACACGTTAATAGTGGGGGAGCTAATGCCCAGACAAAAAAGCATCAAAGTAGATAGGGGTATATTCCCTTATTTATACATTACTTCGGATGAGTTGGGCGGTTCTGAGGAGTCGCCCACATATCAATGTAGAGATGAAATCTGCATCAGTGTTTTATGAACCCAATTTCCATTGCTAACAGGGAATAAGAAACTATAAAACTGGGGAGAAAAAAAGAGAAACAAATGTCTGTTTAAGCTGTTCTGCAAAGAATCATGGGGACTCCCTAAATTAAGCCAGTTAATCGTAATGATCCCATTTATATGAGGTCAATATTGAACAACAGTACAATTTCCTAAAATTGCTAAGAGTTTGTTCACCCTAATGAAAAGAGAAGGAAAACTAATCTTTTCTCTCCACTTATATGTCAATTTAAAAGTTCATTTTTTTACTCTTTAACCAAACTCGTCTGACTTTTTAGGAGGTGTGACTCTTTAGATAATGGCTTCAGTCTGGTTTCCTGTTTTGAAATTAAAGGCGTGTGGAATCCAGCCCTGCTGCTCCAGTCCCAACAAACAACCTGGCCTTAATGGTCCCTAGGGGTTCCGAGCAAGTCACAGGCTCTCGGTTAAGCAAATACAAAACTGGGTTTTGCTTTGAAATGGCCAAAGAGGTTGACTTTATTAAAGTGCTTGTTTTTCTTCTTTACTGGAGACGTCGTTTGGCTTCAGTCCTGAGTGCCTAAGTGTCAGCCGAGTGCCAGAGCTTCTACCTGTTAACTGGGTAAGAAGGAGATCTGGAGCTAGTAATTCCTGAAATAATTTAGTTACAATGTACTAAATGTACATATATATTACCCAAAGGAAAACGGGGGTTTGTCTTACACATGTGCGGGTCCTGACTCTGCCAGGTCTCTTCTTAGCTGGTGACTTTGGAGACCTTTCCTTTTCCTTAATCGGGCACCAGTGGTGAATCGGCCACAGCCGCACAAAATGCAAGACTTCTGGCTGGAACCCCGGATCCCAGCC
The DNA here is from genome assembly GCF_011800145.1 of Mirounga leonina. NCBI lineage: Eukaryota > Metazoa > Chordata > Mammalia > Carnivora > Phocidae > Mirounga > Mirounga leonina. The sequence goes on along the minus strand of NW_023270865.1, from coordinate 3,737,559 downwards.
CCCTAAACGCCATGGGCGCTCACCCTCAGTCATCAGTCATCGTGGCTAAAATGTACGCGCACACGGGCAGTGCACCCTTGGGTTGACAACCCTGAAGGACATAAGTGGGTAAGGGAGAACGTTGACAGTGAAGAAAAGAAAGGGGGAGTGCAGTGTTGCCTCGAAATTTTTAGCAATTACTAGAAATAGGACAAAACAGGAGGGCAATTAGTAGGTTCGAAAAAATGCATTTAAGAAAGTAACAATGCGGGCTCCTGGGTGGCTCAGTTGGTTAAGCGACTGCCTTCAGCTCAGGTCATGATCCTGGAGTCCCTGGATCGAGTCCCGCATCGGGCTCCCTGCTCGGCAGGGAGTCTGCTTCTTCCTCTGACCCTCCCCCTTCTCATGTGCTCTCTCTCATTCTCTCTCTCAAATAAATAAATAAAATCTTAAAAAAAAAAAAAAGAAAAAAAAAGAAAGTAACAATGCTGGGGCGCCTGGGTGGCTCAAGTTGTTCAGCGTCTGCCTTCAGCTCAGGTCATGATCCCAGGGTCCTGGGATCGAGCCCCGCATCGGGCTCCCTGCTCAGCGGGCCGTCTGCTTCTCCCACTCCCTCTGTCCTGCCTTCCCCTTGCTTGTGCTTTCTCTCTCTCTCTCTCTCTTTCTCTCTCTGACAAATAGAAACTATCTTTAAGAAAAATCGCACAATGGTGAACATGGTATAAAACAATTTGTGGGATGTCGCACATCCCACTTGGAGGACTGTTCACGGTCGGAAATACTTATACCGATAAATAAGAATGGAAACCCATGAATGTAAGATCGAATGAGGATATGAGAAAAAGAGCTCAAGGAAGTAGAAAGAATTGATCTAGATGGAAACAGAAATCAGTGTATTAGAAAACGAATATATGTCAGAGTACTTGATTCCAGACAAAAACTTGTGTTGCAAAAGGGACAGTGGAATATCTAAGAGCTGACTTTGGGCAGGGGATTGTGCCCTCTTGCCCGGGAGACTGGCTTAGATCCCACCAAGGAGAGGCAGGAACACAGGATGGGGTGGGAGAATGTCAGAGACGCATCGCCACCCTCCTGGCTGAGGCGGGTCTGAGCATGTGCTTTGGCAAGCAGGAGCTTTGCGGTAAGGCAGGCATTTTCCTGGGAACCCTCTGTGCCAAGGCTGGCTTGGCTCTACGCCTAACGGGTGATTTCTGGAATGTTCCACGACTTCCTGGTTCTTAAATAGCCAGAGGGACTCTGAGAGCTAATGGTGTCTCTCTCTGACCTTTACTCCTCCACCCTCCAACTATTTTATAAGCAAGTGATCCTTTATATTAAATACCTTCCGGCATGACATACCTAGAATGACGCGTTTTCCTGGTTAACCTGCTGCTGATACACCAACTTAATGAAGAAAATAAGGAATAAGAACAAATATGCTAGATACGAAATGAGCATAAGAAAATATCCTACACAGAAGAAATTAAGAGAATTTAATGAGGGCGCTTTGTTCAAATTTATAAGCATAATATTTAAAATCTTACAGAAAAATATGGTTTTCTGAATTAGCAAAATTACAGAAGAGAGAAACAATCTATGTGGTTTAATTACCAGACAGACTACAAAACTGTCTCAAAGACCTAATTCCTGAAAATGCAAGAGTCAGATGCTGCAAATAGATCCCACCACATCTAAAAGAAGAAATAATACCAACGCTAGTTAAATTATTCCAAAGCATCCACGTAAGAGTGAGGGTCAGGAGGGTAGGCAGTCAGATGGACGGAAAGGAGGGTCATTCTCGTGAACAGGCAGTGAAGGCAAGGGACAAAGGGAGGGCGTGGGAGAAGGAAGAAGGTGTCCCTCCAAGGCTGGGGAGGACTGAGCACTTTCAGGAACAGAAGGAGAGGAAGGGCCGGTCTGGTGGCGAGGAATCGTGGTGACAAGGTCCAGGGTATCTGAGTGTCAGCTTCGGAAAGGAGGGGCTGCTCCTCTGAAGCAAAGGCTGGTGTGAGTAAGGGGGGGCTCTGGCTTGGTGGGACACGTGGGGCTGGCACTTGGCAGGAGCCTCCCTGCAGAGGGGATGTGAGCTGCCCGCGGGGACCAGCAGGGACACCCACGGGGCAGAGCCCATCATGGCCCTCCTCCACCTCGGACCTGGCTTCCAAGCGGCTTCCGAAGCCAGTCAAAGAGCTGCCTTCAGTTATCATCCACCAACAACAGTAAGTAGGTCTGGGATCCTGTTAGCGGGAACTGCTTTCCTCCTTTTTCAAAATGACTGATTAAAATCACATGGGAGGAGATGCTAACAGTCTGACTTGGGTCCTGGGTGTTTTCCAGGAAAGTTCTTGTCTGTAATTCTCCTGGCCATCCACTTAACCCGTCTTAACTCTGCTCCCGGAGAGCATCAAGCTGCCCTTGGACCATCAAAGTCCCTGGTGGGCAATCCTGAGGCTGCCATTTATACACTGAGGGGTATTCACTCAAGTCCCTGTCTTCTCTCAGCCGCTCTCCCCGGGAAGTGGGTTTCCCTGTGGTTCCTGAACCGGATTGCAGAGGTGCCTGTGAGGGCCTCGGGCTCCGGGCGGGGGCCCGCAAGTGGGCTTTCCACATAGTGTGTTAGGAGAGAAGACCCCTGGATGCGTCCTCAGACTGGGATTTGAGGACTTCGGGTTCTACAGGGCTGGCGTGGGCCCCAGAATCTGCATTTCTCACAAGTTCTTGCGTGATGAGGATGCCGCTGCCCTGAGGCCACTCACGATGCCCACCGCGCCTCAGTTACCCTTGCATGGGATTTCCCACACAGGCAGGGATCTTACACCGGTAGGCAGTCAGGCCCCGCAGGGTGAAATCGGATTCTTTACAACTCCATACCTCAGATCTCACGCCACCACTCCAAATCTGTGCCCACAAGCGAACAGGACTGTGTGTGCAGGCACGCGCGCTCGCACGTGTTCTCTGCTCAAGACGTTTAGGAACCATGCCCTCAAAATACCCACCAAAACATGGAGCCTAAATCTGTAATTGCTAAGGAATTTTTGGGGGGCACAGGGGGCTCATTGTTACAGTTTGTTGAAATCATTGTGACAAGCATTATAAACAATGCTTGAGGATATTGGCTCCAGAATCTGAACCACCGCATTAAAAATGGGCTGTTCGCTCAAAACCTTAGCAGAGACTCTCCGCCAGTGGTGGATACAGAGAGCGTAGTGATGGGGCAGGGGGTTGCCGTCACGTCTAGAGAAGGGTGCACCCAGGAAGGGCTGTACGTGGGAAAGACCTGGGGTGGAATGTATTAAAATCCTCGCAGTGACTTGGGTCAGAGAGCGGTTTGTCTTCTTTTCTATCTGTTTACGGCTTTGTAAAGAAAACTAATGACAACATGAAAATGCACATCTGTCTTGCTGACATCACGGACACTGGGCAGTGAGAGGTGGGGGCGGGAGGGGCCCGACTGCCCAGGTGACCCTCTGGGGACTTCCAATTGGCCCCCAGCCTCTCCACCCCCCTGCCCTGGCCTCTCTCTCCTCCTTCCCTCTCATTCTCCCCAAAAGGCTCAGCATCGAAAGCCTCAAGGGGTGCCCACGGAGCTGAAATTCTGGTTTATCTCTGATCCATCTTGCAACCGTTAACTGACCCAGAAACAGAGAAAACCAAACCAGAGAGCTCAGCAGAGGCCGCATAAAACACACGCCCGTGTACTTATGCAAGCAGGCAAACACGCACACTCAAGTTCCCTCCTCAGCAGAGGGCGGCGAGGGAGGCCGGCTCCCAGTCTGCTTCCCTCCACCTCACAACTCCGTGGGCTGTGCCCAGACAGCACATCTGCCCCCTGGGGAGTGTCCAGGTGTCACCTGGCCTGGTTACTCGAGAACAGGTTAATACTAGCAGAGGGGAGGGGCAGAGAGAGGAGAAGCAGGCTCCCTGCTGAGTGGGGAGCCCAAGGCAGGGCTTGACCCCAGGATCCCGGGATCACGACCTGAGCTGAAGGCAGATAGTTCACTGACTGAGCCCGCCAGGCGCTCCTGTCTATGCTCCTTTTTCAAAGGGCTTCCTTGGGTCCTTCATCAGAGACTTTTGCTCACCGTAAGTGTAGGATCTGCATACTCAAGATCTTGGGGAGTCTGTTCTTTGGGAAAGGAAGGATCCTATAGGCTGGTACACTGTGTCGACCGGATGCCAAGACACCAGGCTTGGGCTACCAAGGGAAGACAGAACTCTACCAAAGAGAGTTTCAGAGTACCAAACAGAGTGATAACTTGGGGCGTCAGTATGGGGCAAGTGGCCCCGGGACATCAGGAGGCCTGACTGCCAACAGCCACAGGATGACGAGCCGCCACATCATCCTGGCTGCCGGGACGGAGCTTGGACGGATGACCTGAGTCAGCAGAAGGGAGGCAGTTTCCAGCAAGGAAGCGGAGAAATCAGAAGACGTGTCCCAGGTACGCCTCCCTGCATCAAAGACACCGAGTCGTCTGTTCCCCGAAAGGAAGCTTCCAGGCGGCCCCTCCTGCCCTCCGTTCACACTGCTGCCCCTAAGCTGCCCCCACGTCCTGCCCGCCGCCTCCGTCCCAGTCCTGCGGGAAGATGGTGGGCCACTCTTTGACGCCTCAGCCGCAGCAGGTACAAGCCTGCACGCCCATGCACGCACTTCTCCAGGGATGCGCGTATGCACTCACACAGGCCTGCACACACGTGTGTGCACATATGTGCACAAACACATGCTTGGAGGGCGACATAATCCCAAAGAGGGAGGAAAGTGCCCCTCATCCCTGCCCTGGGGAGAAAAACATGGAGAATAACATCAGGACGTGATTCCCTCCTGCTTCAAGAGTTTAGTAACCTAAACTGTCCGGTTTCTCAGGCAAAGCTGTAACATTAACAGAGAAGAACCGGGACTGACATTTACTTGTAGACACAGTGTTAAGAGCTTTACAGGTAGTCTCATTTAATCCTTAAAGGAACCCTATAAGGTAGCTTACGTTATTAGCCTCATTTTATAGATGGGCTCACTAAGGCATAAAAGGCTTAAGTAGCTCATAAGGTCGGGAGATTTTAAGAGGCAGGGCCTCACCGTGACTCCTGGCAGGCTGGTCACAAACACCACGCTATCTCTTCCAGCTCAGCAAGGCCTGATGCATCAACTCCCGGCCCGGTCTTTCCATCCAACATGAGATATGCAGGTAGAACTTGTAACCTCTTGTTTGACAGAAAGAGATGGGTACCATTTTCTATTTCAGAACTCTTCATACACTGGAGGACAATTTTTTAAACTCTATTCACTGGGAGCTGAGTAAATGCCTGGAAGCAAGGGAACCCGAATTCTGAATGATGGAAGGCATTTCCGGGCTCCACTCCTTGCTTTGTGTCTGGGAGCAGGAGGGAGGAAGAAACGAGGGAGCCCTGAGGAAGCTGCCCCCACGGGGGAGGGGTGCGTGTTTCTCGGTAACAGTGGGATGACCCCATATCACCCTTTCCCAAACACGGCCTTCATGTATTTCTAAATCAAAAAGTCATCGAGGTCCTGCATTTGTCCACTTGACAAATAGATCTTTGGTGGCTGGTGAGTGCCAGACGCATTGCTAGACCCTGAGGACACAGCAGCTAATAAATGTGACAAAAGCCACAACCAACCACGGCCCAAGTCTGTTCCAGGCTGTCACAGAACCTAAACACAGAGAGAATGCAGCAAACAGCAAAAACAGACCACACCCAGGCCAGGTGTAACAGGGCCAGAGAAACTGACGGTGGTCCTGATGTGGGGTGGTGGGGACCATGGTCTGAGGCCTGGGGGTGTTCTGGAGCTCAGCATCGGTGAGCATGGTAGAGACATGCTCACAACTCAGGCGACACCAAACCCGGGCCCCAAGTCCTTTCCTCAGACCCAAGGAGGATTTCAGAACAACAAGAAAACTTACAAATAGGAAATTGGTACAAAAGAGACTCAAAACCAAGGATAAACAAATCCAAGTGGTGCTCGAACCCACAGCCATGTTGGAATGATGGGACCTGGAAGGCAGAATATACGCTCTTTTGTGTTCACTTGTTCATTTCCATGCAGTTGCTGTGACCAGATCCTGGGCATTCTGCATAGATTGATTTGAGAGCTTAAATAAAATTATCCTTTCAAGTCCTAGTCTAGCATTTACCTCCATTTCTGCATGATCAGAAGGTGAATAACACCTGATGTCTCACGGCATTTTCACCAGGATTAAATCAGATCACGAGTACAGAAGCAAAGGACAGGCAGGCCAGAGGAGTTGCTGAGCGTGGAACCCAATGCGGGGCTCGATCTCACACCCCTGAGATCATGACCTGAGCCAAAACCAAGAGTGGGATGCTTAACAAACTGAGCCACCCAGGCACCCCTAAGATTTGTCTGAGAAATTTTAATTGTGAATCAGATCAATATTTTCACTTAAACGAAAAGCATTAACCCCAGACATTGCACGGAGCATACTGGAGAGTTTAGAATGTAGGTATAAGCCAAATTTTAATAAGCATTTCACTTGGAAGCAAATCAGCCGTTTGAGATTAGTTATTTGAAATGCACTGAACCAATGGGATCAGAGGCTGATTTTTAAAAACAGCAGCATCTGTAATTTTGAGAAATGTCTGATGCTTTTACATTGGCAACAAGAGTCTAGTGATGTCATTACCATGTGAAAACAGTGTCCACCTTAGAGTCAGACTTCATCAGCTAAGCCAGTTCCTATGTGAACTATATTCTTGGCTTCCTGTCTCTCTGTGTAAGCCCAGACCCCTCACCGATGCCCAGACACTGGCTGAGAGTCCGGTCAAGGCACAACTAAACAGGATCATTGAAATAAAAAATGTGGTTATATCATAAAAGTGAGTGGAAAGGAAAAAGGAGCAGGGGAACCTTGAGAGGAAAGAAGATGAATGGTCGGACCTGCCCTGTGTCTGTCAGGAAATCTTATTTTCCAGAGAGAGATGGGTCCATTAGAATAGAGAAGGAAATGACACTTCTTAAAAAACAAAAACAAAAACAAAAAAAACCCCATTATGTTTCCTCCACTGATGACAGGTAATGCATGTTTCTTGAATGAAACAAGAGGTGGGGTAGTTTCCAAGTGTCTTTCTCAGTTCATTAATTCCCTAACTGGGTCATTTAAAGGTCCCCTTATAGATATTAAGTTCACAGGGAGATAGCTAAGAAAAGTATGCTTTGAAAAGTTAATAACCCAGGATGTCGGAAGGTCTGTGCAACTAGAGATCCTGAAAACACAACATGGGCAGATAAAATGAAACTGGTGCCCATTCCTTCCCTTTGTCTTGGGTTGAGAATGTTGGGTGATGTGCTGAACGAGGTCCCCAAGAAAGGAAGACAGGAATCAAGTGCTCTTTATCAGATTCGCTGGTGAATTTAGTTATTCTCTCGTAAAACTGAAAACACAAGAACGGACCCATTTTGAATGGTCAGCCTCCAATGTTAATCATTCAGTGCCATTTTCAGATAATGCAGATTTTAAAAAACCTGGCCCACCTTTCAGAAGTGAGAGGATCCAACAGCACAGAATGAACAAAACATTGTATAAACCTAAAGTAACTAAGGATTTATCTCCAGAAGATGTGTGTCATCAGATACCATCAAATCCTGAAACACCGAAACATCAAGACAACCACTTGTAATCAAGTCTGGGGAACTAAACGCCCCTACCTGAAAAGGAATCGTTATCTTTAATCCTTGGCAAATAACCATGTGATTTGAGGCTACTGGGGGAGGTCTGACAAGTCCATGAAACATAGATCAAAAAACAGCACATGTTAGGACTGAACAGGACAAAGCCTTGACCTTCAAGTGGTCATGAAAGGAAGCGCTACTGATAAGGTGGTGGAGATCTCACTCGCCGCCTCTCAGGCTTCTGTTCCGGGTACCACCGTTCCCATCGATGAGCAAATGCTCACTGTGAAGGGGAGATGCAGGCTGAAATCACCGTGCTTCCCAGTAGAATCATCTTTGTTAAAGAATGTGAACGGACAACAGCCTATGAGCAACGTGGACGGTTGGGAGTTTGGCCGTGGTGGGAAGCACGCGGAGTCAGTGGAGTTGTTTGAATCCACACTGCCTGCTGGGTTATCTGGGGGAATTTCTGAAACTTCTGAACCTCTGGTTTCTACAGAATGTGGGGAAATAATACCAAGACCTCCAAGACATGAATAATGATTGCTTCCACGCACTGATACTCGTAAAATCTTACAGATTCAAGCACATGAAACGCTGTTGCAAAGATTTTGTGGATGGTGCCCTCCTGCAGCCCAGAGCTGCCCCCAGCAAGCACGTCCTGTTTCCACTCTCAAACCCTGCTGCGGGTTTCCGCAAGACCGCGCTTGTGACTACACACACAAGGTGCTCAATAAATGGCAATAGTGTTTTTCTCACTGTCCTCTTGCTTCTCTGGAGAATTAGTCCCGGGGGGCCCTTAGAGAGCAGGAGAGTTGAAGGCATGCTGTTTCCTTTCAGGGAAACAGGGGAGGGTCAGTGTAACCCTTCCTGACGGTTCCCATGTGGCCAGTGAGGGGTACTTGGACCAAGTGCTGAGTCTCGGGACCCTGGCAGGTCCGGTTTCTACCAGGAAGACTCTCAGAGGAGTCATATCCCACATGAGGTGCTGAAGGTCAGGCATCCTGCCCTCCATCTAGTTGTTGAATTGACAAACCCTAATTTCCCATCAATTTGTCCACCCAAACTGAAAACAAACAACATATTCACTGACTCGATAATGCCGTTCTTTAAGCAAATGATTATGGAATGGGTTCTGGGTTGATTTCTTCTAAAAACCTCAATGTGAGAACTATTACTGAGGGCTAATTAGGTGATTTGCAAGTACACTAATCACACATACAGCGTTTTCGGGACCCTGAGACAAGTAACTCGGTAAAAGCTGAGAAAACCAAGTGCTCCTTGGAATGCCTGACACGCAAACAGGGGACATGAATGAAGCTGCCATAAAGAAACAGGGGCAGACCCGCCATCCTCTGCAGACGTTCCCATGTAGTTCTTTCTATTTTTTTTTTCCACCAAATGAAAACGTACAAAGAAGAGTTCTGAAAATCATAATGTCCTTGCCCAAATATAAAGCTTTGTGATTCAGTTGTTAATTTAACCAAACTCTATTAGATATCTCTAAATAGGGATGGATAAAATCAACTATATGTTCAATATAATCTGTGAAAGCATGAGGGGTTGTTTTAAGATCAGAAGAGAAAGGGAAGAGAAATAAGTATAATTAGAAATTAATTTTCCCATGTCATACACAGGGGATGCCTGTGAACATAGTTCTATTCCTCCATTCCCTGAGTGGCGGCACATGGTAGCTCGTCTGGCCCCGTCCCCCGTGAGGGGCCCATATACTACTCTCTATTTTGTAATTAAAGCCATTTGCTTGCTCTCCTTGTGTGCAGAAGGGAATCAGACTTTTCCTTAGGAAGCTCTTAATGTCAGAATTTAAACAGGATTTCAATATTTTATTTTTAGTTAATAATGGGGAGAATTAGTGTGTGTCAAGCACATGAGTGTCAGCAGTCCAGACTTAACGTTTTTTTGTTAATCTTTGTTTTTCTCTATTTCTTTTATGTCTTTTATTAGAGCAACTATTAAGAATATATGAATTCAGGTTTACTTTTTCTTTATTCATTACATTCTTACTTCATGCAAGTCTCCATTTTGTGTACCTTTTTACTTAAATATCAACTCTCTAAATTAACTTCTTAATTATTAAAAGCTGGAATTCACAAAGCTGAAATCTGTATATCCATATGAAAACTTGTGTGTTTTTGAAATATTAGGTAGAATTGAGTATTGTGTTTCTAAATTTGAAAAATTTGCTCACCACTCTTTGTCAGACAGTATGTCTGGCTCTAGCTGAGAATGTTCCTGAAGTGAGCTACCTTTACCGATTTAGACATTCCTATGGTCAAATTCTAATGGTCTTAAGATGACCAAGGCATCGACTGTCATGTGAAATTCTCCTCTCTGACATGCTGTTTCTAGTCATTTCCACTGCAACTGGCATAAAATTCATATGGTTTCTGGGTGAATTTCAATACACGACTTCATAGTATATTTTTTGAGCAAGACGATTAGACAAAAACCTCCGTCTGTATCACAGTATTTTCAACATAAGCTTCTATTTCTCATCACCAACATGATAGATATAATAACTGGAGTGACTATCATTTCAATAATCTCAAATAGCAAAACTATTGTTTATCAAATCTTCACTTAGATGGAAATTAGAAACCAATTCAGTGCATGACTTCCTCAGAGCCACACGCTGACGCAGATGATGGGAGAAGGCAGGCCAGGCCTTCGAGGGACATTCAGAGCCCTGCTCTCTGCTCTCCCTCTGGGGACGGGCTACCTGCCAGGACACGGTGAGGACCCGTGAGTGCAGCGTGCCCGTGGCCCAAATGCACCCGGGCCCCTCAGTGCCCACCACCAGGGGAGGCGTGAGAAGTGACCTACCCCCACCGCATGACACGGAGCACTCGGAGCGGATGATGGTCCACGTGTAGCGAGGCTGGCTGCCAGGCTTTTCCCTGCTCAGCCGAGGCACCGAGTACTCCCAAGCAACACCCGGGTTCCTTCCCTGAAACAGAAGCTGTAAAATAAAAAGGGGGAAAACAGAGCAAGTTAAAATGGAACTGATAAATATAAGCTAATTTTTAAATAATACATAAACATCAATATCAACAATCAGTGTTACAATGGGAAACACTGTCCATCCTCCAAAATGTATATGAACTTTTTAAACAGAAGTGAACTGCCGGCGAGAATCAGACTCATTTAAAAAAATGTAGATATTTTACTCTTTGGCTTTACATTTAGTATATTCCTCCATGCAAGACTTTGAACACCTTTGCAACCTAACTAAAGTGTTTGGTAACGTCCCCCAGTGTTTCCTTGGGATCCCCCGCAAATCCTGTCCATCTGAGAGAATCAGAAAGCAATGCCTATAAGGCACTGTCCCACTTCCTAGTGATTCCAAGCAGCCCAGGCCTCTTGAGTGGGCATCACCCATGCCACCATCAAAGCCGAGTCAGAGGACTTGCTAGTGTGGCCGGATGCAGAGGTCTTTTGCCACGTGGCATGCACCCTGTAGATCCAGAAGAAAACTATCTTATCAGTAAAGATCTCTCAGGTTGAGCCTGTCCGTGAGCCGTGGCTTGGCACCTTGTATTTGGAATCCTCACCTCCTAGCTTGAAACCCAATCATTTGGACCAGTTCCCTTTCACTCATGAATGTATCGGATCCACTGATCTCAGTGAGAAGGATTTTTATTTTGGAAACCTCACCATTAATCCATTGGTAGAAATCCCTTCTCTGAGTCTTAGAGCCTTTCTTGGTCCTGATGTGATGTGCCAGTGGGTAAAGATATTGGCCTCTCCCTGACAACCTGGCACCGCGTTCCCCTCCCTGACAACACAGGTCAAGTCTTAGTTGCTGAAGGTGTTGTAGGACAGGGGAGGGCCCCGGACAGGTGGAGGCACGGCCAGGCCACTGAGATGTTCTCCTGCCTGACATCCTGAGCCTTTGCAACTCTTCTTCCATCCAGAACAGTTCCTAATAAGCCATGTTCATCTTCACACTTGACCTATCTCTCCTTCTGTGTGATTATTCCAGCTGAAGCCTGAGATGGTGGGAGAAATAATCAAGGCAAGAATTCAGGGTGAGGGGAACAGATCAGGGTCAGGAGGGGAGACAGAGGTGGGATGTGTGCAGATGGGGCGACTGCCCCCAGACCGCTGGGGGAAGCATCTCCCAGGAAGATATGAGAGGACAGAGGGGGCTGCTTGGCCCCCAAAGCAGGTGGGGGACATGTGAGGGGCTCACATCTGTGTACCCAGTTGTGGGCTGGTGGGGCAACTTTTGAACCACGTGCTTTAACCGTGCACAGAAATACAAAATGTAAGGAATTAGCATATCCAGTGCCTGCCACCTCCATCTGCCCAGTCCCATGGGGACAGATCATGTTGTAGGAAGAGACTAATTGCAGCTTGTGAGCCTCTGCGGTCGTGGGTAGAGAACAGAAGGGCAATGGGTCAGGAGGCGGCTGCGTGGCCCCCTCCCTGCACACCGGGGCCCATTTGAGGGCGCAGCAGGGGCTTTGCTTCTGGGTGCTCATCTCGCTCCCATTCCACAGGATTCAGTGGAATGCTGATCCCACCCCAAACACAGGCAAAGGCAGAGTCCCCTGAGTGTCCAAGCTTTTCACAGCCAGACAGCTTACAGGACAGGGGCAGACTTTTGTAAAAATCCACTGTAAAGGACCCCAAACAGGAGCTGCGTTATGTGCATAAATACAAATTTGGTGAGGCCCCAAGAAAGGAAAGAGAACGAGTCAATGGCCCCATTCAATGTACCCATTAGTCTTGTTTCTGAGACGCCATCAAGTTGTAAACATTATTCTCTGCATTTAAAATTATTCCCATAGCCCTCGATCTGCACCAATGCCAGAAGACCCCCGCATCCCAGCCCGAAGATGAGAAGGCTGGGGTCTACCTCCACAACCAGTGTTTCGTTGGTTGGCCCAGGCGAGGTTAAGCTCTCCGGCTGGTGGGAGGACCGTCTGTAGTCAAACGTGGTGCCTGAAAACTTGTATCGGCCGGGCCAGTCGACCGTCCAGTGTCCATTCAGGTAGTATTTTTTGAGAGCGTTGCGCACAGAGATGTAGGAGGTAGACACGTTTATCTCGTGGATGCGAATACTCCGGGCTCCAGGAGGAATGGTGACCATCTGATAATACTCTACAGTAAAGGAATCAGGATCGGGGAGAATGTAGTTTCTCATTCAGTAACACCTACGTGAAATCCCTACGCACCTGGGGTGCCCCACCACCAAAACCTGAGGATCCACATTGGGAAACAGGAGAAGCTCTGGTGTGGCAGTCAGTTCCATTAGGTCTTTAAGTGACTTTTTCTTTTTTTTTTTTAAATTGGAGCAGAACTGTTATCATTTTCGCTAATAGTAACCTAGCAACCGCTTCCCATCCAAAGGAAAGGCTTGACAAGTAAAGCAGGGAAGGAGATTTGTAGGTCTTTGAAGGACCCGTGAGGCTGCTGTCCCCCCTGCACCTCCAGGGTTGCCCACCAGGAAGTCCCACTCTCCATGTTGTCTCCACACCTTCAGGCAGCTTCGCGTACTCACGGTTGGCGCCATGGTGCTTGGCATAGAGCCCCTTGTGCGTCGTGCAGTCTGAGTTATTGCCCCTGCACACACCACAGGAATCTTCTACAGCATTGGACCCAAGGACATGGTCACATCCGACTCTCTGGGGGACCGGGGTCCCACGTCATTCGTGCAAGAGAAGACGACAAGGGCAAAGTCACAGACCTCCAGTGAGAAACCTCCCCGAGACAGCAGAACATTTCACCCACACAGGGTAGTTCACAAATATTTATTGGATACCAAATATGTGCACAGCGAGACTGTAACTCGACTCTCGGGTCCAAAGGAGGAGACCCTGACTCCTGTTCTCTTCAGTACGGCTGCACCACCTCAGTCTCTGGAGCCCTCAGTTAAATCTCTCAGAGCATCATGCTGGACACAACAGTGCATTTCAGACTGACACAAAGCTCTTCTTAGTGGAAATGACAAGCAGTGTGTCCACAGGAGGGTCCACTGGACCTGCCGCATGCCTCTGTATCACCGTGTGCAATGCAGAGAAGTAGCACATGCCACGTGGGAATTATTCCCAGCAGTAAATTATGTAGCAGGCGTATCTGTTTACTGTCCTAGAACTTAAGGGGCTCTTTATAATCTCAGTGGTGCTGCTAGTGTTATACTTCCTAACAAAGAGTTAGTATATACAAGTAAAAAAATCCATTCAGAAATGAAGTAACTACAGCCTGCAAGTCCTTGCTTGAAATCCTTAGGGCCGATGCATTTCAAAACTCAGGGTTTTTGGATTTTAGGAAGGTAATTAACATATTATGCATATAACGTGAGAGTCCCAGCAGGGCCCAGGGCAGCAACCCTAATAAAGCACATAAATGATGTTTCTATAGTAAAATGCGAGCATCATAACTCTAAGCGAACTAAATAAAACTGAAAAAAAGTCTCATATCAGTTCAGGGCGGGTTTTGGCCAGCAAACAAATTCAGGGCAGCTTACATTGTGCAGCCCAACAAACTTTCTGTTAGATAGCTTTTGGGATTTCAGAACTACACGTAAGGGGTTGTGACATTGTATCATTAAGGATACCTGAAAATAATGAAGTATTTAACAAGTCAACTAGTAATTAGACAAAATGGACAGAGATCTGAACATTTTAAAGCTGAAAGAAATCTCAATAGATCGGAGTCGATCTTCACCTACTAAAAAGGATGACACTGTGCGTCTCAGGGGATGGCCCTGAGGGGATGTCTCAGGGTAAAGACCCCGGTCATTCAACTCAGAGAAATCTAGAAGGAAGCCCAAGGTCCTTGGACTCGTGGGTACACAACCCGAGTCACCTCAAGGAAAAACCCATTGTTCACATGCAACGTATTTGATCCGGTAAAGATTTCACTTTCTGCATATAACAGAATTCCTTCCCCATCCCACCTCTGCATGGGGCGGCAAGCTCAGGGCTCTATGCCCACTTAGCCACCAAATCGTTCCCAGCCTCTCTTCCACGTCCCTCCACCAAAGAGACCCCTGCACAATGCCAAGTGGCCTCCGGGCTCAAAGCTGTCCCCATCCTCACTGCTGCCCATGTTACTGCAGGTTGACCCCTGCTCTGCTCCTCCCGGGTCCCAGGGCCTGTTCCTCCCTGATGTGAGGATACAAACCCTCTGAGCATCCCTTCCTGCCCCCTCACCTCCCTCGGCACCCCGGCCCTGCCTGCCCTCGGGTACTCTGATGCCTGAGTCGGGGCCTACCAAACCAGGCCTTCTCTCAGGAGTCTGCTCCCCCAAACGCCTCTGCCAACTCACCCTTCCAGATCTAGCTCAGAAGATCCCTTCTCCAAGGAGCCCCATAAATCCCCCAGATCCGCTTCCAGGAAGGAATCCGCTCTCCCCGCTCCCCATCCTCTGTACGCACCTCGACTGCAACAAACCCCATGTGTCTCAGTGTGTGTTCGTCTGGCATCCCGCCCCCCCACCAGGCTGTGAGTCGGAGAGAAAGGGTGGGATTTTAATGTCTGGTGTCTTTAGCCCCTTAGAGGATGCCTGGCACAAAGCAGACTGTCTGGACACATGTGTTGAATGAATGAACGATCATTATTACCTCACATATCCCATCTATACAAACATTACGGCTATCCTCCGAGCATGGAGTCCCATCTTTGACTTTATTTGACAAAGAAAAGAAGAAATCAAATCCTTCTGCGATACAGTAGAGTTTGCATAAGTGCTGATCTTAAAAAGAAATACACACACAAACACAAATAAGAAAGATACTTAAGCTCTGATCATTTTTGCTCTAAATTTTAGATAGACTTTTTAAAGGTTTTTTTTTTCCCCATAAAATAACTTCCACACAATACTCATTGCAAAGACATTTTTTTATGGTTGTCTCAGGAGGCTTGGGTTTTTTTCCCTTTAATTTTTAATTTGTATAAGGCTTCACTATTAATTTTTACTCTGCTGTGTCCTTTCCTGCCCTTGTTCTTTACCCAGAAGTGGCACATAGTAGGCATTCAATAAATATTTGTTGACTTGAATACAACATAACTGTTCTACTACTCGTATGATTAACTACTCTCTTGTAGAAATGCAAAAGGTCGTTACCATTTAGGAGCAATATATAAAATTCTCACAAATAAAATGTAATAAAAGAGTTCAAATGATCACCAAATTTCTTAATAGCTAACGCATTTGATGAAATATATATTTTTGAACTGATAAAAGGAATAACTTCTAGATGAACTCTCCAGAGGATAATGATTTCTATGAATATAATGATTGTCGAAACACACTGATAACGTGGAGAATAAAGGTATTATTGTACACTTCAGCATGGCAGATCAAGGTGACTTCCTCTCTTGATAATCTATTTCAAAGATTTTATGATTTACATAATTAATATGGACTTTCATAGAAACTTTTTCCCTTCATTCTTCTTGGTAAAGAAGGGAAGAGTTGATGATGAAAATATAGTCTGCCTTAGGAATTTTCATGGGCTCAAGACTCATCTACAAATATTTTCTTTATTGTGTAAGATGAAACCAACTGAATAACCCTAACAGTCAAGTTGAGTATGTGCTTCCACGATAAATGTATTTATTTCCTGGGATCGCGGAGTCAGGGGTAACACACATATTTTGACCCTAATTTCAAAGTCCTTTCTCTTTTTTCTCCTGCCTACTTATTTCTCACTGGCTCAAATTTTACTGAGTTTAGGAGTTCAAAACACAACCAAAAATGCTTTGTGTGAAACTGCTTAAAATTTTCCTTTGAGACTGTACTGACTTCATCAAGCTCTCAGCCTCATCAGGGCTAGTTAGCTTTTTGTAAGTTCAATCCATTGTTTATCTTAGAGCGATATATATGCATACACACATAGAGCATAAAGTACTCATCAGGGCTAGTTAGCTTTTTGTAAGTTCATCAAGCTCTCAGCAAGAAAACATTGTCTATTGGGCTGGGGAGGGGTAACTTCAGAGGAGATTCATGTATTTCAGTATTCCCGGTTTCAAAGAGCGAGATGACTAGCTATTCTTTGAATTTCTCCTTAAATTACTGCCAAATGAGCTACCGTGTTCAAGGTATTTTAATCTTAAGATTAATAGATCTTTCTTTCAACCTAGAGATTAAAATCGGACATATGGTGCAAATAACCTTCTTGGTTTAGATCAAGACTTTTGAAAATAGTACACTTGAAAATGATCTGCTTTTCCAAAAGATGCTAAAGTTTTGCTCCCATTCTCTGGCCATGGTAAGTGTTCAATGGGGTGACATGCTTACAGCGATATCACCATCAACTGCCGTGATTTGTAAGGAGGAAAACATTGACCCATGATGCATAAATCCTGTATTTTGAAAGCTTTGTCACTTCTTTGAAGATCTGGCTGTGTGGTGCACACCCTCTCTAGTTGCTTGCTATTTTCCGACCACGCAGCCGGTCCAGTTTAGACCAGAAGTCGGTGGCCGTGGGGCAGGCGAAGAGCCCTGGCAGCGACCTCACACAGCAGCATGGTCTATCCGAGCAGCACAGCTAAGATCATGCCACTCTTGCAAGAGTGCAGATAACAAAGCGCGAGGCTGGTACCGGGAGAGGGATTTAGGATTTACCTTCCACTTGGGTGTATGGCTTCCACGTGTAGCGCCATCCTCGGAACCGTTTGCCATTGTACTCGGCGCACTGCAGTGCGCGGAAGTCAAGGCTATTGTGCGGACACTGCTGGCGGTTGCAGAGCCTCAGGGTACGAGTGGAGCCCTCACAGAACTTCCCTCCGTGCGATGGTCTGGAACGGTTAGAAACCTTGCATTCAATAGCGACTCTCCCCTCCCTGGGAACTAGGCTCATTGGTGAGAGGAGCAGATCCGGTTAAATGGCTCACAGTGACCAAGGGAGAAGCTACACACCCCGAGGGGACCCTGGCACTTTCTCACCATGAACAATATGAGCCGTGTTACTGATGTCTCTAGGGCAAGTTATGATGTGGAAGTGGGTCTGACTGCTGCCTGTTCACGGCCGGTTCCCAGCACCCCTGCCGAAGGCAGGTGCCATCGCTGTTCCCCGCACTCCATAGAGGGACCTTCTACCACCATCTTCCCTGCGGCCAGGCCAGGTCAGCAGATCGGCTTAGAAGTCGTGACCTTCTGCCGGTTGGGGCTGACAGCAAAGAGCACCTGCTCACCCCTCTAGAATCCATGTGGACACACCCCGGAGAGGGCACCCACTCAACGCAAGGGACGTATTGGGTATCACACATTGAGGACATGACCAAAGAGCTGTCATATGACTCATGTTTTAAACCAATTGAGGTGAAAAAGGAGGATTGGGAACCTCCTCCACCCCACTGCACTGGGGACCACCTTTGATGGCCGTGTCTTCTCACAGAAGGCCACAATTAAACCACGGGTGGCAAAGCTAAATATATTGGATGAAAGACCAAACATTTGGCTTTTTGCACATAAAAAGTGGTTCTTACAGATTCTCATTCATTTGTCTATGCTTTCATGATTGATTTGCTTACCTTGGTATTTCACATAAATGTGGTAAAAATCCATTTCCTGAATACCACTGCTGGGTCTGTTTCCCTGTGCTATGGTCAAGTAGTTTCAAGCATCCTAAGTTATACCGAAGAGATACCACTGTTTGAGAAATACTTGACTAAAATGACTTCCCTACTTAGTGATTTTTTTTTTTTTAAAATTCCAGTATAGTTAACATATAATGTAATATTCAGATGCGGTGCTCATCACGACAGGTGCACTCCTTCATCCCCATCACCTGTTTCTCTTGTCCCCCCATGTACCCCCCTCTGGGGACCATCAGTGTGTTCTCTAGAGTTAAGAGTCTGTTTCTTGCTTTGTCCCTCTTTCTCTTATTTTTTCCCCTTTTGTTGTTTGTTTCTTAAGTTCCACATATGAGTGAAATCATTTATCTGTCTTTCTCTGACTGACTTACTGCGCTCAGCATAATACCCTCCAGGTCCATCCATGTGGTTGTACCTTCCCACTGATTCCTACAATACTATGTGACGTACGGATCAATATTACTGTACGCAGGCTGTTAGGGAGGTTCACAGCCTAGAAATCGCTCATGAGGAGGACGTGCCGACGTGCTTACTTGGGATTTGTGCACAGGCGGTCTCTGTGAGAGACCCCTCCTCCGCAGGTCCTGGAACAGGGGGACCAGGAAGACCAGTCTGACCAATGGCCATGGGTGGGCTTGGGGCCTTGGTCGCCATATTTCACACACTCTCCTCCACGGCACCACTGAAAGTTAAAAAAAAAAGAAAAGAAAGAAAGAACGGTTGACATGACTCACGGATGGACGGGTGGGTCCATGGCTGCCGTAATGCTCAGCCCTGGAGAGCTCTGCAGGGCAGGCAGACATCAACATCCCACCTTCAGGTAGCACATAATACAAATAAAATTAATGTAGCTTTTTTCTTTCCAAACCTAACGTGATTTCATAAATGCCCACAGAGGGACAATCCAGAGAAGAATCATTTTCTAACGTCTGAGCTGCTGGAATTCTGCACATTTAATTAAGTGGTGTTGCACGGATGTTCAGCCCGATTGTTGAGCTCTCCAGTGAGTAAACTCCAACCTCTTCTGGAACAACGTGCTTTTCAGAGCTCTTTGGAAACAGACAGAGTCTCGGGTAGAAAAGTCCAGCTGCAGGTTCCATATGACTCAACACCTTGTCATTTCTGGCCAGTGCTCTGTGCCTTCACTCCCAAGCACCTGGGCTCCGAGCCTGGAGCCTGGAGGTTGTTAGCGGATGCGTGTCAGAGGTCAGACCGCTTCCCGAGGAGATTAAACAACCCACACAGGAGCTCCATCCGTCCCCACGAGGCTGGGGATTCTATCAACTCTTCTTTCGCAAGAGGAGCACTCATCAATGTTAGTTCAAGCTAAAAGCCACGTTTACTTTGCTGCCATCACACGTAAAGGCCACACAACATCTAACGTTGTGTTCAGCGGTGCTGGTTTTCTGCCCATGGTTTGGTGTAGACTTCAGGGATCTTCTGGCCATCTGCTGAGAGGAGAAAAGGAACTGGCTTGTTCCTTGCTGCTGGCCTGCATGGAGCAGCAGAGCCCGGCCCGAGGGCTCGGGGTGGGGATGGGCTGAGGTCTCCTGTATGTCTGTCTCCCAGATGAGGACCACCAGATTTGTTCTGGGCGAAAAAATGGGACTTTCCAAGAGGAAAATAATAATACTTCCATTATTAATTGTTGTGTTTGGTGAAAACATATCAAGTTGCTGATATCTGACCATTGTCACACAGAAATGGCAGTTACAAATGGTTTAATATCATTTAGGGAAGAAAAATGGAACATAAGTAATTCTGAGGACTAAAGCCTCATTCATTCAATTCTTTGATTCTTTCTGAGAAGTAAGTAAGTAAATAAATAAATAACTCACTCTTGTTACCTCCTGGCCACACCCCAGGTGATAGAAGGAAGTCCTAGAATCACCCTGACACCCTCAGCTCAATGAGGGGCATGCAGCTGACAGCAAGGTGTCTGCTCCCTGATGGCCTCGTGAGTCCAAGGAGAGAGCTGGATCTGGGCAAAGCAGGGACCAGCTCATGGGGACTTCGGGCAGGGCCCTGGGATAAGGAGGGACACAGAGGGACACCGATGGATAAGGATGGTGTCTGTTATGATTGTTTTGTCCCATTTTAAAAGAATGATCTGGTCGGAGCTTTCTAATACAAAGAAAGAAAATGGGAACATAGGAACCCAGGAGTTGAAAACTCAGAAAATGTTTTCAGGTTTTAAAGTCACTTGAAATAACTCTTCCTTGATGGTTATGATTAAGCCAACAAGTTGGTTAAATTGATTTTGCTTTTGGTATTTAAGGATCACTTTAAGAAAATTTGGTTTAATTTTTTTTAAGACTTTTGATTTTTTTTATTACTCAAAAAAGCTTCATTTTTTTATTTAGCTTTCTGACTCGGCACTTGGGCCTTCAAAACTTTCACAACGATTTTATGCTCCTCGGTAAGGAAAACACGCTTGATCCTGTCACAAACACACTTAGCACACGCGGAACCACCAGAGGCCCTGATGACGTGTTTCTTCGTTTAGGACAACCTCATAAGGACTTTAGGTCTTACAGCACGAACTCCTCGAAGTCGGCCTGGGCCGACGCCACGTGCAGATTTTGGTGCTTTCCCAACCTTCTGGGTATAAAGGTAAACGATTCTATTACCAGGGGTTCGGGACAGCCTAGTTTTGTTAGAGGCTGTCCTGCAGGACAGCCTACAATGTTAGGTCAAACGCTGGACCATTCTGAATGCCTATGGACGCCGTCCCTGGAAGAGCTGGTTTAATTTTGTTTTACAATTACACAAAGTACTTTTAAAAAAAAATATATGGCTTATTCCCTTTATTTTTTAATGAAAGGAAGTATTTATACAGATTAGTATTCCCTTGTCTTTGGTAAGTGATCACACACAACACATGTTCTTTCATGTGCTTCTCCACCTAATAGTGCGTCTGGAGATCATCACTTAGAAGTGTGTAGACAGGTCTCTCATTCTGCATTTCGGGTTTTGCTCTCTTCCTGGACCCCTGCATGATTCCCAGTCTGCAGCTGTCACAGTTGTTGCTGCCATGAGCAGCCTTGCCCATGCAGCTTCTGCTATCTGCACCAGAGTATCCTTAAATGACTATCCTTTTAAAAGTTATTTTAAAAAACCTTTCTGAAAATCTGAGGAGAAAGCACTGTACCTTCTGCCATGGAGGTTGGGGGGATGCAAGGGTGCGGGCCGACAGAAGCACAAACACACGCACTCACACACACACACACGACCTGGAGTGTAAGTCCACGCAGGTCACAGACCTGTGGAGCCCACCGTGAGCAGGTCAGGGGAAGAGCCTGTGTTCAACAGACATATGACATTTCCACCGAAACACCAGTTAAGTTTCTGAGGACCGTCCCATGTTTCTCACCATTTTATATTTATTGATGGACACTGTGGCTTTTGAGAGAAGGCTTTACCTTAGCAAGCAAGATGGCACTGTGTATGCTCGCTTCTGCTGTGATGCTGTCCCCAGAGTCTGCATGTCACACCAAAACCCAGCACACACAGGAAGCACCCCGATAAAGTACAACAGCGGACTTGGGGAGAGGGGAGGAAAGGAGCCTCTGTACTAGTTCTGCTGCTGTGTGGCCTGGGGCAAGTTACTCAAGTGCTCTGAGCCTGCACATCCTCCTGAGAACCTTAGGGATGGTACAAACTACCAGAATGAATTGTTCCCAAAATGCAATGCAATGACACAGACCAAGTACCTAGCACCAGGTGTAAATATAACGTGAGAGTGGTTTAATATACTACATTAGGGACCCATGATTGTTAGAGAGCTAGAATCTGCTTTCCTATGCATTAGGCTGTAGTACGAAACCCTCGTCCTGGATTTCCCATGGTGTGAGCATAAAGGACCCTAGTGTTCTTTCCCTGGAAGTTTCCTGAGTACACAGGGGGGCTGCAATGGGCTCACCCTCACAGGGTGGTTGTGAGGACTGAAAGTATGTGATGTACTAAGGATGGAGTCTGACACTACAAAATGCAATTTAGTTCCATTTACCACCATGCACAAGCCTCAAAGGCAGTACAGGGTGGAGGGAAATAGGCCCCCACCCAGGAGAAAAGTGCACAGAAGCAGTATGGTTATTGCCAGTCATCCAGGACACACCAACTGCTCTGGGATATCCTGTAAGCACTGAGATACTGACTTCTGGTAATGCACACGCCTAAATCAATAAACCTCAGGGACACACAAGAACCCATAACACAGGAAGACACACAACTAACAGCAAAGGGAGCTCTCACAGGAGCCTCCAGTGCTGCCCCACCGTGGCCACCGTGCAGCCCCTGGGCAGAACACATCTTTCCTGAGTAATTTTAGGCATGCGTTCTGGCTTAGCATGCACTATTTCTTTTTTATATGAAGGAAAGGCCCATATTTGGAAATACACTGAGAATAATTTAAAAATACCCATGACCATCAATTTAACTGTGCTTTCGGGGTAAATAAAATGTAAGAATATATAGGTTATTCTGAGGAAGGTCACTGCTCTGATCAGTCCTACAGGAAGTAGGCGATGGAGAAGCACCCCGTGCCCGTGTGACTTGAAACCCAGGGGCAACAGCGGGAGGATGGACAATCTTTCAGGAAATGGAGACACTTTTGCAAACTATCACCTGAAGAGTAAATTTTAGCCAATTATGTGGAGAGAGTGATGACCAGCGGCAGCTTAGTACTCAGGCAGCTTCCCCGGCCTCCTGAGACAAGGGGCATTTCCACACCGCAGTGCATCCGCATGTCCCTTTCCTCTTCTGAGAATCTAAAAGCATTTTTATTCAGTTTGGGGGGGATTATAAGTTATGTAACTACTGTTGCTTATATCTCTGGAAGGATTTAAGAATCCACCCCACACTCTGGGGGACTGCGAATAAAGCACAGAGGCGTGTGCAGGACAAGTCGCTGCTGGGCGCCCTTCCCAGGTAAGCGCACGCAGCTCTCTGCACGTCCCCAGTCAGTGTTGCAATACTTTCACCTGAATGCAGGAGTTAGCGCTGTTTATGTTTAACCCTTGTTGTCTGTGCTTACGTTTAAATAGACTCAGGCTGTGATACGTTTGCTTTGGAATCAACACATAACAGATCGGTGCTATTTACACATGTGTCTCTTTCATGTGCGTTAGTGTCACTAAAAAGGTCACACGCCTAGTGGCACAGAAATGGGTACAGGGCTCATTTGGGTCCAATATATCTCTGTCTTTTTCAATGGTCTTGTATTTTAAAAAGAACAATGCAATCACAGGTTGAGTCAAAGGAATCAAAATAATACTCTTGGACTTTATGGTAATTTATTTTTGAATTTCAACAACAAAATTATTCTCTCCCAGTGAGTAATAAATGTGCTGTTTCTTTCTTTCTTAATGTACTTCTTTTCCCTGCCAAAGCTCCTCTCCTTTTTCCCAGGAGACACGGTAAGTCAGAATGGTCTGCCCAGGGTCTTTAAATTGATGCTCTGCTGCTTTAATAATACTACTTAACTCGGGTTCTATATGTGGTTGAAATACGGCCAAGAGTTTCATGTTTCCCCTTATTAAATGGATGTAGTCACCACCTGTCGCCTGGCATCTACATCTACTAATTGCAGATAGCCCATCAATTACATCATCGGGAAAGGGGCAAAAGGAGGAAGGAGCCCCATTCACAGTATTGATATAAATTAAACACCATCTTCTGACCTGGGGGTAAATTTGCACATAGAAATGAGGAACACGGGCTGACAGAATACCGGCACAGGAGGAGGGGAGATGCATGGGTAGAAAGGCCCTGACATCTGAACATGACTCATGACCTAAGATTAGCTCCTTACCATGTCAAGCCCACAAATAGTGCCTTCTGCTGCGGGCATAAACTTAGTCTCACATTTCCTTCCGATCCGGTGGCACCACAGGGCTTTACAGATATCCTACCAGGGAGAAAAGGTCATTAGTATTACAGGTGATCCACAAATCTATAATAAAATATCACTGAAAAATTTAGGGAAAAGAACTGATATAAATTAAAAGCTGATAACTACTTAGCAGTAGATAGACAGAAGACCCAGAGACTCATGTTCTAGACTTGCCCCAACTTAATTCCATCCCTGAAACTTTATTTATTCATATGTATTTATCATAAATGTAACAAAATTATATTTTCTAAATTAAAAAGTAAAATATTCTTAATTCAGAAGTTGCAGAAAACTGCAGAAATTAAAATTTAAAAAACCGGATAAAACCTAACATTTTATAATTCATTCTTGACCCAACCATTCACTAAGCTCTCCAAGTGTGAATGCTCATTTCCAGATTAAAGATGATTATGAAACTTTCTGGCTTGTCCATCCTTTCATCCATCCATCCATCTGTATGTCTGTCTATCCACCCACCTACTCACCCACCATCCCCAACCTTTGATGAAGACCTGGAATATGCCAGTTGCCTTGCTAGGAGGGAGGGAGGTTCCATGAGGTTCCATGAGGAATACATCCCAGACCTACCCTCTGGAGTATCATCTAAGGCGGGGGTGGGTAAATTTCCTATATGTCACCATATGAGGCATGTGGGAAGAGATGCTCCCAGGGGGGAGAGCACAGTGCAGGGTGAGTTTGTCAGAAGGGCAAGGCAGGGACACTTAGAGAAGGACTCATGGGAACATGAGATAGCTGAGCCAACTCCCGAGCTTGAGTGGTTTACTGGGGGGACAGGGGATGGCATTCAAGGGACAAAGAACAAAGCGTTTGTGCAAAGGAAGGAAGATGTGAAGGAAAAAGTGTGTGTGCAGAGCAAGGGAAGACCCACACGGCTGCCAGGGCAGTAAAATGAAACAAGATCTTGAGAGTTCTACACCATGAAAGTCTCTCCAAGTGCAAGGAATGAGTTTTCCTTTCATAACCTTATGAGCCCAAAGGAATGTCTTAGTGAAGGGCAAGCAGTAGGACTCAGAACATGATGGAAACTTCAGGAATGCCTGTGGTAGCTTTGACTGCACAGGAGGAAAACATTTCTTAAATTATCTGCACAAGTGTTCTGAATATTTGAACCGGCGCTGCATTATTTCCCAAGATATTTACTGGCTGTATCTACTGGGTGATCTTTATCATAAAGGAAATGCAACACGGCCAAAAGTCGGCATAGTTTTGCCTCAAAGATGGCATTTCATTCCCTTTATGCTTCCACCCCGTTTCATCGTGTTGAAAGATGAGCCCACACAGAGCTGTTCTACATTGTGTGAGTGATCTTTTGAAGGGTTTTATTGCTAATAATCAATATTAATTTTACTTTCATCAAACTATTCTCAAATCTCCTCCCTAAGCTTAATTATTACATATTTAGAAACTGAGGGCATACATGTATTTTCTGCCTGTATCTCTCTCACTAATAAATCAGCTTTTGGGAACTTGGAATGGTAAGAAGTAAACTTTCAGTGTTTTAATTTGGGTATCAATTGCATTTATTTTCAAGTATTAAAATAACCTCCTATGGTTACAATTGCTGTAATGTTAAATTTATTTCCCTGTGAGCCCTCCAAGTTCACTAAGCGTTACCGGGGCAATGTGTCACACTGCTGGTTAGTGTTCCCCTGGCCTCTCATGACATGAATTGGCACGCTGAGCTGGGGCCTCTGTTCTTGGCCAGAACAGCGTGTAAGGACCAGAGCCATAAGACCTCAAGGAATCCATAAAAGCAGGGGCCTGAGTGTCTGTAACTCTCCAAAGAGACAACTGGAAAGCTCCGTTTGTTTGCAGGGTGACAACTTGATCGAATACCAGGATATAAATAAAGCTTCCTTGAAATCGGAGCTCATGGACCCAGGCTCAGTGTCTGGGTGGAACTGTGGCGGATCAGAACCAGCATCTGTTCAGCAGTGCAGGTTGGCCTACCTGCCCTCGGGTGGTGGCCCACAGAGAGCAGCTGCCTGGCTGGCCTATGGAGACCTACTAATTCAGGAGGCTGCGTGTGCACACATCAACAAATCAAGGCATGATGGATGAATGGATGAATGGGTGGGTGTGAAAGAGGTGGCCGCCCGTGGTCAGGCCAGCCGGAGACGGACACAGTGGTCCAGTAGAGGGACTGGGCTTCCGAGGAGGCAGGCCTATCTGGCGTGGATTGGAAGGCAGATCTGGGGGCAGAGCCCGGTGTCCTCCTTGTATGCATGAGGATGGCAACACCTGCTTATTTGACTTGGCCTGGGAGCTAAATGAGGTGTTTGCAGGTAACGTGCCCAACTCAGGCCTAGTACCTGAGAGGCATGGGGCCAGCATGCACTTCCTTCCCCACTCCAAGGGCGTGGAGGTGATTCCAGCCCAAATGCAGCTCTCCGCTGCTTCATGGCTATGGCCTCAGGGAGTCGGTGGTACCAATTCATGGGACAGTTTCAAAGATTATCCAAGACGATACAAAATAAATGGTGTTTTAAAATGTGAAATTATTTTTTTGTATTTGTCATAGATCTCTGGCACGGTGCTCGGTACCTAGCTGGCTTTCGATACATGTTTTCTGAGTGAGTCAAACACCTATTAGTTTGTTCTCATGAAAACCTTGAACAGAATGAGTGGGAACATTTTTCGTGTAAAAAACCAATAATGGTAAGCAAATGTTAGCATTAGAACATCTAAGATGACATAGGCGGGCCACCTTATGTGTGAAAATATAGATCTAGACCTTAATATTTCTTTTTTTTAATATATTTTTTTAAGATTTTATTTATTTATTTGAGAGAGAGAGAGAGAGAGCACATGAGAGGGGGGAGGGTCGGGAGGGTCAGAGGGAGAAGCAGACTCCCCGCCGAGCAGGGAGCCCGATGTGGGACTCGATCCTGGGACTCCAGGATCATGACCTGAGCCGAAGGCAGTCGCTCAACCAACTGAGCCACCCAGGCGCCCTAGACCTTAATATTTCAAGTATTTTCTTTTTTTTCTTTTTAAAAATTTATTTATTTCAGAGAGAGAGAGAGAGCATGAGCAGGAGGGGAAGAGGGAGAGGGAGAGAGAATCCCAAGCAGACTCCCCACTGAACTCTGAGCCCGGGTGCCCCTAAAGTATTTTCATAATATTCTTACATTGTAGTTTTCTGGAACATTTTGCAGAATAAAGAAATACGAATGGAAGATACTGTTAAAGGTGATGGTTTTTACCTTCACTAAGGACAAAGCTCTGAAGTATAGGAGGCAGGTGGTAGCTTGCCCCCAAGCAGGTGACCCACTAACCCAGTCTGCGTCTGGCTTGTGCCCCCCATGTATTTCAGCCCATCCTGGGATCTGCTCAGTCCTCAGTGCAATTCTCCAGACAGAAACAAATGACAAGAGTTAGAACAGCCTTGAAATGCCATACAATCCATGCTACTGTTATTCAACATAGCGAAAAGTACTTGAGACCTTGGTACTCTACAGATATAACTGACATTTCACAAAAACGTGACACTCTACCCTGGAAAACAAATAAAAAATCTAGTTCCTCAAAGAATTAGATAATAAAATGACCATGAAACGACCGAACAACCAAAAACCAGTTTTATCCTTTCTTATCATACTTTGAACTACTAATTCTAGACAATAATGTGCAATGATTGTATTAAGTTAAGCATTATTGTTGTATGTCATTATATTCTTAATTAAATTTCAGGGTCCCCTTGGAACAAAGGCCCTATTAAATCATACGTCTAGGGCCAAGGAGCTGGAATGTAAGACATGCTGGTGTGGGGGGAAGCTCCCAATTTCACAACAGTGCCCAGGACACTAAGGTGATCAAATTTCAAAGTAATTCTGGGAGCCACGCATCTCAGACTGCAGGGTCAGGCTGCCAAGCCCTGGATGATGCTGATGAAGCAGAACAGGCACTAGATGAAGAGGCAATGTTTGTAATAACTAATACTTTGGAAGAAAAAAGCTAAGTCCACATGGACAGCCCATGCTTTTTTTCATCTTTGCAGCGAAGGAATCCAATCTTTAATGAAGGTGCTCACTTGTGAGTCTATGTTATAATTTAAGAGCTATACTCACGAAGACCAATTTCAGCCATACTGACTTGGTTGAGTTAAGCACCACAACCTAACACCCCAAATAAAACCAACATTTTCCAATGTCTGTGTTGGGAATTTATTGGGAGATTTCCCCACTGTGAGTGCACTGTCCCTGGATCCATTTTCTCACACTGTCGATATTAGACTCACCAAAAATACCAACTGAAAATGCCATCACAAATTATGTTATAATGGGATCTCTAATTTATCGCAATTATTTGTCTTTCAAGTATGGGGTACTTTATCACTAGTTCCAATGATCACTCTACAAGGCATCGGAGGACAGAGGAAGCTGTGGCCATATAGCTGCGTAAATTTATACATAAGTATGTAAACACACGTACACCAAATACACATCTATTTGTCCAAGAGACAGACGCATATGAATTTGCATTATCTATTAACTTTTCAAAACCAAGAGTCCCTTTCCAAAATAGCATTCACCCATCTATCACCTGCTCAGCAAATGTTCACTGAGGAGTCCTTAGGTGCTAATTGCTGGTTTAGGTAATTCGCTTGTTATTTATTTATTTGTTTTTCGAAGATGTTATTTATTTGAGAGAGAGAGAGATAGAGAGCATGAGCTATGGGGAGGGACAGAGGGAGAAGCAGACTCCCCGCTGAGCAGGAAGCCTGATGTGGGACTCGATCCCAGGACCCTGAGATCGTGACCTGGGCTGAAGGCAGATGCTTTAATTGACTGAATCACAGGGTGCCCTGCTTGTTACTAATTTAAATTCTCCCGTCAGCAAACTTTTGGATCTTTATACTTCAACCTAACAAAACAGACCTATTTTCATAAAACTTCAGAAGGAGTTCATTGAAAAAATAGAATTTTAGAACTGAAAATGTTCTGAGATGCTTTAATTCACATGGAAAATAACCTAACTGCCCACCGTATCTAAATTTGAGATTCAGGACCCTAGAGATTCTGGCCACACAAATGGTATTAACTTAGAAAATCCATCAAGTTTATTTATGTTGAAGAACAATTTCACATCATAGGGAATGAGGTGACATAATTGATTGTAAAGGATGTAATTTTTTTTTTAACTGAAAAGATATTTCCTCTACTGTCCTTGATAAAGGAACTGGTAGCAGGCTTACTTTTCTGCATACAAAAACTATATGAAACTGGACAAAATATATGGGCCAGTTGTTTTAGACTTTGCAACTGGAAGCACAGTATGTGTCCCTGGAGAGAAGGAAATCCGTAAGGTGAGTGTCACCTTTGCTCCATCAATCTGCCTGGAACACTTGCCTGACACGGTGCAGCCAGGTGGGTCCCAGGCAGACAATGACAATCTCCCTGCGTGGGGGATGCAGAGATCAGAGTTGGGGCCTACAGAAGTAGCTAGAACCTGTGGGACTCTGTGGGACCAGAAAGTAAAAAGTCACATTAAGTAAGGGGCCCCAGATGCCTGCCTGAGGATTTCCTGCGGGCCCTTGCTTATCTGTGGGGTGAATGGTTGATGAACTAGCGGACACCTCATGTGGCCTAGATCAGGGCAGTAGCTCTGGGCTGCACGCTGACCGGCTGGACGACAGAGGCCACACCATGCTGGGAGACACCGGAGTTTGGGCCCACACGTGAGGGAGAGACCTCAGTGGAGAGCCCAAAGTCCACGCTCCCAGCCAAGAGCCCAGGTTGTGCCTCTGGCTAAGGAAAAACTGAAAGAGAAGAGCCCTAAGGAAGAACCAAACAAAGCCTCAAAGGATGAAGGGATCCACCTATTATAATAATACAATACAAATTTATATAACATAAAGTGATACTCTATTATAACATGTTACAAATATACTCAAGGCTATAAAGGAAAAAGTGGACAGAATGAGTGAAAAAAGATGGGAAATTTCAGTAGAGAATAGAGAGTATAAAGAATCAGATTGTATTTCTGGAAACAAAACTTAAACTAACCTAAATGTAGAGTTTGCTGAATTGTCTAAATGAATGATTAGGTATGCCAGGAGATAAAGATGATGATCGGCTTTTTATCAGAAACAACCGAGTCCAGGAGAAAATGGAATTAAAACTTCAAAATGTGTATAGGAAAAAAAATAAAGAAAAAACTGTTTAGAACTCTATATTCAGGAAAACGATTCTTCAAAACAGAGGTTGAATTTAATGACATTTTCAGATAAAGAAAACCTGACCTACCCTATGCCCAGCAGATGCAGGCTATAGAGAACGCTAAAGAAAGATCTTCAGACCAGAGCAAATGATACAATTTGCAGTTGATCCATAAGAAAGTGTAAGTACTACATGGTGCATTTGTGGGTGAATATAAAAGGTAACATTATTTTATTTAAAAGCAACTCCCTATGTTAAAGCAAACATTTTAACATTGTGTCATGTTGCTTATAACATGCACAGAAGTAAAATACATGATGAGGACAGTACAGCGAGGGAGTCACATGGGCTTACTTGTTTTAAGGATCTTGCATTTTGCATAGAGCGGCACAATGTTAAATCTAAATCGACTGTAAATTAGAGATGTAGCTATAATCTCTGGAACAACCACTAAAAATCAGTATACGGAAGTATAGCTAAAATGTAAATTGAGGCAAAAAAACAGGATTGTTAGAAAGAAGTTTAATGCAAAAGGAAATAAAGAAATAAAAAAGAAGTGTGACCAATGGGAAACTAAATTTAAAACCTATCAACACAATTCTCCGCATTCACATCATAGAGAAGAAAAACAGTATAAGTACATCCCCAGAAGGAGAAAAAGCATTTCACAAAAGTCAACACACTTTTGTGATAAAATCTCTCAACAACTTAGGACCAGAAAGGAACTTATCAGTTTGATAAAGGGTGACTATGTAAAACCAACAACTAACATCATATTTGTTTTTTTTTATTAAGTTTTAATTGCAGTATACTTAAGATACAGTGTTCTATTAGTTTCAGATGTACAAGTGCTCGACAAGTCTCCATGTGACTCAGTGCTCATCACAACAAGTGTGCCCGTAATCCCCATCCCGTTTCCCTGATCCCCCCACCCACGTCCCCTCTGGTAACCCTGTTTGTTCTCCATAGTTAAGAGTCTGTTTCTTGCTTTGTCTCTTTTTTCCTTTATTTGTTTTGTTTCTTATATTCCACATATGAGTGAAATCATAGGGTATTTGTCTTTCTCTGACTGACTTACTTCACTTAGCATTATCCTCTCTAGTTCCCCCTGTCATTGCAAATACTTTACTTGGCATTTACAAAGTTCCAGAATAAGCAAACTGTATCTATGGTGATAGAAATCAGAACAGAGTTTGCTTACCTGGGTGGGGAAGGGGCTGAATGGAAGAGGGCATAAGGGAACTTTTTGGCTTTATGGAAGTAAGCCATGTTTTGATCAGCATGCTGGTAACACGGGTAAACACAGTTGTTAAAATTCCAACAGTACACCTAAAACGAATCCATTTCACTGCATATAAATATTCCCTCAGTAATAAAAGATGAGTAATAAAAGATTTAGCTTCTTACTTCTTGTATTTTCCAAATGGCGCCAGAGTACCATGGATGATACAGTCCATGGTCACACAGAACAAAAGAATGTGGAAACCTGAGCTTTGCTATAGAAAATCCCATCTTTGAAAAAAAAAAGAATTAGGCCTATGCTCCTGTCCTTAACAGACATAAGAGTAACACACTCAAAAACTTCCTAGGGATTTCACGTGGAAAAGACAACATTAGGGACACAGGCTGATGGTAACTGATTCATTGCTCTTGTCCCGAGCTGACATTACCCAGCTCGGGAGATGAGGATCCAGTCCTGGAACACGGTTGTAACTGACCTTACGGGGAAATCTCCTTGAGTTTAGAAGAAAAGAGATTATCACGTTAGATTTAAATTGGGAATATTCCCAGTACATTATGAAATGTTGGAGCTTTCTAGAGGATCATATTTTTGTCTATTTTCCTCTTGATTTCATTATAAACTAGAATAAAAGAAATCTCAGGAATAGGTACTTTCATTTAATTTATGGGTAGCTTTCCTTGTGATTCAGTACAGCAAGTTCCCAGATCCCGACCTGCCCGTCCAACATGGGCGCACGTCTCCATGTCACACGCAGAATTTATGACAGGAAGCCACGCCAGTCATGTCCCCGGGCTCAGCGGCGCACATCACACCTTCTACGAGAAACTTCTCTAGAAAGGTTGTCCTTGGGGAATTTAATAATCAGAAGCTCTAGACAGGTTGTTGCTCCATGGTAAATTCTGCTTATATCTGAGGAAGGTAAAGCAGGGAGGAACTATTTTCTTAAGAGCATTGGAAAAAAATGCAAAGCATTAATTTGCCAACTCACACCAACCAGAGGTTATTGCTGAGCTCCCACGTGATAAATCAGAAACAAGAGCTGACCTAACAGGCCAACTCAGTTCTCCGATGAAAAGCGATACCCACACCAGGATCCACCAGCTTCTTCTTTGCCAGGAGAACATATGTTTCCTGTTATCTAAGACCAGCTCTAACTCACAGGATTTGACATTTGGTAGGTACCCAATAAATGCAGAATACATCAATGTCCGTTACACGGAATAAAACAGTTTTATGAATCATATTGCACTGAGCATTTGCCAATAATCACTTGCCTTTTTAAAATCCAGCATGCAGAGCTTGGCTTTCTCTCCAAACTGCCACTTGCACTGAGTGTTGGCGTCATATAACTCTCCCGGCAACTTCTCGGGGTACTTGTACTCCTTCACAGGCTTCGGCTGATCCGCGAGGCACAGCGCTTGGGCGGTGCTGAAACGCACAGGGCATGGGGGGCTAGCGATTCCGCAACACTTACCGGAGATGCACCTTCCGCGAGGCCGGGCTCTTCTCCTGCAATCTGACAACATTCCCTGTGCAGCGAGGGGTGGGGGGGGGCGTTCTCCTCTCCTGCGGGCCCATATGACATTTATCTCCATTCTATTTAAATACAGGGGCCACGTATCTTGAAACTGCTCCTACTGCATTTCATCTTTTCCAGGAAGACAATTTGTTCTTCATTAGATTCCTCAATCTTATCATGGGGAAAAGTGAGACGGAATAGCACAAGATGTTCAGTGTGAGAAGTGCCAACTGCAGACACTTTTATGTACACTTCTGGCCATGAGTGATCAAAAGATGGAACTGGGCATTGTGGAAGGCTAGCAAAATCCACCTATTTCAAAGACAAGAATTTTCTTTCTTTCTTTCCCCCCACTCCGTCCTTACCTCCCTTCCTCCCCACATCCACTCTCCTCTTCCCCACTCCCTCCTTTCCTTCCCTGGGCCAGGGGCCACCTGCACACAAGCTCACAACCTCCAGAGGTTCCCCATGGAACACAGCAACAATTTCTACCAGCAATGCTCTACGCTCAAGCTAATTTCTGACTAGATCCCAAAGTCAAGAAAGAAATTAACTCTGCTTAAGTTCACTAGCAGATGGCTAAAGACCAACTAATGATTCCTTCCTCCACGAACATGGTATTCCCTTCCCTAGCAGGGACAGGCATAGTTATAATTTTTGCATTCGGAGGGAGAGCGAACAGCGTTGGCATGTAGCAACTAAATCTTGCTTGCCAATTTTAATAAGCCAAAAAAAAATCCCTTCTATGTTCCCAATATATTGAACGATGGCAGACCTGCCCGTGGATCCCTACACTTTTCTTTGCGTGGCTGCCCACCTCAACTGGGAACTTTCTGGCCTCAGTCTCCACCCCAGTCTCAAATTCCACTGCCTTCAAGTCCACTCCTGCATGCCTTCAATTCACAGTCACCCACGAAACACGAGGGTGGCCCCAGCTACTGTGGAGGAGACATCAGTCCTACATAAGAGGAAATCAGAAGCCCTTTCAGAGCACACTGGGAAGTATAGATTAAACCAAATGATGGGACAGTGTTAAGAGCAGTGGCCGACTCACTGTGAGCATTCAACAAATGACCTGTCTATCACGGTCACTAGGATCATACTGCAAAGGGATATTTTTAAGTAAAGAAAAACAATTAAAAGCATAATTAGCACTTCAAGACAGGTGTGACTTGGCAATTTTGGAATTCCATAGAACCTTTCTCTGATGGATCTTAAATGATTTATACATACGAGTTCGGTGTTCCCCATTATGTCCCTGAGGCTACGTCAGGGTGGCAATATGATCCCCGTCCTCTGGACAGGAAACCAGGAAAAGTCAGCCAAACTGACTGGCCCCAGCACGGGACTAACAATTAAAACAGTATCACGGGTTCAGGAATTTTTATAGATTGCGTAAATGTCTAAGCACAGGGCATGAGGACAAGGTACCCACCTGGCCATGAAAAATGCAGTGCACAGACTGGGAGCCTGGAAGAAGCTGGGAGCCTGCCAGGAGGTGCAGGAACACACATATCACTGCTGGGATGTGCAGGTCGGCTCCGATTAGCTTCACCTTTGAAGAAAAGCAACTCCCCATGTGGATCTCACCCTTGTGCTCCTGATTAGGCTCCTGCTGGAGCCCATCTGCTCTTTCTCCCTCGGCCTCAGCAGGTGTCATGGCCAAGCGCAAAGCCAATGGGGCAGGTGTGAGAAAACCCCATGGCATGGATGTTGAAAGGAAAAGCCACTGCACAAACAATCCACCATAGTATCCACGTGGACAAATCGTGTTTTGACCCTGTGGCATGCCCCAGACGAAAGTCAGGTTGCCTACATGTGATAAGCAAAACAATAAAGCTTGTAGGAGATCGTGTGGAAGAATATATTTGTGACTCTGGGGTAAGTAGAGATTTATTTATTCTAGCAGCCCACAAAAAGTACTAACTCCAAAGGAAAAGTATGGATTAATTTAGACCCTGTTACAAAAAGGAAAACTTCTGTTAACCAAACGACACCATTAACAGTGGAGATACCAAGTCATAGAGTGACAGAAGATACTCACATAATATGTATTTTACATAATGAACAAAGTATTCCGAATATATAAGGTACTCTGATCAAGAGACAAGAAAAAATAAAAAAAGCCTAATTTTTAAAAGTTCACGAGAGATCTGAACAGGCACTTCACTCAAGATTATTCAAATGACCATTAAACATGTAAAAACACACTGGTTCTCTTTAATGGCCACTTCGGTATGTCACTAGACACCCAGCGAAATGGCTAAAGTGGAAAAGACCGACAAGACCAAGTGTTGGCAAGGGTTCAGCACCCTGTGAATGCTCATAACTGTGGGCATGTGACTTTGCACAACCACTCAGGAAGCTGTCGGGGTGTCTCCTGACACTGCAGACTGTGTATTCATGACCCTAGACTTCCAGTCCTACAAATAATCAGAGACATATATGTAAAACAAAAGAATATGCAGAGTATCATTTCTTAAATAGCCCCAAATTGGAATCTCAAATGCCTCTCACCAACAGAATGGATTCGTAAGCTGTAGCATATTCATGCAATTAAAAATAAATAAATGATGCTATATTTTTATGTAGCAACAAGGATGAATCTCATACTTGTTATATTTAGCCAAAGATCCCAGATACAGAGTAGTATGTAGCTCATGATTCTGTTCATAGCAAGTTCAGAAACAGGCAAAACTAGTCTATGGTGGCCTGTATCAGGAACATGGTCATCTCTGGCGAGGAAGGAGATGATGATGAGAGTGAGTACGGGGTTCTGGGCTGTTCACTGTGCTCTGTAGCTTTTTATAAAGGTTAGTTAACACATCCATTATCTCACATCCTTAGATTTGTGAATGTTGTATCATGAGAACTTTTTTTTTTTTAAGTAGGCTCCACACTGGGTGCGGAGTCTACCATGAGGCTTGAACTCACAGCCCTGACGTCGAGACCTGAGACGAGATCAAGAGTCGGATGCTTAACGGACTGAGTCTCCAAGGTGCTCCACGAGAACTTCTGAGATCTACTCTCTTAGCAACTTTCAAACACAGAATACAGCATTGTTCATAGTCACCATGCTGTACATGAGAGCCCCCAGAACCTACTTATTTTAGAACTACAAGTTTGTATGTGTGACCACCTTGACCAGCGCTCCCAACCCCACCCCGGTAACTCTTTGTTGCTACGAGCTTAAATTTTTAGATTCCACATATAAGTGGGATCATACAGTTTGTCTTTCTCTGACTTATCTCTCTTAGCATAATGCCCTCCAGGTCCATCCGTACCGCCAAAAATGGCAGGGTTTCCTTCTTTCTCATGGCTGAAAAATATTCATTATGTATATGTGTGTATGAATGAACTGAAATTTGTTCTTTCCATTATACCCCAAAACATTCTTAATGGGCTCTCAGGTCAAATCAGATTTTCTCATTGACAGAGGGAGGTATGGGTGTGGCAGGGGATCCACGCACTCCTCAAACTCCTGGCTCCCAGAGATGGTCCCTTTTCCCATGGACTGACATAGATCCATGGGGTCAGAGGGAAGGCACATTCACTGGTCTGTGAATACCATGATTCAAATTTTTAAAAAGTAAATTGAAGACGAGTCCCTGTTGTCATTAAATTAAAATAATGAGTTAAAATTTCCTTAGTCCTAGGCCTCCTGGACACAGACATGAGTAAATGGGATGAGGTCTGTGTCTGGTCCTGGGAAATGACACATGACTTCACTGAGTAGGTTGATGAATTTACTCCAAACACGTATCTGTCCTTCTTGACTACCAACTATGGAGAAACATTGTGCTGACAACTTCAGACTGACTGAGTTCCTTTTTTTTTTTTTTTTTTTATAGATTTTATTTATTTGACAGAGACACAGCAAGAGAGGGAACATAAGCAGGGGGAGTGGGAGAGGGAGAAGCAGGCTTCCCGCCGAGCAGGGAGCCCGATGCGGGGCTCGATCCCAGGACCCTGGGATCATGACCTGAGCCGAAGGCAGACGCTCAATGACTGAGCCACCTAGGCGCCCCTGAGTTCCTTTTTTCAAATATATTTTTTCCAGGTACCAAATGCGAGACTGCTAATAAAAGAAAGCGGATTCATCTTTAAAAGTTACTTATCCTTACTCATTGTTGGGATCGTATCCAAACAGCCACCTAATTGGTGGAGAACATAACAGGATTGTGATTACCTGGAAATCAGGAAGTCGGCAAACACGTCAAAGAAGACAGTCTCCAATTGATTAAACCAATGAGACTTCTCTGCTAACACAGTATAGAAATGGCCCATTCACCACTGGTCATCCCATGGGAACAAAAGCTTGAGTGACTTTGACAGCAGGAGGCTCTCTTGGGAAATTTAATCTTTTAAGAGAACAAATTTGTGAGCGTGCATAATGTTGTGTTTCTGTTTATAATCATGTGGCCCAGCAAAATTAGCAAAGTTCTTGAAAATAAAAGTTTATGACTGAATGGCCACACAAGGGTTTTACTGACTGACACAAAAACAAATGAGCGAACTTGAGCAGACATTGAACCGTCCCGGGATCCCAGAGCAAACATGTCTCTGAACCACACTCTTGGCAACCCCTCCTAGGGCCACGGTCTGATTCGAAGATCACAGCCCATATCTAATGTCATCAAAACAAGTGCTCTCTAAGCATATAACTATTTCCTTCCACGAGTTCTCCTACAGTTCTTGGCAGCTTAGCAGTGATCTGGACTCTCGTATGACGCTGATTCTCACCGTACACCCACACGTTGCAGCCCCTGCTCTCCACGTCGTCTGGGCACATTTCAAAAAAATTAAAAATGTTTATCTTGATCAAAACCATGAAGATGAAAAAGCTATAAAAATTTTGAGGGGAACCTGGATGGCTCAGCTGGTTAAGTGTCTGCCTTCGGCTCAGGTCATGATCTCAGGGTCCTGGGATCGAGCCCTGCACTGGGCTCCCTGCTCAGCAAGGAGTCTGCTTCTGCCTCTCCCTCTGCCGCTCCCCCTGCTTGTGTGCTTTCGCTCGCACGCATGCATTCTCTCTCTCAATCAAATAAATAAATAAAATCTTTGAAATATTTTTTTGAAAAATAATCTAGAAAATTATAGAAAGGACTGATATAGAAAACTTCAATGTAAACTTAGGTTTGTGCTCTTTTTTATTACAGAAAGCAGAATTCTTCATGCACGATACACACACACACACCAAACAAAACTGAACAGCTCCAAGAAACAGCTACAAACAGTGCTAACAATCCCCAACTTGACCCCACAAGGAGCCCGCACAGGGAAGAGCAAACGTTGAAAGGACCTCGATGTGTCATGTCACCAGTAGAATAATGTTGACACTGCCTTTTTTATATTAGAAATAAAAGAAAAATGATCAAGTGTATGTTACTAGAATACAGATTTGTATTGCCAGGTGACAGATACTGTCCACGAAATTTTCACTCTTCTTGGGTGGCATGAACTATGGAAGGCAGCCTTCATTCCTTTAGGCGGTAAAATACCTTGACTGCTATGAAGTCTCATGGTAAGAACATGAGGAAAGAACCCAGGCTGAAGGTGAGTGGTCGGGATGCTGGCTCAGAAGACTTGCTACAAGCTCAGAGGAGGACTGAGGGGAAGGGCAGCGAGAAGGGGAACCCAGCCAGGGGCTCAGGGCTCCGCGAGGGCATGGGGAGAAGCCTCAGACGGTGAGCAGACAGGGAGTATAACCAACAGAAACGCCAACGTGACCCTGCCCCGAGGTGTGCTAGAGACAAGATGCTGTAATTTGTGCAACAGAAAAAAAGGAAGAAAAGGCTTTACTGGCAAAATAAGAAAGAAAGAGAAAAGGAAAGAAAGAGAAAAAAATGAAGAAAACCTAGAGCCCAAGATAAGAAGCTCCGTGGGGCGAGCCAGTGAGGCCAGTGGAAGCCTGAAAGGTGTCTTACTGGGTACAACAGGAGCGGGGACTTTTGCCCTCGACTCCTAGCTTCGAATAACGAGTTCTGGGTTCTGACTATAGGCACGTGCATCTGTTGCAGAGACTTGGAAGGCGGATATCTGGCTGCTAAGCTGGTGGTCCATGCGTACGCCAATCTTTTTTCCTCCCCAGCTCTGGTGGGGCCAGCGTGGGTCACGCACCCTGCCGCTATGCCTCCCTCCACGTTCCCTGTTCAGTTGCTGGCATCGTGTCGTGGCAGAAACAGGAGAGGGACAAGCATGTGCTCCTGGTGTCTGGGACTGGCCCGGGATGGACTCACTCTAGCGTGGGGTCCAGAGGAGGGTAGAAGCGGGGAGCCATCAGGTGCCATGGGTTAGCTCACACACAGATATCCACTGAGGTACGTCCTACCAGTGTTTTTACTTCGTGTGTCTACCAATACTTATAAGCACTCACTATGTGACATAATTTGTTACAGGTACGTAACATATATTTTATATAGCAGATGTATAGCAGGGTATTCTGTAAATGTAAAGGATATGAATAAAATATATAGAAACACATCTATCAACACATGCACTTGGATGAATCTATAGTTCAGTTTAGATATACATAGGCACAGTTTCATTTGTTTCCAAGAATTCTGTGCTGGCAAAAGCCTCGCTTTCCTTGAAATACCGGTATTTGCCCTATTTTCTGTTCATATGAATAGATTTGATCTCCTTTCTTGCTTTGGTTCCTAGAAAGACCTTTGCCCAATTTCCAGCTTCAATATCACAGGCAAAGCCTATATTTTAAGAATGATATATTTGTGTGTTTATTCCTTGTTCTCCAATTTTTATTTTCATTTGCTTTTCGTATTCATCTGTCAATTCTATTTTTTTTGAGAGGGAGAGCGTGCCTTTGCAGAGGGGCAGGGCAGAGGGAGAGAGAGAAGCACAAGCAGGTTCCATGCCCAGCGCAGAGCCCAGCGGGGGTGGGGCGGTGGGTGGGGCTCAATCTCAGGACCCTGAGATCATGAGCTGAGCCGAAATCAAGAGTCACACGCTTAACCAAATGAGCCACCCAGGCACCCCTAATTATTTTTTGTATGTTTTCTTGTCATAATCTGCTCCAAATTCTTAAAGTAAGGTGGTTTGGTTTGTTAGCTTTGTCCAAGAATATATCACTGACATAAGAGCACTAACTCTCATACCTTCCTTGATGAGTCTCAGAAATGTGCGTGCATTTAATGGAGAACTCGCCAGGAAGGCCCTTTGCCGCCAGCACTGACACATTTTGGAAAGAAGGAAGCACATGCTTTGTGTCTCCTTGAAAGAATCAGTGGATTATTGAGCATTGGCATGTTTGTCAGAGAGTGAGCACAAGCCTTCTAGGTGTCTGGCAAGATACGTTTCTGTGTCACGGATACGCACGTCCTCCTCCCTGCTGAGCGAAAGCAGTTCTTCCCAGGGCCAGGGAGACAAGAATGTTCCCGAAAGGACAAGGGTGGAAAGGGGTGTGTCCTCCAGGAGGCACAAGAACCTCAGAGCACGGTGTGCTGCAGATGCCACCCCTGGGGCCCAGGAGAGCCCGCTCAGAAGGGAAGAGGAGGAATGCGGGGAGCTCAGGTGGGCGTGCCCCCGCAGTCCCAGCCCCGACGTTCATGACCCAGCCCTTGCAGGGTGGGCCCTCAGCTGCATGCTCCCTGCCAGGAGCACAGCCCCGTCCTGCATGCCCTCCACAGCCTTCTCCTCCCCTGGGAGCCGCGGGCTGCGGTGCCCAGCCAGCCCCCACAAGAGGAAGCGGCCACAGGATGGAAGGCCCCGGGCTCTGTGTGACCGCACGCAGCAGGTCCGCTGACCCGGGCAACAGTGTGACACACGGCAGAAAGAAGGCTAGGGTCTGCAGCTGAAACCAAACTCCAAACTCAACGTCCTTGAGACTTGGGGGACAGGCTGCCTTACTAGCAGATCTAAGGCCACTTCTTAAAGTCCCTTCTTTCTCTAAAGAGTTGAAAATCTACTGACTTGCTCAGGGGGTCAAACCCTATCTCCCCCGTGTCCTATATCCTAAATGAATTAGTGCTATAATAACCATTTACAAAAATAATTATTAAAATTGCAAGATTTTAGAGCCAGGCTAAGGTTTCCCCTTCTAATAAGAAATGCACTTTGTGGAAAAGAAAAGAAAAGAGAAGAGAAGAGAGACGAGAAGAGACCCCCAAAAGTTACATTGCGTTCCCGCTGTGTGCACGGTAGGTCTTCTACTCACGAATAAAAAACATTTAGTCACAGAAATGAGAATTTAAAACAACTAAATGTTAGTGACAAATAGTTTGATTTGGTAAGTATCTTGGGTTTCATTTGAGTCTAAAGGTCAAATGATGTTGGATTCAGCCTGCAAGTCTTTGAGCTCTAAGGAAGTATCCGACAAACTTCTTGGCCGAGGGAACATCTCAAGACACCTTCGAAGGGGAGCCATCTTGGGAAGTCACAGCCAAGCCGGGGCTGCTTGGACAGAATCAGGCACTAAGAGACACACACCGAGCTCCGGGAGTTCATACCTTAAAAATTTGTGCAGGTACTGGCGGCTGCAGGGTGACCAGGAGAAGACCCCGTTGCGTCCTGCCAACGTGGGGGACATGATGTTGCCCTCAGACTTTTTGCACACGTTCCCTTCTCCATCATGGACCATGCCAAAGCTGTGAGAGAGAGAAACGATTCTTTCAAAACCAAGAAAAGGGTCAATGACCTAACAGACTCCATCAAATGCACGTTCAACACGGTGGACTCCTCCACGCCTGCCTGCCCATCAGGCAGAAAGAAAATGTCTGAACAGCCAGGTCGTAGAACATAGCCACGCATTCACAGACCTTTCCTGAAGAACTAACCTTCGGTCAGTTGTTTGAAAGGGCACACCAATGCAAAATGAAGCACGCGTCGGATGTCTGCTAAGGGCCCATGTTTTAATTATAAAAAAGCATTCTACATGGGATGTGGAGGGCAGGTCCCCTGACCTTGATAAAGCTGACAGCGTTCCCTCCTGCTCTCATCTCTCTACACTCTTCTGCTCACCAGGGATTTTCAGAATTTCCACGTGTTTGTCAGAAACACAAACGTGGTCTCCCCGGGTGCGTCTGATGCCTCCCACAATTGGAGAACCGACCACCTGCTAGAGCTCCCTGTGGGGCTGACCCTTTGTCCCCACTCCCACCAAGGGCTGCCCCACCTCCTGCCAGGTCTGCACTGCTGGGGGCTGTCACGGCTGGACAGTGCTTGACCTCATTCCCTATGTCCCTTTGGAGGACGTAGCTCCATGAAGCCCAGTGGGCAATCTTGCGGCCTTTATCTGCAGGAATTGTTTGAAGGTACACCTGTTCCTTCTGCTTCAAAACCAGACCACTCTGAGGTGCCAGCCCTAGCTGAGTAGAGGGGACCATCTCAAGCCTCATTGGCTCTTGGGGTACTTAATAGGGTCCTTTACAGAGGTGCCAATTGGCACCCCTTCACTGTCACCTGAGAAAACTCTAGCCCTACACCGATAAGAATGCCATGAACCGAGTTGCTACGTCTCTCCACCAAGTCAGCTTCTTCTTAACTGCCTAGAGCTTTGGCTCAGGAGTTTCTCACACTGCCATCTTCATCTACCCTAGAAAGAGCACAACTAATGGCTCAGGAAGAAGGCCTGGGCGATTTGGGAGTTCTATATGACCCTGAAGACTTCCCATGAGAGCAAACATATTCTTAGAGGGTGGAGCCATTGTTGGCCATTAATGTCTGGTAGCTGCCAAATCACTGGATGGATTCTTAGATAATGGGGTTCCACATGAGTGGGGTACAGAGCAAAGGGGAAGGCAAGGGGGCAAAGCAAAGAAGGGCAAGATTGTCACTGGGTCTGGGAACATTCCAAGAATGCCACCAAGAATCCCATGATGAGAGGAGGCAGGGCAGCAGGGACAGAAGACTCCCATCACTGGGGACAGGGGCTCCAACCATGGGCCAGGGAATCTGTATTTGCGGCTGAGGCTGAAAACACATCTCCCCCACTTTACTGGCTTACTCATAGAGATTCAATAGTATCAATAAAAATAACTCACACTTGGAAGCGCTCACTAGTGTTCAAACAGGATATTAAACACCTTATCTGTATTTTTTAACTTAAGCCTCCCCAAAAGCCTATAAGGCAGGTAGAATATCGTGACAGCAAGACTGAGGACTGGAGAGAGCCATGTCCACCGTCTCGGACTCAGGACTGCAACCTGATGCTCCGGCATCAGAGCCCAGGCGGGACCCGGGTAAGAGCGTAACACGAGCACCATCGAAGGGCGTATCCAAGGAAATCTGGCGTGCAAACATTGTTGAATTTCTGCAAAATTCCTGCTCAGTACCAAGGGTGATACAG
Organism: Mirounga leonina; assembly: GCF_011800145.1. Taxonomy (NCBI): domain Eukaryota; kingdom Metazoa; phylum Chordata; class Mammalia; order Carnivora; family Phocidae; genus Mirounga; species Mirounga leonina. The sequence continues at coordinate 3,694,230 of NW_023270865.1, read as the reverse complement.
ATGGGAGTCATTTCAGCCTCCACCCATCCTCTGAAGTTCTATTAAAGCAATCAATCAAGGCCGGGGTAACCATATAGCAGAGGAAATGTGTCATGGCTATGAAAAGGATTCAGACTGTAATCACATATGGGTGTCTGCCTTGGGGAGAAAGTTAGGAAAATGAATAACCAAAGTACACTCCCCTGGCGGGCCCTTGACCTGTGTAGACGACACGTGCATTGTGGTCCAGTAAGTGCCCCAGGTAAATGTGCTACCACTCTGCCCACATTTCTAAGGACATGAAAGCCACAACAACCCAGATCTGGGGACATGGGGGTCTTAAACTTTTTCATCTAAGATATTTTCCATGATTCTTTCTATAATTGATTTTCAAACTCTGCTGTGCGTCAGAATATCTGAGAAACACACCTCTTGGTGTGGCTCCCCAAAGTCCATTCTGGTATATATGTATATATATATATATATATATATATATATATTTTAATTTAGTAGCTTGGGAGTTAGGCTTTGGTATTTGGGTGTATTCTAACACAATAAGGTAATCCTGATGCCCACCCAATCTCAGCGTGACTACGTTGCGAGTTGTCTTTCCAAGTAGTACAGTGCCCATACATCGTACTGTGATGTCAGCACATTCACGTGAAAGTACCCCACAGTGACCACATTTGATGGTAACAATAAAGTCAGGGAAGGATGAAAAGACCACATTTTCAAGATAAGGTTGGTATTTGGCAACCAAGAAATGTAATTACTACCCAAGTTACACCATACCAGATGTGTTCTTTGCTTCCGTGAGCCATAGTATTTTATTCAAAATTTCGGTCACCCCATAGGTTGAAACAGTAAATATACTGTTTTCTTTCCCACTCACTAGCTTTTAAGTTTCTAAAGGACGGAGACCCTTCTTGTCCATGCCCAGCCCCAGGCCGGTACGCTCACTAGCCCATAACAGGTTCTCCACTGTTGTTTGTTGAATAAACAAAGAGCAACCTTCCAGCCATAACACCCACTCAAATACCCAAATGTAAACATAATTTCAGATTAAACTGGACTTGAGAATCGTAATCAGTGTGCGATGCTTTTAATGTCTCCACAGTATGTTTTGAGTGACTCAATTGCATCAGCATGTATTCTGTCATTACTAACGATTTACCCAGAATGATGAACGGCCATGTCTCGTTAGAGGTTGAATCGAGTATTTCAGACTGTCCAGACAACGTAGTTAAGGAAACAAGAAACCCTTCGAAGTAACCAGGGGCCACCGTCATCCGGATGGCTAAATCACACCCTTGGTGCCATGATGGTGCCACAGGTGGGCCTAGGTGTTGGAGCTCTGATGTGGACTTTCCAGGGAGCACAACCCACCCCCCTTGAGAGGGAGAAAGCTGGTGTGGACACAGCATCACATGGGTCTCAGGGGCCGGGGCAGGTCAAACAACCAGAAGAGCAGAGGCTGAAGATGGCATCCATCGAGGTCTTGCCTCTGTCCTTCACAAGCAGTTGGATTTGAGGTAAATTACTGAAGTCACCGGGCCTCAGTTTCCTCACCTATATAATGGGGTAATAAAACCTTGCTCTACAAATGCACAGAAGACCAGGTACCGTGCACATCACAAAGGAAAATTCAGAACTTTTATCCATTTCCTTATTCAAATGTGGTCTTGCTCCAATTACTCAATGCCTAGATGTTACTTTTATACGTTTGATGTGTGTGTGTGTGTGTGTGTGTGTGTTCAGCCAAAGGTCAATAGGTTTCAAATGTTTTTGGACACAGAAACAAAAACTCTTAGGAGGAACAATAAATACAATTGGTAAGAGATGACCCTCCGACCTGCTAGGGCTCCCTAAAGGGCAGTCTGACAGTCACCGGCCAGAGGGTCTGTAGTTGATATTGCACAAGCCCGCAGCACCGCTGGTGCCCCCCTGAGCCAGCTGCGGGGCTCAGTTGATAACAGTGCACAGCCTCACCCTCAAATGCTCGAAAGGGCATCTAACCTCACCAGCCAAGCCTGCTGGGCCTTAATGTATTAGCAAGCCACTTCTGCTTCGAGACTTCCCTGGTCCTCCCTGACGGAGTCTCTTGCAATGCCTACAGCCCGCACAGTCTGTGCACGCCGTATCTATTTTGTCTTTCTGTGAAGACTCTTGGAGGGGGTGAGTCACTAATCTTCATAGAACCCCACACAGTGCTTTGTTGGCAGAATGGAAATCATGCTCAGTGAACGGTTCAATACGTGTGGGAGAAGACAAGTGGCAGAATGATGGGTCATGAATATTTCTAAGCACAGCCAATATGTTTTAATATTGTCTTGATGGTCTGCAACGATAATGCAAGTTAAGCATTTAAGCAAGGGTTGTATGTTAGGAATGCTCAGCTCAACCAGTACACCTGAAATTGCACCTGCACAATCACGCCGAGGATCTCGGACTCTCTTGGTTTTGTAGAGGAAAGCTTAGGTAAGAGAAGAAAAGGCAGAGCGCACACGGGTCGCGGCCAGTCTTCGGGAGAACTGCATGGATCCGGAATCCCAGGCCTAAGGTCCTACTCCTAAATGGCACGACTTCCTTAATACGTGGGAATTTTTCCAATGGAATCATGCCATTCAGGGGACATATTCTCCAAAACCTGTAGTTCAACATTCAACGTGTCTGTGCCGTTTCTCAAAATCTGCCTCTAGCAAACCGCACATCATCCTATGCCAAGTGATCGAATACGACCAGGAAACTCACCCTACACCACTGGCTTAGGAACAAGCCTGACCGAACCCCACATCCTAAAGGAGAACACACATCCTCACTCCTGGTCCTATCTCCCTCCCTTTTCCAACACAAATCCAAACTCTGGGTCCCAGCGATTTCTATGTGCAGGTCAGATTCCTCCATAGAAACCACAAGATGTCCGGACATGAAAATAACTGGACTCAGTAGATGAAATTGGCTGACATTCACAGAGATCCTTCTCTGAGTTAAAGGTTAGAAAATCTCTGGCTGAAAGGCCTCGAGAAAAGTATGCCTCTGACCTCAGCGATATCCTCTGAATGTAAACAAACCTGAAAAAGTAAAACGAACCTCTAAAGCAGGATGTTTTATAAAGTCCTAACAGATGCATGATTACTTTTTAATTCTTAAGGCGCAGGACTCAGAATTTGACCCCGCTTGGAGTTCATTGCCAGGCATGCTGTTTATGTTATGATGTTTGATCCATACACCAAGTGACAACTCTCCTCCAAGAAGTCGTATTTATTAAATCAGAGAAATGAGTAAGTGTGTTCATTTTCAATTCAATTCAACAAAAATCCATTGGGTTAAATCACTGAGCCTTGCATGCTTTTCCCATTTGATGTAGTTGCCACAGCAAACGACTCAGTGAAATACTCTTCGTTCATCCATCTCCTCATCCCTGACTCACTCTGTCCGTTCTGTTCATTCACATTCGCTGAACCCTCAGCATCGTGTGCCCACGAGCCTGGTGGAGCGGGGAGAGGAGTGTCCCCCGCGGTCTCCCCGGCTTGAGCTGCATGGAGATTGCTCTGCAAATCTCACAAAGTGTTCCACGAACAGCAAGCGATACTATTACTACTGCTGTTATTACTATTAGAGCTGTGGTCGCTCATCATGCATGTGGCACCCACGACTCATTTGCATATCTCCCACGTGCACTTCCTGTTTCCGCAATAGGATCGGAAGCGACTTCAGTGCTGACGTGACATGTTCAGAGCTCCCAG